>NC_041395.2:217681206-218020849 GCF_900747795.2 Erpetoichthys calabaricus
GATACCATGTTAAGACTACACCGTGGCTTGGAAATATTTTGACTCCTTGCAAAATTCATTATGTCTTTCAAACTAAGTGACAATTATTGTATAAATTGCTCTTTGTATGTATTATTAGGAAACTGTCTTTTACTGTTCCTTACCCTCATACAGTCATTTCTTCACATTCCTCTGCTTAACTGAAATCTTTGCTTATTCTTCACTATAGACATTTTTAAGTTTTTGGATTTTTTTTTGGTTAGTCTATAAGTTTGTAATATGTTTACGACTTTAAATAGATGAAGAAGTCTTAATTGCTGAATGTATTGTGGTTCAGATAAGAACCCCCACCCCCCCCCCCCCCCCCCCCTATATAATGCATATAGCACCTGATTCAGAACCTCTCAACGGGTTACACAATCGCTCTATATTAAAAAATATAGCTTCTTCTTAATAACTAGATTAAAATTAAGTATACTTTATTCTATACTACAACTGGACACCAGAGGTACAGTATAAAAGATTTACTTCTAAATGGGAGAATTCCTGTTACTGGTGAAGCAGGGCATTGGTCATGCCTGGGATAGGTAACAAATGCCCATTGTAAGACAATAATAATAGGATTAAAAGTATACTTAAGTTTTTGATTGTTTGAAAATAATGAAGTTGTCTAGGATTTTAAGCAGCAAATATGCTGAACTGTATCTATTTAGAAACATTTTTACTTCTATATACAGAAGGATCCCAAATAAAATGTGTGATTGTCTTAACCAACTTGCAATAGGATGTGATCAAACCCATTATCTCACAAATGAGAAGTTTGCTAGCAGCAGGAAACAGGTGCTGAAGGAAGTCTGGATTACAATTTGTTAATTCGTTAACCTCATTAGAATAGAACAGTTTGGCTTTCTGAATATAGATGTGTGATCGGACTACTTTTGTAACTTCCAGTGTCATGGCAGATTCAGGTGATTAACTGTTGGGAGACACACAAATCCAATGAGCCTAGCATGCCTTCTCCGTCTGAAGTTTAACAGAAATTAAATCCACTGATAAAACTCTTAAGACACACTTTTGTGTGGACCTTGACACTGAAAGAGGCATAGAGACACAAATTGAATTTCTTCATTTATTATTTTTGAAGAGAAAAATCACCCATGTATATATACACAAGTAGAGGATGGGATACATGAAAAATGAAAGCAAAACCAGGATGTTGCATTTAAAAGTATGTCACCAGTCAGTAAGTGACAGGATGGGTCTGCACAACAGAATAGCGAAATGTAGTGAAGAACATGTACAAGAAAAACAATTTGACCAAATTACAGAAACTAACAAATGCCAACTTTCTTAACAGTTATTTTTGAGCATTTTTACAGAGTAATGTGTGAGACCAAAAATATGTTTTTAGATAACATGTTCCACTTTTATTTGTAACTAGCTGAAATACCCAGCATTGCCCAGGAGGAAAATAAAATAATAACTAATGTGCTTGTCTTGCGGTTTTGTATGTATGTTATCATCCAGTTGACGCTCGGAAACCAGCCAACTCTATTTAATTTCAAAAGCAACAGGGACACGGTGGTGCTCATAAAGAATGTTGGCAGTCACCTCCAGTTCCCCTCTGATGGTCGTTGTGAGTGTCAACTGGATGATAACATGCATACAAGACCACAAGATCACCCCCCACCCTACCCAGAAGGGAGTGGGTTACGCCTGATTTCACCCTACAGTATTTTTAGTCAACCAATGAGAAACATGTGTAACAAGTTTCATGAAAATCGCTCCAGCCATTTGGAAGTGATGCTGGAACATACATACATACACACACATACATACATTGACTTTTATATATAGATAATCAGAAAACAAAGTTAAACAAAAGTGTAGGATCAAATTAGGTTTCGACTATGGCTTTTCACCTTGCATTACATGCGACACTCACTAAAAATGTGTAGTAATATGTAACCGTTGCCCTCACGCAGGGTGTTGTGCTGTATGAAGTAAAAGTCACATTAAGTTGAACTGAAACGTCACAATTTCATAGACTACTCAATATCAGATTTAATTCTAATGTATAACACAGATCCACATTATTATTCTAGTATGGTGTACCAGTAACATTCAATCTATATACAGTATATAAAAGTCAATGTATGTGTGTGGATGTATGTATGTATGTTCCAGCATCACTTCCAAATGGCTGGAGCGATTTTCATGAAACTTGGTAGACATATTTCTCATTGGTTAACTAAAAATACTGTAGGGTGGATTGATGAATGAACAAATTAAAATCCGCCACGAACAAATGAATGAGAAAACTGAACAAATGAAAATCGGCCAGGAACAATCCGAGACAATCCAGAAGACTTGATCTTCTTTTGCTTCCTTTACCCGGTGACTGGATCGCTCACTCCAAAGCCTTTCCATCACATTGCCCTGCTACTTTATGGAACGTTTTGGAAAGTTCTTGAACTTACTAGAACCTTTTGGAAACTTCTCGAACTTTCCAGAGCTTTGCAGAAGTCAGTTCCTGGATCTTTCCAGAACCTTCTAGAATATCCCCTCTTCTTGAGCTCATTATATTTGGGAACATTTTAGCACCTTCTCGAATCACATATTGATTGGTAGTATATAAAGAGGGCTACCTCTGCGACTTTTTCAGTTTATCAGAGAATGTGATAGTGTGTATTTCGGTTGCGACTTGCAAGTTTAGTAACATTTTTGTTTGTATTTGTCTATTTTCATAAGGTAAGTGATAAAGGGTTTAGTTCTTTATTACTTTACTTTAGCTATTTTTATACTTCGCTATTTTAATTAAGTGCTTCATTTGTTTTTACTTACTCTGAAAATGCCTGCAAGGAAACGTAAGGCTATTGGCCAAGTAAGGGGAAAACTAAGAATATAATTTACAAACAAGTATTGCAATAATATATTAGCTGAGTTAACCTCTATTTTTGTGAATTTTTGTGAACTCTATCAGTGAATCGGTACTACTCTGCTTTTTTATATCATATTTTTCTCTGTTTAACACTCACAACCATTATGATTTTTTCATGTTAATTTTTTGTTTGTAAACTTTTTATGTCCAGGGGTCCTGAAAAGAAAGATACCCAAAAATAGGCTTAATGTTGTAAGGAAAATATGAAATACAGTATACTGTATAGTCAAATGGAAGAAAATATTTTTAATTTGTAAATTATTTTTTTTCTCCCATGAGGTTTTGATAAAAAAAAGACCAGGCAACGATGGGTACTCAGGTAGTATGCCAATAAAAATGAGAAACAAAGATAAAACTGTGCAAAAAAAAAAAAATATTGATATGGGCACACAAGACGAAGTACCAGTCAGTTAAAATGCTGCAATTGCATAAACTAACTTTGTCAAAGAACTGAGCTCTTTTAATTGCTTTGATGTTTGCTCTTCGCAGCTCTTCTAAATTATTTAGATACTGTCTGATGTGTTTAGATGAGTGTTTCCCTCGTAGTAATGTGAATGTGCAAATCCCTGCCCTACAATGCCAGGTCTCCTCTGTGTCCTTCACATTGCTCCTTAAATTCATGGTTGCGCTTGAGAAACAAAAGGACTTTACTTATTGAGAGTTCTATATACTTTTTTTTTTTTTTTAGTATGAACAGAAAAATCGACTTTGGATAAACAGCTTGACTTTTTCCTTTTAATCTACAATATAATAAGAAGTTAACGTTAAAATACTCATTTTTTCAGTAATTCCATGTTCATACTGCAGTCTTCATAACTCTGCTAACTCGGGTCTACCTAGTTGATACAAGTTATGACTCACAACAAATGTTATGACCACATAATCTGCACAGTGATTAAACAACTTCATATGTAGTTAGCCAAAAAGTTTTCAAATGAGTCTACTTGTTTATAAATACTTATAATATGCAAATCCTAAGAACAAAATGCATTTTCAACCAAATGAATCCGCAGTTGTTGTAGCAACAGAGGGACAGGTCAAATTGTTGTATTTTTAAGGACAGATCAAGAGTATAGTTCCCAGACTGAGCTAGAGTCATATTTTTTAAAGCCATCGTGAATAACCTGGATTGGGTGTGACTCTTCATTCTGGGGTATTTCTCTTGAAATTGTATGTGTATGTGTGTGAAGACACATTGACACAGTCCTTCACTAATTTTCTGTTACGTTGTTTCAACTGAAAGATATAACTACAACACACATAACCGAATGGGCCCAAGTTATATATTTTTTTTTCTCTACTGGTCATACATTTATTTAAAGAAATCCATTTAAAGGCTTTGCTCTGTAGATTACACAATCTGTTGGACCTCACAATTGAACTGCCCAGCTCTACCACTGCATACAAATTAAGTACCAATTGCCCAATCAGAGCAGGTAAGTTCACAGACTTTTGCAGCTTTTTTGGATTTAAGGGGAAGCTTTAAAGAAGGCAGCCAGTCTTTATCAAGACCAAAAAAAACGCATTTGGCAGAATCAACAGCTAAGCCCAAGAGACAAGTCCCAGTTCAAATGGTCCCAAGTTCAAGACAAGTCCGAGGCAATAAAATAAGACCAGATTCATGTCCAATACTGGACTGGAGTAGTACAGCTCCATAGATAAGCATGTGTGTCTATAATATTTTTACCTTTTAAATGTTGACAGTCATTCTACCCGTCTTCACTGCTTCTGAGATGGCAGTAGCAGCAGCAGTCATCATCCACGTGCACGATGTAGAACACAAGTATACGTGCAGGTTCTGTGTGCTGCACATGCACCTAGTATTTCATTACAGCAGTAAAGTTCACTGAAAAATGATGCAGACACGGAGCAGGTGTGAGCTTTTCTGGCTGTTTTGGAAACCCAGAGGCTGTCTAACTGATGTTTATACATTTTTCCTTATTTTTTGTTAACCATGCCTTATGTTTTGTTGCATCCCTCTTCTTTTATTGTTTTGTCTTTCACAACTATGTACGGTTTTGTTTGCTCTGCAGGAGGTAGGTTATTTTGAGCAGCGACTTCTGTCTGTTTACATATGGATGGATGAAACAAGCAAAGCGTTTAGGGTTTACCACAAAAACTGAGTATGTAGCAATATGCTGAGACTGTCTTCTTCCCACTGTGGAGCTCTTGTCTACATTTACCTTCCATGGGCACAGTTGTAATGTGCTGAAGCTAATATGAGCAATTAAAGGATTACAGTTGAAAATTCCTTAAAATAGGCACCAGTAGGTAACACTTTTTACAGTATGTTCAGGACACCGTATGTACACATGCTGATAAAGAATTTGGTTTTACTTTTTAAAAATAAGAATTTGACTAAAGAAACGTGATTAGAGGAATCGCTTATCCGACACATTTAGAATAAGTAATGATGATCTGATAAATGAGACAATGTAGTATAGCCTAACCCTATTTAGCCTGTCTATAGTATTACAATCAGGTTTTAACTCAATCATTTAACATTTAAAATGACTTCCATCCCCTACATCATTAACCCACCGCTACTTCTTCATCAGCAGCCAGACAGTCATGAATATCTTCCAGCTATAGCTCTCACTCGAGCTTCTGTAAAGGGCAAATTGCATAGACATGGAGCCTTTTTGCCATGCTCTCCAGATATTGATGCACCCATTTGTAAAACAAGAGGGACAGCCAACACATTCCCTCTCACACATGTAAAGATGAGCAGTTCTGTGGCGATAGGATTCTTGGCCTATCATAGATAAAACTTGCACACCACAGCACATATTCCAGTGTTGTACTTTGTCTACTTCTGGACCTAGGACTTTGCCCAGCTAGTTGATAGCTGTGTACAAAATCAAAGTAAATACTGTGCTGGCCTGGTCTGCCTTGGCACTGCACAAAAACTCATTGATTTTTCAGGATATCAGGTGTCCGAGGCTCCATTTCCAATGTATGCATTTAAAGAACTCCTTCAGCTAAAATGGGAATGAGAATACTGTAGACCTAAAGGTAAAACTCAGGATCAGAAATGTCTCTTACAGGTGGGGTTGCTTTTTTAAGGTTAACTATACACTTCTCACATTTTTCTCGTGCAGACACAACTTAACAGAGGAAATGCTGCAGAACATCAGACAAAAGAGCTTGGATTTTTTTCTGAATTATGTGATCCTTTCAGGAATTTTCCTCATGATGTTTTCATAGTCACTCCAGTTTAATAATCATTAGGCAGTCCGCACAGGCACATAACTAATTAGCTATATAGAAAGAAAGCAGGGAGAAGCAGGGTCGATTAATGTATGATTTTATCAGTGCGAACATAAATCTTCTAAAGTTCTTGTAGAAAAATGAATACAAAGAAAGGAAGTGTAGATGGCATCTTAGCATGAAATCGAACCAGAGTCTAGGCACTAAGAGGGAGTGGAAGCTAAGCCCAGTTGTGCTGCCCATGTCTGAAATCCAATACCATGTCCTCTGATGAACCGATTCTTACATTGCACCTGGTGTTTCCTAGAATGTCTTTTGCCCTCTGCAATTAAGCAAGTTAGAAAATGTACAGTATGAATGGGACTGGCATCATGTTTGTTATCATTGATAAATACACAAAAACAAAAGATAATTCTGACTTTAAAGCTGCTGCCTCACACCTCTGGTGATGTTAATTAAAATCCTAGTCAGATCAATGTCTGCATGGGTTGCTCTGTGTAACACAAAGGAATGAGATAGTTGGTGGCCATCACATTGTTTAATGCCCTCTATAACCACAATATAAATTAAGATGTGTGAGTGAGACCTGGGATGAACATGTACACCCAATCCAGGGTTGGATACTGCCTGTAATGATATCGCAAGAGTTGCATTGATGGAACAGCAATAAAAAAGTATTCAGGCCTGAATACATTAAGGTTTTAATGTAACGAGTCTCAAATATTTGCTGGACATACTACAAAAAACACCAACATATACTTACAGGCTGCTATTTTGAGTGTACCTGTCCTTCACATCTAACTGGCAAGTGCCGGACAGGTGAAGTGAGAAGGTATACAATTCACAGAATGTTTTTACACATGACAAGGTTAGTGGTATATTGAGAACGTAACACCAACCAAAAACATCTAGTCAAATCCATCCCTGTGGTAGGAAACAGAATGTTTATGAAAGGAGATAAACAGAAGATCTGATAACTTCTTCAGAGTGATAGGCTGGCATTACGCAGTATTATAGTGCAGCAAAAAGGGGAATTTCAGAATATGCAACTCTATGTACCTTGAAATACAGCACACTGTGTGTGGCAACTCACAATTCAAATGACGAAAAAAAAGAAACAAAAAAGTACTAAAGAACATAATCCATGGAGGACTAAAAAGACATCTCCTGATTCATGTTAAGGTCTAGAATATAGTGAAAATTCCATTAGGTCCATGAATGAAATTTGTCTAATGTCAATAATGCAGTCTAATGGTAGAGAAGCAGTGTTCTAGGGTGTGTACTCATGGCACTATTTGTGTACCTTGTTAAGAGAACAGTGAGAGATACACTATTATCACTAGACACAATATTTTCAATCTCTATACAACAGCAGCATATACTGTAATATACAAATGTTTAGCAGGAAAATGCTGCATTCCTACATACAGGATGGTAGTGAATTCAGCTTAATATATATGTTGCCAAAGTTTAAAGTTCTAAATACAATACTGTATGTCATCTATGACATGAGATGGAATGAGATATTCAGAAGAGAGATCCACAACTAGCTATTCTGCAACAGCTATGACACACATAAGTCAATGTGAACCAGAATTTCTATACCACAAATATTTACACCTCAATCCGTTTTCATCCCAACACATTTAGATTTTCATAACTGTGGAAAGGTGGCCAATTCACCCTTGGGTAGATGCACCTAAGAAAATAACCAATCAGTAGATACCAGATTTCTTCTGTGCAAGGATTTTGAAGGGAAAATAGCATGACATGTGGACAGATTTCAGAGGTTTACGAAAGCAGAAGTAACAAATGATATTTAGGACAAATTGTTCATAACATTTGAACACAAGTTAGGGAGTGGAGTGGTCCAGGTTATAAAACCAAGACTGGAATGAGGTGATGGCCATGTGATTACATCATGTATCTAATAAGTGTTAGACAATAACAGTGTAAAGTAGATTACGCATAATATAATCCTATATTAAGGAGTGGCTAGGAACTGGAATCTGGTAACATGCTAATTACTAAAACATTCAGAATAGAGCAAATGACCACATATTTTTCTAAGTTTAATACTCAAAATTACAAGGAGACATAGACATTGTTTTAATTTTATTTACCATAAAAGTGAACATTTTTTGGACTCTTGAAAATACCTGTGGATCAAAATCCACTACAGTCTTGAGATTAGTAGCCAGTAATATACATAATCATTTAAATGTTGATTTAGGTTAAAAAAAAAAAAAAACAAAAACAACTGGTGCCTAGGGCTGCTACCGTGTAATACCCATAAAAGCCGAGGTTTACTGTTGGTTTTATAGTTTCATTTCTTCTTTTTCTCTCAATACAGCATAGTACATCAGGGTGTCACCCAACTACCCAAGTATGTGTAAGGCAAAATAGCACACAGGCCACTTTGACTTAAAAGCAGCTACTGGGCAGGGTTATAAATTTCAATCTCTGCCAGGTATCATTAAGTCTGGATTGAAAACACAAAGACAAAATCTTCACCTGATGAACTGCAGCTACATAAAGAGAATTCAAGCATGTGAGAAAGAAACTGTGGCAAACAGGCACTTACCCATGCAGGCCACACACCTCAAACAAAATAATTATTCTGTAGTCAGCAGATTCATGGTTAATAACAATAATACATAAGGCACCTGTAATTCATGATGCTGCTCAGATGATATTTACCTATCTCCAGAGCACACTGATGAATTATTAAGAATGTTAAGTAAAATCATGCACAATGCATGTAATAAAACAAGGAAAGGAAAGGCTTCTTTACAAACACTGATAAAATTCAGATTTACAAACACTGATAAAATTCAGATTCTCACACACTAACATCAACTTTGGAAGCTAGGACAGCACATGAGTAACACAAAATGTACCTTGACTGTGCTCAATCAAGAACTTCAGGGGCTGCACCTCATTGAAACAGTTTGCATAATTAACTGTATTGTTGACATGATTGTGTTTATAATACCAGAGCAGGGATAATAAATGTAAATGACAAAAAAAAAAAAAAAAAGTCATCAATGGTGCTTGCGTGACGTAGGTGGCTTATACTGCAGTAGAAGAGACAGTGAGGCTATTCCAAACAAGAAAGTCTGTAAAAACCACAATCCACAAATAGCCTTATTGTTTATCCCTTTGTCTCTGTGGAGATAAAAAAAAACAGTCAACTGTGTATGAAACATAAATGCTAACATAAATATATTCTCCACAGTTTTCCATTACATATTTTTTCAATATGAGGCCTACCTGTATATTATCTGTTCTGTAGAAACATTTTTGCAGAGTCTTTTTGATAAAGTACAGCTTAGCAAAAAGTACACTGTCGAAATCTGTGCAGGTTTTAATAGAACTAGGATGAGGGTTCAGATTTCAAAGAAGTGCTTTTTTTTTAGTATAGTGATGACAGCACTTGGAATTTACTTGAATAAATTTATTTTCTGGCACTGGTATTTTTATATTCAGAAAGAATTTAACTATTGCAGAAATTAAGATTTACAAAACATGCTCTAATGAACCAATTCTGCTGTGAACTCACATTACAAATCACAGCTATAGTTTTAAGATCTGCAAGTATGATCTGTGGTTTTGTAGTCAGTGACTAGAGAGAGAGTAAACTGTATGCCTTCAAGATAACCTGACTAACCTGTGATGCTTGCTTAGTGAATGAAAGTCAAATCAGAGAAATGGGATTAACAGAATACAAAAAATGTACAGATTCCTCAGTTTCAAGATTATCTGTTTTTTGAAGAAAAAAAATCCATGTATGCGTTTTCTGAACTCATTTAGAGCCATGCTAGATAACAAGGAACCGCAGCCTATCCCAGAAGCATGAGGAACAAGGCACAAAGCACCACTAGACGCACTGCTAGTCCATGACAGGCTACAATCAGCTTTACTAGGTCAATTTGCAATAGGCAAGCCTTCTGGGTTCATGAGAAAACTAGAATATCTGGAAATAATTCAAACAGATGTAAGAAAAATATGCTGATTGCGACAAGGCTAAGTGAACCCATTTACCGAGACTCACATCTGTGCTATTTGTCTGGAAAACAACCGATTCCTTTCAGAACAAGCTGAATTATTTATTGTGTCATAAAAAAGTGGACTCTATTCCATTCAGGTTTAACAAAACAACCTACCTTGGAGGGAACATCCATTCATTACAAGGCACAATCACACGCTGGGTCAATTTAGAGTTGTCAGTCATCCTAACAAGCACAGGATGTGCAATGCACACTTAGAGATTCAGGAAACTATGAGGTAAAGGCTTGAACAAAACATTTCACTTTATACAAACCATATTCTACTTTATATTATTGACTCATCACTTTCATATGTATTGGAAGAGCTACACAGAATTTTAGAAAACAAGACTAATTTGAATAGGAGCACTTCATTTTCTGTGAATAGCCTTGTATGCCAGCTGAAATTTAAGTTTCAACAATTCATATACCATGTAATCATAATTGCTATTGAAGGTCTATTCATATTATGATATTACAGGATAACAGAACAGGTTAAACAAGAACTTATCAACTGGCGAAGTCTTTACCTCAAGTCATGTGGGAGATTAAATATTACAAGGGTTTATATCATTTTCGTGTACAGTAATCCCTCGCTATGTTGCGCTTCGACTTTCGCGGCTTCACTTTATTGCGGATTTTATATGTAAGCATATCTAAATATATATCACGGATTTTTCGCTGGTTCGCGGATTTCTGCTGACAACGGGTCTTTTAATTTCTGGTACATGCTTCCTCAGTTGATTTGCCCAGTTGACTTCATACAAGGGACGCTATTGGCGGATGGCTGAGAAGCTACCCAATCAGAGCAAGTATTAGGTATTAAATAAAACTCCTCAATGATATACAATACGTATGTTTGTGCGTAGTATATAAACATTGTGTTTACATACATAATTTCAACGAATCTTAACTAATATCTAAGAGAATATAAAGGGTTTATGCTGTATAACTGTGCTGGAAATGTTTATAAGAGTGTGGGAGAGTTTATAAGGGCTTAAAATATATTGTGAGCAGGGGGGCTGTTCGCACCCCTAGAGGATACGGACGTTCCTCTAAAAAACGCTGAAAGACTACCTTCACATTGCTCCATTCCTTGTTGGGCTTACTTGCGGCTGCTTTGTCGCACGGTGCTTTGCATAATGAAAAGCCCGAACGGAAACCTATTGATTTTTCTCTCTCTCTGACATTTTCTGCTCCTGATGCGCACTCCTTTGAAGAGGAAGATATGTTTGCATTCTTTTAATTGTGAGATGGAACGGTCATCTCTGTCTTGTCATGGAGCACGTTTAAACTTTTGAAAAAGAGACAAATGTTTGTTTGCAGTG
Organism: Erpetoichthys calabaricus; assembly: GCF_900747795.2. Lineage (NCBI taxonomy): Eukaryota > Metazoa > Chordata > Cladistia > Polypteriformes > Polypteridae > Erpetoichthys > Erpetoichthys calabaricus. The sequence goes on from NC_041395.2 coordinate 217,692,714, forward strand.
TTTAAATAAAGTTCCTGTCTCTACAACCTCCTGCATTTCTGTGCAAATCTATGACCCAAGCGTGTCAATATAAAAATAATCATATAAACATATGGTTTTTACTTCGCGGATTTTCACCTTTCATGGGGGGTTCTGGAACGCAACCCCCGTGATCGAGGAGGGATCAATATATTCTAATATACAATTTTTTTCATTCTGAGCACAAGCGGGCCACAGATAATAAAAAAGAATTGTCAGAGTTCTAAAGTGTAATTGTACTACTAGGGTGGGAATAAATGTATTATGAGACTACGGAAGCAATCAGACTGACAGTAACTTGCACCTGCTTTCTGATTTCTCCTTCTACGTTTTACTCTGTGCAAAAGTCAGCGTTATTACTATTTACTACTTAGAAATTCCGGTTGTTCTGATGTTACTCTCAGTTGAGTTATCAACCTTATGAGACAATCATATATTTCTACCATCCCTAAAGTGTAAGCTAAAAAAAAAACATAAAAGGGAAATTTAAAAGCCCCAGAGACACACAAAGAGAAATCATTGAAAATGAACAGCAAATTATAAATGACGAAATAAAAAGAATGGCTTGGTCAAAAGTAAAAATAAGCTCTGAGTTTATAGATTTTAAATATAAAAGTCAAATGTGCTTCAGGACTTTGATACAATGTAGATTATTAAAAGCTTTGGGGATTTTATATGTACTGTAGACATATTTAAGCAATCTACAGTGCATCCGGAAAGTATTCACAGCGCATCACTTTTTCCACATTTTGTTATGTTACAGCCTTATTCCAAAATGGATTAAATTCATTTTTTTCCTCAGAATTCTACACACAACACCCCATAATGACAACGTGAAAAAGGCCAATGAGCACAGTGGCCATCTAAACTGAGCGATCGGGGGAGAAAGGCCTTAGTCAGGGAGGTGACCAAGAACCTGATGGTCATTCTGTCAGAGCTGCAGAGGTCCTCTGTGGAGAGAGGAGAACCTTCCAGAAGGACAACCATCTCTGCAGCAATCCACCAATCAGGCCTATATGGTAGAGTGGCCAGATGGAAGCCACTCCTTAGTAAAAGGCACATAGCAGCCCACCTGGAGTTTGCCAAAAGGCACCTGAAGGACTCTCAGACCATGAGAAAGAAAATTCTCTGGTCTGATGAGACAAAGATTGAACTCTTTGGTGTGAATGCCAGGCGTCACGTTTGGAGGAAACCAGGCACCGCTCATCACCAGGCCAATACCATCCCTATAGTGAAGTATGGTGGATGTTTTTCAGCGGCAGGAACTGGGAGACTAGTCAGGATAAAGGGAAAGATGACTGCAGCAATGTACAGAGACATCCTGGATGAAAACCTGCTCCAGAGCACTCTTGACCTCTTTCAGCAGGGCAACAACTTTAAGCACACAGCCAAGATATCAAAGGAGTGGCTTCAGGACAACTCTGTGAATGTCCTTGAGTGGCCCAGCCAGAACCCAGACTTGAATCCGATTGAAAATCTCTGGAGAGATCTTAAAATGGCTGTGCACCGACGCTTCCCATTCAACCTGATGGAGCTTGAGAGGTGCTGCAAAGAGGAATGGGTGAAACTGGCCAAGGATAGGTGTGCCAAGCTTGTGGCATCATATTCAAAAAGACTTGAGGCTGTAATTGCTGCCAAAGGTGCATCGACAAAGTATTGAGCAAAGGCTGTGAATACCTATGTACATGTGATTTCTCAGTTTTTTTATTTTTAATAAATTTGCAAAAACCTCAAGTAAACTTTTTTCACGTTGTCATTATGGGGTGTTGTGTGTAGAATTCTGAGGAAAAAAATGAATTTAATCCATTTTGGAATAAGGCTGTAACATAACAAAATGTGGAAAAAGTGATGCGCTGTGAATACTTTCCGGATGCACTGTATACAGGAACTACAATTCCCATCAGCCAATGCGCTGCTCCAAGCGATTTTATCAGCGCTCAAAAAGTTGATATAAGAGTATTTGTAAAAGCGGCATGTCATTAAAGATAGTAATTTCTCTTTTTTTATTTTCCTTATCCACTTTGGGTAACAATTTTATTGTCTCGCTGGATTACAGCATTTATCTTAGAGGATTATTTCTCAACCTTTATGGCCTTGGGGCCCAGTTTTACTTTTTTTAAGTTCCTTCACAACCCACGGACAACATTTAAAGGGGGGGGTTTCTCTCTTTGATAATGGAGTGCAATTAGTAGAGCGGATGGAGGGAGAAATGCGTAAAAATATCACACAGCACTTTCAAACACTTTGGTGTACCAGGGGTATGTCACATGTGACAATAAATCTGAGATAAAGTGATTGCACAACATAGCCTTGCATTTTTGAAGAAGCTAACACTTTTGTCCATCTGCTTATTGTCGTTAAATTTGCAATTCCAATCAAATCAGTGTTAAGTAAAAGAACAAAAAAAAACACAACTCAATAGAATCATGTGCAATTTCTTCTATACCTGATGAAGATGCTATTTTTCAGAATGTGATAAAAACAAAATGGGATGGTGCTTTTGAGTGAGTAAAAGTAATTAGTAACTTTTGTGTTTTTGTTGCCTGACATTATTCACTGTATACTGAGGTAGTACCAATTTTAAGCTTTGATGCTAATGGAGATTGGAGACTTTTAGCAGTTTTTACCTTTGAATGAATCATCTTTAAATCACCTTTGTAACATTACTGAATACTGTTTTAAAAAAGATTTCTGATGCAATCTTTTTCATATCAGCACCACCAAAGACTGCATTTAACATGTTCAACAGTAAGCAGCTCAAGCAAACTAATAATATTAACCCAAAGATAAAAAAATACCAATGTGTATACAGAAAAGTACTTAGCAACATAGTACTTCTAATACATCCTAGTAACCAATGGCACAATAACTGAGGCCCACAAAATTTCCTGAATGAAATATTGGAGAAGTACCTGAAAACTGTAAAACTGCAAGCATAATTCCAGTCCACAAAAAAGAAAAATTAATTCCAGTAAATACAGGCCAACAAAATTTCAGTCTAACACTAAATTATGGAAATAAATTAGAAAATTATTTGTACAAAGAACATAAACAATATATTAAATAACTGAGCATATATTCATGAGCGGGAGATACAGCCAAACAAACATGTTATGACTTTTTCAACATGTGATTGCAATAGTAGAGAACTGCAAAGCATACAATATAATTTACTCAGTCTTTAAAAAATGACATAGAACCACATCAAAGAATAAATTTGAAACTAGAATCTATTGGCATCAGTTATCAGGAAGGTCTCCATTTTTTAATGAATGTAGTGTCAGACCAAAAAGGCAGCAGTTGCTAAAGCAGGAAGTTGTGAAGTTGTGTGTGCATGGACAGTGTAAGAAGATTGCTTTTGTACAGTCTCAGAAAAGGTTCTGGCAAACCATTCACCACCTCAGTAATACCTGTACTATATGTGGTACAGGCAGTACTCAGAAAGGTCTGAACATTTTCAACTTTGCTGAGGAAATATTGTTAAAAGGTGAAAGGAAATCTTTGGAGAACTCCTAAATCCAGTGGATAAACCCTTCTTGTGGAAGACAATGTCAGAGGCATTTGTTGGGGTTGTTGTTTTGGATAATAAGGCTCTTCAATGTTGCATAAGAGACAGAGACATTGCCTTGGGGTTGGATGACTAGAATGATGCACTATTTTTTGAAAAACGGGAAAAGAGGGTGTGTTGTATTTACTACGTAATCACATTCTTCAGGGTCCCTGAGAAAGTTTAAAACTCCCAAACTGAAAAACAATACACTTGTAAAAGAAGTATAAGGACAGACAACATGCAGATTATCTGCTATTTCCTTTTCTACTCTGTGGCCTGGTATTCACAATTGTACTGCTACTACCTTGTAAATCAATGTTTTATTCTTAGTTTTTACTGTAGCTACTGTTTCATAGCCTAAATATGCTGCAATCATGCCTCTGGAATACTATAATTTGGTGCTGTAATGGTGGCACATAACAAATGCAGCCAGTAGTTAATCAGTAGTTGAGCTAAATTATATAGAACATGAGTGGAATTTTTTCAGTTTTCATTGCTTCAACAAAACATAACCACAAAACAGATAAAACAGTAATTACCTGCAAACTTTGAGGGAATAGAGTGCTTCAGCTATGTGAATTGCCCAAGCTACCCACCACCTACCAAACAGAAAATACAATTTTCAAAACTACAGTTTTCATAATGTTCAAGACACTACAGTATTGACACAAGATAATAACTGTTCCTTTGTTTTTAAAAGTGCCTTACAGGGCATGGAAAATTATAAACCTTTTGTTAAAATATTAAAACAATAAACAATGTGTCAGAAAAATAAAAATTAACTTATAGACTATCCATCCCATCATCAAAATGAAAAAAATACCAAAATCAAGTGTCACAAATAAAATAAAATGAAAGTAATTTTGAAAAAAATAAAGGAAAAGGGGAGTTCCTTACCAATTTACATTTTAGTATTAAAACACGTTCAAACAGGGAGAAATGCTGCAGAAATGAGGTACCAAAACCACTCTGTGGAAGCCACTTAATTAGGTACACCTACATAATAGTAAATTATTGCCTAATTTCTCATCTGAACAGCATGCATTCTTAAAGGTCCAATTTCAACAACATATTAAATGTGCAGTATAATAACAGTGGTATATATCTTAAGTCCATTGATCAGTTCACCTCTCTCCACTTATACTTAATTACTGTGTAATTTTATGACTACACAGGTTTCTAGATTAAACTTAAATTTACCATATCAGGAGTGTAGTCTTACAATAAAATGCCACTTGCGGATCAATACAGTGTCATAATGAAAAGATGTACCTGGTATGCAATGATTAGATATCCTGGGGCATTCAAATGTTGCTCTTCTCCTATTAAAGGGCCCCATGTGTAATACCAAAACATATCCCTCTCACATATCATTATAGCATAAACAACAGTGTGCTACATCTTAGTCTCCGTGTTAGTGAGAATTGAAAGGAACCTGAATTTATCAGACCAAGCAATATTTTCCAGCATTTACGTGTCTTACTCCGGCACAACCACAACTTCTGCCACTTCCCATTCATGACACATTACGATCTTGTTTGTTTCAATAGGCCTCCTTCAGCACCAGGATCTTACTCATCTGTTACTTAAATTGATGAAGTCCTTTTGCTGCCTGGCACAAGTTATGAACATATGACCAAATCGGCAGTGGTCCATTTTCAACATATAAGTATCACCATTATGTATGAAAAGCCCAGGAGGACTGTTGTCTATAACTCACTGATACCGTGTTCTCTGGCACCCACAATAATGCCATGTTCAAAGCCACAAAAATATTTTTCATACACTTTCTGAATTGCCAGAAACAATTCATTAGTACCTCTCTTATCTGTTTTAAAAATGGCACAGTGTGTATGCATTATGCTGTCACTGAATAAGTAGTCAATTACAAGGGAAGAGTAGTTGTACATAATAAAGTCGCCACTTAGAGCAAAGTATTGCCATACAGCTGACTCACCCACGGTAGAGTAGTGTGTAGTGGTGTTCCACCATGTACTTTGAAAATTCTCCAACTGGGCCAAGTCTCTCATAGGGAACATCTTGAGGCCAAAACACTGTCCACTAGAGGAAAAAAGGTGCAAATTCAAATCATTTTAAGCTACATATTATAATCAGACACACTCTCAACCCGGAGGAAGTAGAAGGAGAGGAGAGAATGAAGACAAAACAGATGGCTATTATGAACAATGCTGCACATCTTCTCTATGACACATTATTATAGATTATTTACAACCATCAATTATTAAACAGAGGTGTATCAAGAAACACTATCGGGGCACCTTTGTACTTATTGCAGTATGTCTTTACAGTGCTTCATTCTGACTGCTTTCTTATCTTCAGGCAATGACAAGTTTGTATCTTCTTTTTTGTAATTCTTGTCTTTTGTATTTGAGGTTAATTCTTGGTTGTTATAATATTTCTATATTTCTTAAGCTTCTGTATAAGCTAAACTTTCCCTTAGGTCTAAATAATTAAATTAGTTAGATAGATAGATAGATTGATTGATTCAACTATCTATCTATCTATCAATCAATCAATCAGAAAACTCTAGTGTAAAAGGAGGCTAAATCAACTTCCCTAATCTGAGATCTTTAAAGCTAAATGTTCATGCAGCAGTGCAATCTATATATATAATTCAGCCGACAGGGCACGCAAGACAACCATGGGATATGCACAACATAGCCACGCCCGCCAACTCAGAGACCCGCCCACCGACTGTAACACCATTCTATATATATAATTCACTAAGCAGCCGACAGGGCACGCAAGACAACCATGGGATACGCATGACATAGCCACGTCCGCCAACTAACAGACACCCGCCCACCAACTCTAACACCATGGGATACGACAACAACTCACAGAGCCACGCCCACCAACTCTAAGAGCATGGGACGAGAACGCCTGCCTGCACGCCCGCCTGACTGTTACCAGCACCCCGTCCACCAATTCTAAGACCATGGGATACGACGACAACTCACAGAGCCACGCCCACCAACCCTAAGAATTCACTAAGTCCATGGCAAGCAAGACGCACGTAAGACAGAGCCCCACCCACCAACAATTCACTAAGCAGCCGACCATGGCACACGCACGACACAGCCACGCCCGCCAACTCACAGAGCCCCGCCCACCAACAATTCGAGCGAAAGCGAAAGCATTTGCCAAGAATGTTTTCATTAATCAAGAACGAAAGTCGGAGGTTCGAAGACGATCACATACCGTCATAGTTCCGACCATAAACAATGCCGACTGGCGATCCGGCGGCGTTATTCCCATGACCAGCTGGGCAGCCAACTGGGTAACCAAAGTCTTTGGGTTCCGGGGGGAGTATGGTTGCAAAGCTGAAACTTAAAGGAATTGACGGAAGGGCACCACCAGGTGTGGAGCCTTTCGCTTAATTTGACTCAACATGGGAAACCTCACCCGGCCCGGACACGGAGAGGATTGACAGATTGATAGCTCTTTCTCGATTCTGTAGGTGGTGGTGCATGGCCGTTCTTAGTTGGTGGAGCGATTTGTCTGGTTAATTCCGATAACGAACGAGACTCCCTCCTGCTAAATAGTTACGCGACAAAAGAGCAGTCGGCGTCCAACTTCTTAGAGGGACAAGTGGCTTGCAGCCACGTGAGATTGAGCAATAACAGGTCTATGATGCCCTTAGATATCTGGTGCCGCACGCGCGCTACACTGAATGGATCAATGTGTGTCTACCCAGAGCCGACAGGCATGGCTAAGCCGTTGAACCCCATTCCTGATAGAGACCAGGGCTTGCAATTGTTCCACACGAACAAGGAATTCCCAGTAAGTGCAAGTCATACACTCGCACTGATTAAGTCCCTGCCCTTTGTACACAGCCCCCGTCGCTACTACCATGGTCGGGTGACTTGGTGGATTATATATAGAAAATCAGCCCAAACCGCAAAGAACAATGATAAGTCAACGTGGCTCAGAGGTGCATATGGACTGTACACAGACGAAAGCGACTCAGGTGAGGAGTTGGGGGCGGGCACATGAGCAGGCAGTGTGTACTGAACGATGACTAAGAAATCAGCAGACTAGAATGGTGGGGGGGCCGGGGGGGAATAGGCATCCTTCCCCTCTCCCCCCGTTCCGCCCTCCGCGCCCGAACGCCGTCCAGCCCCGTCCCTCGCTCTGGGAGGTGGAGACGCGACGGCATTCCTCCTGTTTTGAGTCACGGACAATTGTATGTTGCCCTCTCCAGAATTCCATCTTTTCATTCACCTACAGTCGTATCCTCAAACTCACCCCATTTGGACAACTGTGTCTTTCAGTAAGTGTTCACCTATCAATGCATAATTATGCGGTGTATGCTACGCCGCGGGTTGGCTAGTACAATAAATTCATCGTGTTGTAAAATGATGCCACAGCACACAAGCCAGATTCAGCAACCAGGCATATAACTTATATTTCAAGGTGGGTTCTTTCCACCACTCCAGCCTATCCCTATAGCAACAGACAGACTTGAACAGCATGCCTTTACAGAGCACTGCTGACATTTATAGCAATTAATTTTTTCGTAGGGGGTCAATAACTCACAGAGGCCTCAATCACATGCAAAGCACTCAACCACCTGAGAACAATAGAATCCTTTTGCCACTGTATGAGTCACTGCCTGCACCATGTAATGATATTAGTGTGTGTTAACACTGGATGAGAGACAAAACTAGTCTTGTCTTTTCTGCTAAAATATTTAGACAGATTCTGCACTCTTCAGGATTACGTTTTATTATTTCACTCTAGAAATATTTTTTTATCACATCTACTTTTATTTTGCCTAGCAGTGAGTGGCAAGCCCAACTAACACCATTAGTGAAAACTGGACATGCTGATAGTTTAAAGGAATTCAGTCCTCCCCATACACAAAAACAGCAATGTAAGACTTCACAAAATACTATACAGTAGTTAGTTACACTACAAAAGGCAAGTTGCAAGATTTCAGCCAAGTACTCACTGTCAACATGCCACACAGGAAGATGATGAGGATCATCCAGTACCAGTGGATGTTTTTGAAATATCCTTCCTTGCTGCTGAACTCCATTGATGTCAATCCACATTTAAATGCCACAGAGTTGCTCCAGGGAATAGCCTGCATTGATCTTGAAGTCACAAGATACAGCCAGCATGCCAAGGAAAGTTTCTCCCATTGTATAACAGGAAGTACTAACTAGCCAATCAGCAACTGCTAAGCACAAGATGTAGGATTTAACCCAAACCATTATAGGGATTTGATCACTTCTGTTATATATTTAATTATTTTCTTCTTAAGGTGACATTAGGGGAGGCTTTGGACAATTAAAATAGCACTGACACTCTCCATAACGTTCAGCACAGGGAAAAGCAGAGCAGCCTGACATTGGTGGAATTAAGAAAATGAATGACAAAGTACCAAAACTTGGTTAAATTCCTCAAGGGTTGAAGCAATTAAGAAAAAAGAAAAAATGCTGTAAAAAATCACTTTAAATAGATGAACTGTCTAAAGCACCAATGGGTCAAAATGTTCAGTGACAATCTTGTTAAGTGTATCATAAAATTCCTATAATGGCATTATGTTTTAAACATTTTCATTTTTCACACACCAGAATCAAACAAAAACATTGAAAAGGAAAGTTAAAATGTTCAGCTAAAATACATCATGTGTTTCTGAGTGCAGTACACAATAAATTCTGAGGTCTGAGAAGTTAAGAGGAATCAACAAAGACATAATGCAGGGTGTTTGATGCACATTTCTGGGTAAGAGTTTCCAACCTCAGGACAGCTAGGTGCAATGGTTGATATTGGAGATATTGACAAGATGACTGTCAGCTCTGGACTGCTTTAAAAAAAAAAGTAAGACAGCTGGCTCTTTGAGGATGCTTGTAAAATGACAAGGTGACTAACTACTAAAAGATCTGTCTGTCACATTGTGCCTCTAAAGAAACAGATTCAGTTTGTGTGGCTGGGTTCAAGGCCTCTCTGCCTTCGCCTGCCACCCAGGTCACATTGCACTTGGCCCCTGTTTCTCGTGTAGGTGGTGGGCCCATAGAAGATGGAGACATGGATGATACATTGAAAGATCATTATAGCCAATCAAACTGAGCAAGGAATAAAAGGTGCATTCAAAACACCGCACACATAAAATATATATATATTTTATATATAACCCATTTTTCCAGGTGTCCAAAGACAAGTCAAGTCAAGTCAAGTCAACTTTATTTATAAAGCACTTTACATACAACAGGGTAAATATACAAGATACAAGAACTGAAAGACACAATAATGGGGCAATCACAGAACGGCCAGACAAGACAAGTTGTTTCTAAGAAAATTATGGAGGCAAGCATGTAAATTTCATCACTAAGCAACTGGAGGTGGAAGACAACTGAAGTGAAGTATGACATAACTTCCATGAATCCAAGTTACAGAAAAAAAAGTAAGTCTAACTGGGAATGATCTTGATGCGATGGCGGTTAGCATACCTGCCTCACACTTTCATGGAAAAAAGTTATTTTTGTAGACCAGTTAATATTTTTGTGGAATTTGCCCTTTTCCAGATAGTGCAGCTTTCACATTCCAAACATATGCACGCAAGAGGATGAATGTTTGTGATTGTGTTTAAAAGACAGTGACTGATGGATCTCTGTCTTGCTCTTGATGCTGTCAGGAAAGAGTGCGCCTCCTTGTAAACCTCTAAGGCATACAGCACTTTCAGAAAATGGATGGATGGATTCTATATTTCTTACAGCTAAGTTTCCAGGTCTACATTAATGAGGTTTTTATCATGACCAAATGATTTTAAGCAGCCTAAAACGTGTACTTGCTAATTTAAATTGCCAGTTTTCTTCCTTTTTTATTGTTAGGATCCCCTTATTGGCACTAATGATACCATTTTATTCCTAGGTTTTGTGTAGTTTTACATAATGCACATTTTTGTATAAAATTAATGAATTAGCACTTTGAAGAAACTAAGAAATTAAGTTAAGGGCTACAGGGTAGAACTAGAGAGAAGGAAAATGTATTTTTGCTTATCATTCTGTGAAGGAGAATAAAGGTTGATATTTTTACATTTGAACTGGAAATCAGTTTATTAGAAAAATAGCTTTAAATATCTTTAAATGCCTGATGACGAAAAATGACTCAAAACAGTTCTTGCAGTCATTTAAAATTAGTTACAGCATTCATTATTTTCTGTTGTAACAATCTATAATTTAGACCAGTGCTTCTGAAACTATTTTTTCCAAGGCCCCACTATGTCAAAACAATGATCCCTGTGGCCACCTTTCCCTCCTAAAAAATTAAACTTAAACGAAAACAAAATCATAATGCAAATACCTTAGGAGTAGCAATTAGTCATGGGCACCGTCTGCTGTAAAACTAAGTCCATCCAAGTAGGGCACATTGACTCGCTAAGCTCTGATTTAGAGAACTAAAAAACTAAAGGGCACTTTCCTCCACAAAAAAGTGATGGAACCACCAGGAGGAAAAGAGGGTACACTACTAAGAAAGGAGATTAAATGGTAACTTGTTCTAGCCTTTTAGGAACTCAAGGTCTTCAAATCCTTCAAGAGTATCATTTTCAGCACCAGAAATTTCAAATCAAACAATTTATTTCCACAGCTTGAGAAGCACTTGATTAGATTATGCAAGAGTTTACAGGCTGAAGAATTTACTCTGCATGTAATGAAAACTTCTGTTTCCTTAAGGATAAAGCATGTCTCATCTACCTTTTTTTATCCTTGACTGACTCCTTCCACTAACACCCTACAGCTCATACTACTTGCATCCTACCACAAGACATCCCAACAAAAATATTATAAAATAGCAATACATTATAACTAATAATAATAATGATAATGCTATATAACAGAAGGTAAAAACTTAACCAGTCAGCCACTTCATTATTTAAATATGAAATCACCCATACAGTATATGAAAACAAGAATAAAGAGTACATCAAGCTTACTTATGTTTTATCAAATAACATGAAATTACATATTTTAGTACATTCTTGTTATAATGATCATAAACGTTTGCTAGAATTCTTACAGCAAAATTTGTAATACGTGTACAGTAAAAACGCATTTTGAATTTTTCAGGTAAGGAAGACCGACGTTTTGACTTTAAACTCACTGATCACGGTGCTTTAACGTAATGACTTGTTGCATGAAAGTTAAACATACAAGCATTGATTTTATTGTGCCATAACTATACTAGGTGGAAAAATCTAACGTAAATATTAAATATACATTTAAGTATATATAACTAACTAGTTCAAGGTTACTCTAGTATAAATTAAATCACCACTATACCCCATGTTCCAAAGCTGCTTATCCCAGTTACTTTCATACTGTTAAGTCTATTTCTTATCTGTTTTCCTCTATTTCAACCACGATTTTATCACATAATACAACCGCCGCAGTCTTAAATTAGTCAGCTCATACAAAACACGCAGTAGGGTATTTTATTATTGTTGTATAGAAAATGTGTAATTCAAATATGTTTCATAAGTAAATATTAATCCTAACCATCCTATGATTATATTTACCTTCCCGTTAACAACCGTGAATGCAAACTGACTAACATGCTAGTAAAGCCATCATCAGAAATTGTTAAGATTTACATGAATGCTATCTACACTAAAATACAGTGTCAGTAAAAACTCGATACTGCGAACTTCTGTAAAAAATATAATTCAGGACTGTCTTGTATGTGCAACTGTTGAGGCAGGTTTGTTTGAATCTATTGGGAAGTAAGAGGATTACAGTTCAAACTATTCACGCAAAAAAAAAAATCAGATTGTAGCGGCGACACTGAGCATTCCGCTCCGGGCAGCACACTTACGGTGAAATAACCCATAGAGAGGGTGACAATCAGTATCCAGACAAAACTGGACCTCCGAAAGTAAGCGCCACTAGATGAAGTCGCCATTCTGCTACACAGTGGCTGTTATTCTGACTTTAGTTATAAGCGTTGTTCCGGATATCCGACAACAGCGACTGGTGGTCCGCGATTAATGTTCTGGCTAGATAGGTCGTAAATGTTCCACAGCCATCTTGGCTGGGTGGAATCAATTTTAAAACAATTGTTCTTTCATAGTACTTAGCATTTACCAAATACATTCAGCTTTTTAAATTCAATATGATAATATAAGGGAATATTTGTGAGAAGGACAAGTGATTTGATTACTACAAAAATCTAATGCCTGGAGTATTCCGGAACCATTAACTGTGTTCAGTGTTTCTGAAGTATTCGTTGAAGAAGCAGATTTCCGGTTTCAGTGTCACACGTGTTTTGGAACTACTAGAAGAAGAAGGTGTAAGAGCTTCGTTTTGGAACATAAAATCACTGTCTTAACTGTACTCAGAGACTAAATTGGGTATGTGTGTAGATTCTTGGTTTTGACACAAAAGTGGCCTAAAGTCTTAAGCGTTTAGAATTCACATTCACCTTAACAGTCATCTTGCGTTGTAGTTTTAAGTATAGTGAGCTGGAGTTAACAGTACAAGTTTTTAGTGTTGTGTAAACTCAGTACACGTTGTAATGCCACCAGAGACTGCAATCAATGCCTAATTTACGCTTTACATCACATCGTGAATGTGACTTTTTGGTCGTCTGGTAACGCTGTTCTACGACCCTGGCATTTAAAAGGCTGTTATAGATTGATCTGTACAAGATAAAACGGCAGAATATCACCTTAAATATCGAAAACGGAGTAATTCCGAGCAAGACTCACACATCACATGATACTTAAGTCATGATCTGGTAGTGAAGCACTGGGATGCAGCTTGTGCGTCTTCAGGATGTTTAGTTACGTTTATAATAGTCATTGATACCGTGTCCTGCAGATGTCCCACAATAAGAAAAGAATACATTATTATTATTATAATATTGAGTATAAAGTCAGAATGCAACGCTTTAGTGATACGTTGCACAGTAGGTAATGCTTAATTACCACATGTACTTTAACATTGGATTTTTAGTTAAATACATTTTAATAAATAAAACGTATTTATAAATGGCTAAGTTTCCTGTAGCGTATTAAGGCATTTTTGTGAACATTTTTGTCAAATTTTAGGCACTTCAAGTATGCGCAGAAGATCACATTAGCCTACTCCAATAAATTTTATAATTTAGCAGTCATCCCAGTTCCACATTAAGTGTGGGGCAGTGCAGTTCTGTTTAAATGTTTTTTTGCTGTAGCACTTTTTTATAACAAGCTATTAAGAAATTTACATTAAACATATGGCTTGCATGTAACCATTCTTTGTGTCTGTGCATTGAGCTATGTTATCAAGAATACAAATTTTATTTGCCATTAAGTCATGAAGGAGGAGAAGCAGCAGCACAAAACACACCAAAAGAAACACAGTGGCCCCAAGGCCGAAAGAAAAAAGAGAAAGAGACAACAGGAGCAACAGGCTGGCACCAATGAGGAGGATGGAAGGAAGAGAAACCCCAAGGCATTTACAGTGCATTCAGCAGTGCGTATGGCTCGCACTTTCCACAGGTAAACTGCATTTTTTTTTTATCCAGTTTGCTAATTAAACCTACCCCTTTTGTGCAAATTTTCAAATTCAAAGAGAGGACAGAGCCGACTATACTTCCTTAAAAGGCTGGCGTCCTTCAATATCTGCAATAAGATGTTGCAGGTGTTGTATCAGACGGTTGTGGCGAGCGCCCTCTTCTATGCGGTGGTGTGCTGGGGAGGCATCATAAAGAAGAGGGATGCTTCATGCTTGGACAAACTGGTGAGGAAGGCAGGCTCTATTGTAGGCACGGAGCTGGACAGTTTGACATCCGTGGCAGAGCGACGGGCACTGAGCAGGCTCCTGTCAATCATGGAGAATCCACTGAACAGTATCATCTCCAGACAGAGGAGCAGCTTCAGCGACAGACTGCTGTCACTGTCCTGCTCCACTGACAGACTGAGGAGATCGTTCCTCCCCCACACTATGCGACTCTTCAGTTCCACCCAGGGGGGGTAAACGTTAACATTATACAAAGTTACTGTCTGTTATACCTGCGTTTTTATCACTCCTTAATTTAATATTGTTTTTTTATCAGTATGCTGCTGCTGGAGTATGTGAATTTCCCCTTGGGATTAATAAAGTATCTATCTATCTTAATTCTACTTTAAGCTTTAAATGTCCTTTGAGTAAAACGTTTTTCATGCTCTTTCGCTATGAATAAATAATTTGCTAACTTACCAATGTGCAAAATGGGGAATTAATGCAATGTATGCCTGAATCAGTTATGATACTTTCTGTGATATGAACAGTCAGAATGTGCAGTGTACACAGCACAATTTCCAGACTTTGAAAAGTTGTGATATTTTAAATTTTTTTTTTTAAATGATCACATTGCATGTGGAAAACAAAGACGTTTATTTGATGACTGCTTTAGAAAATCACAGATGTATCTTACGTGTCAATATGATAATAAGTAGAATGGATTTTGCACTTTTTGATAATGTAAAAAACGTAATCTACTTTATAAGTAGAAAAAAATAAAAAGGCAACATGGAATAGTTATTGATTGGACACTTTTATAATCAATAGACTATGATGCCATTGTTGGCCGTATAAAAATGTAGGATGAAACATTATTTACTTTAAATTGTACCACACTTCTGTAAACTACATAGCAAAATGTTTCCAACTATTGTCAAGACTATTCTCACTGTTTTTGTATACTACTCTTTACCATAGGAACTCTCTAACAGATTTTTTGTAAATACTTTAATATTAAAATTCGGTCATGATCTGTACCTGCTTTTGACAACTCAGTGTCTGCCAGGGTGAAGCCTATTCAGGCCAGGAACCAACCCTGAATTAGACACCAGTAAGCCAGAAGGCACACTCAGAACATTCTCCCCTTGTACTCACACTGGCTATAATTTTAAGAGATTACAATTAACATGTAACATATACCTTGTGAATGTGAGAGGAAAACTAAAGTAGCCAGAGGAAAAATAATGTAGCCACAGTAAGAGAGTGCAAACTCCACACAGAAAAATACTCTACCTAAACCGTGAATACAGTCTCCTGGAGCTATGAGACAGAAGTGCTAAGCACCCTGATATTAATTTCACTGTATTTAACTGAAAGTGATCACTTGTATATCTGAAATTATACTAGATGCTTCTGGTTATGCCACTATATTTTTGAATGCTTTGCAATCAGTTCCAGAATTTTTATTAGTCTTACATAAAGCACTTTCTCTGTTATCTTAGCAAGGCTGTTGTATCTCCACTTTGAAATCTAAGTGCCTTATTGTCCAATATTGACCCTTTTAATTGTTCAAAACATAAAATAAGCCACTTTCATCTTCTGTAATCTTCATAATTTTCTAGAACTACTCATGAGAGTTCTTATTTTTCATAGCTCAATCATTTTCTGATTCAAATATTATCCAATGAACAAATTCACTAATTTAGACTACCTTACACTCCAGTAAAGCATATGCATAAAATAATTACCAATACAATTATATACAGTAGAGTAGCAAATCTTTAACTTAACTTAAGCTATTTCATTAACTTGGTGTAAATCCTAAGAGAAAATTAAAGGTGTTTTGTATGTGACATTTCAGTGAAATTTTAATGCAAAATATTTAATATCAGAGGGAAAGCAGATTCTGTATGTAATTTATATTTGGACATTTAGTTTTGAACAGAAATGTACATATCATTGAAGTATTTGTACATCTAGCTAAAGCTACTGTTTGTTACATTAACAAATTCTTCTGCATATTGATTTGAGCTTTTTCAAAGCTGGTATTCCAGCTTTTTGCTTTAGAGGAACAAAAATGTTTTCCTTGTAAAGAATAATGCATACACATTTTGAGTTAAATGAAAGGACCAAGTTGCTCATGCTTGTGTCTTTTTGCATTGTATGTTTACTCTTTGTATGTATTTATTTGTATTGAGGCACTTGTTAGTAGGACTCTTTTCTGAATAAATGACTGAAATGCATGCATATATTTCTGAGATTTGTCAGCTACACATCCATGTTGCAACTCTCCATTTACACCACATCCCAGAGGTGCTCAATTGGATTGAGATCTGGTGACTGTGGAACCCATTTTAGTACAGTACAGTTGAACTCATTGCCATGTTCAAAAAACCAGTTTGAGGTGATCAGAGCTTTGTGACATGGAGCGTTATCCTGCTGGAGGTAACCATCAGAAGATGGGTACACTGTGGTTTAGACGCCAGAGATGGTTGTGCCTGAAAATCCCAGTACATCAGCAGTTTCTGAAATACTCTGACCAGCCAGTCTGGCACCAACAACTATGCTATGCTCAAAGTTACTTAAATTACCCTTCTTTCCCATTCTGGTGCTCGATTTGAACTTCATCAGGTTGTCTTGACAATGTCTACATGCCTAAATGCACTGAGTTGCTGCCATGTGATTGGCTGATTAGATATTTGCATTATCAAGCAGTTGAACAGGTGTAACTAATAAAGTGGCTGTTGAGTGTATATTTGTTGAATTCCAGCGAAGGTACATCTGATTCAAAAAACGGAGGCAGTGTTTAGCCAAACCACATTTACTGATGGTGTAATTTAGCAAATAATTAGATGCACTTGATCGTAATCACATCTACTAGGATTCCTTGAGGAGAGGGAAAGTGTGCACTTTTCCTCTGGAACTAAAGTATATGCTTCGGCTGTACAAAAAAGTGTTAAAAGAAGTGGTCTTCTAGGATGTGTTGCAGCTAAGAAACCTTTCTTTTGGAAAGACAACAAGCAGAAAAGATGGCAATATGCGAAAGACTACAAGGCATAGGCTGACATCCTCTGGTGGAACACCTTCTGTTGAAAATCTTGAATTTTTTGAGAATCATTGTGAGACTACTTCCAAAAATTATACAGCAGTGTACAAAAGTGGCTTGCCTTGGGAAGCCACACAATATACCAGCTTGCTTTAAAGCAAAATACTTTTTTGCTACTTTTCAATGTTTATTTGTGTTTGTTCTGCTGCTGTGCAGTGTTTATATTAACAAATAAACATGTACTGCCCAGATAGCTAGCTTTGAAAATAATTTTCTGTGGTGGCCCAAGGCTTTTTGCACAATAAGGCAATTCATAACAGTAAGCTTAACAAATTCAGTTATGGATACTGTGTAAATTAAATTTTGGAATGGTAGTTGTTACAAGGTTATATCATTCTTGGGTGGTTTTTACATGGTACAATATGTGTAAATATTTTTGTTGAGCTTGCTTTTGAATCAGTATTAATGATGAACTATTGCAAATGTTATTTCTGAGCTTGTATATTGTAAGTTCTGTATTAATGTGCCAAAATGGACTCTGTACAATGTCTATCATTCTTTAAAGTTAATAAATTATCAAGGTTAAGGGAGCTATTGTCACCATTTCAGGTTGACTGTGTGGAATAGTGATTAGGGTATTGGGCTTTAAAAAGCTTAATGTTGAACCTGAGATAATGACCTAACTAGTTTGTGCTGAAATTGTTAAAAAATATTATATACAGTATATATAAACAATTATGTATACTGATCTTGTTATTTTACTTTTGTAAAAGCATATCCTTAATACTCAGATATATAATAATAGAAAGAGACTTTTTCACACATTATAATAAAAAACTGTCTTATGATTTTCCAAATAACTACTCTGTAAAGCTGATGCTATGCTTTCTCCTGGCCTCATGTACGTTAGTCATCTTATTAAATAAAAGGTTCATATTTGTCAATCTTTTCTAAGCTGAATTTTAAAAATGCACATGAAAAATAGTGTATACAGTATTTTTCATGTCACCTTTTCATGTCCTTTCATCAGGACTCAAGATCTTAAAACAAAGAAGCATCATGCACCAATAGTGGATCGTTCACCTCAAGAACCTCCTCCTTTTCTTGTTGTTGTTGTTGGTCCTCCTCGTGTGGGCAAGAGCACACTGATCCGCTGTCTGATTAAGAATTTCACAAAGCAAAAACTGACTGAAATTAATGGACCAGTTACCATTGTGTCAGGTGGGACCTGCTATAATTTACAATCTACTATATAGTACTGACCAGTTTCCTCTTACTTTTAGAGCAGAGCAAATTAATCTGTAGCAAGCTTGGATGTTTCGGACAGAAATTTGTCATAGGAGATTTGAACTCTTTTTTTTTTTTTTCTTTTTTTTTGCTGAATGATGGATTGTCTGAGTGACTTTTGCAAGCTGAGCCTAAAATAGTATTCCATCCAGTTCACTGATTTTTCGTTGATTTCTTAGCTTAGCAGTTTTAAGATTTATGTATTTTGTATTCTTTTGTAATTGTAAATATCTTTTCACAGGGAAGAAGAGGCGTCTCACATTCATAGAATGTGGAAATGACATCAGTACCATGATTGACTTGGGCAAAGTGGCAGACCTTGTAAGGAAATCAGGCTGACATTGATAAGGGTCAATGTTGCATTAGATAACTAAATATGATCATGTATCCTGTATGTTAGTTTAACGTTAAGTTGACCTCTTAATTTTGAGCTTTCCCTAAAGAATGTTTAAAATTTAAGCAGGTTTCATCAAGTACTTTAATGTTCTGCTGAATTATGGTAGCCAAAAGTTAATTTAAAAAAAAAAAAAAAGTTTTTGTTTTTTCCCTTAATAGAATCTACCTTTTGTTCCTTTTGAATCAGGTACTAATGCTGATTGATGCCAGTTTTGGATTTGAAATGGAAACCTTTGAATTTCTCAACATCTGCCAAGTGCATGGTTTCCCAAAGATCATGGGAGTGCTGACCCACTTGGACTCATTCAAGAATAATAAACAGCTCCGCAAAACCAAGAAACGTCTAAAGCATCGATTCTGGACAGAAGTTTACCAGGTGAATAAAGAGATTGATCATCATAAATTGTTTGTTAGTTTGAATAATGGAGTAAACTATATATTGTTGTGTTGACACAGGGTGCCAAGCTGTTTTACCTCTCGGGAATGGTACATGGCGAGTATCAGAATCAAGAGATCCGTAATCTTGGTCGCTTCATTTCTGTCATGAAGTTTCGGCCACTGGTATGGCAAACATCACATCCTTATGTTCTTGCTGATCGGTAAATATCTGGAACATTCTTACTTCTATTTGTGTTTGCAGATGTTATATTGCTACAATTGCATTAAATTGCATTTTTTTTCAGTATTCTGTTGTACTTTTGCACTGGTAACACCCATTTTTATTCTGTTGATATCTTAATGTAAAATTGTATATCATAACCGGTTGCTCTTGTTATCTGTGGGTCTATTTCTGATTTTTTTTTTTTTTTAAGTTTGCACCATGCAAGCCCTTTTTACTTTTGAAGCAATGGTTTTGTCTAGTATATGAATTACATTAATACTGCACATACATAATGACTGAGTAGTTTACTTTGAAATCTATCACATTTACACAGAAAATATTCAATTCAGTTTTGTAGAGGTTGTATTTAAGGAGGAAGGAAAAGAGTCCATAATATTTAAACTGATACTATAAGGAGAACAAGCACTTGCCAATCAGAATTATGAAGAAAGTTTAAAAATATGAAGAGGCTTCATGGAGAAGTATGAGTATCACTAGGTCTTAGGTAATTAGTCTCGGCAAAAAATTTTTAAAATTTCCCTGAAGGTACAGAAGCTACATAAGTATGAGTACAGTACAGTATGAGAAATAAATTTGCTGGGGCAGTGATTGCAAAAGAGGTTTTTACACATCTGATTTGAATGGTAAAAAGAGAGCTAAGAAGAGAAGTGAAAAACATTGAAATATGTGGATGGAGCAGGGGGTCGGCAAGATGAATGGAGTCATGGTTGTAGATTTAAAATGCAATTGGGGGAAAAAAAAACTGAGGGCCAAGAAACAGGTAGCAGTCAGTATAAAAATGTTGTCCTCTGTTTGTTTTCCAGAATGGAGGAGCTGACTGACCCAGAGGCTGTTCGACTAAATGTGAAGTGTGACCGTAAGATTTCCTTGTATGGATATCTCAGAGGAGCGCATTTGAAAAACAAAAGCCAAATACACATTCCTGGTATGAGAATTTAAGGGTTGATTGAAAAATGGAAATTTGCTTTCTTACCTGTAGTGGCACTGAAGAATTTTCCAGTTCTTATTTAACAAGTCATTTTAATATTGCAAAACATGACTCAATTATTATAAATCGGGTCTGAGGGGCCAGTACCAGCAACTCTTGATATAAGATAGGATAAAGGCCTTTACTTTTTGTAGAATTGGTAAGGAAATCTGAGTGCCTGGACAAAAAAACGGTATAAACATAGGTTTGCATGAGAATGTGCAAACTTCACACGGACAATGAACAGCTCAATTTCTGAGGCAGCAACACACACCACTCCACCTCCATGTATCCCCCTGTTAGAAAACAAAATCAGCAAATTACAGCAATGAACAATTGATGGTTCAGTCTTTCCAATATTTTTTAATTCTGTACACCAATCTCACAACTTTCCTGCATCTTTTCTTTTTTCTCCATTCAATAGCAGTTGATGATGATTAACACCAATACCATATGTAACTGCTATTATCAAATAAAAAGCTTAACACCCCAGATTCTCCTCCATTCACTCTGTATTGGTGGCCATGAAAGGACATGTATGACAGTGTAACAGACTGCACCAACTCTTTTAAGGGCCAGATCATCACCTAGGGGCTTCACCAGCAAACAGCTTACAATAATGCTATGAGTGATGGATGCTGCCCTTCGTGACACTGCACTCTCATCCTGGCCTGTTGACACTGCATTTTGATAATGTAGTGTTGGTACTGCATGATGGGCTAGCTATACAGATTAAAATTGCAGATAATGCAATTGCAATCACAAACAAACATCTGTAATGGAAATGAATGGCATAACTTCAGCCTCAGACCATATGAAATAGAAAGTTCTATGTATGGTTGCTTTTTTTTTATGCAGTAAATTTTAGTTTACAGTTAAAGCACTGGGAGATTCTCTTTTTGTATAGAAACATGAACACCTTAAAGGACAGAAGAATTACATCAGCAGCTAGTCAGTATGTTCAAATAACACAATTTAAATGAATAAAGATGAATCACTGCCTGAAACATTATCCTGTTCTTTGAATACTTACCCAGGTGAAATTGGAGTGAACTTTATGAATGCTATATAACTCCACTATCCCTTTTACTTGTTCTTGCTTTAATGGTACATTCACATATATAAAGTATAATTCTTTTATAATATATGTATTTTTAGATATATACTTTTGCGTAGATCTGTATTGAATTTTTGAAAAGTAACGCTCAATAGTTCCTATATATATTTCTTTTTTTTTTGTCTCTAACAACACCTGTGACAAGTGATATAATCCCTTTATTAGGCTTTTGTGTATCAACTCAGTGCAATTTTTATGGGAATAATTCTGTGTATGTAAAGATCTGATAGTATAAAATTTTAATGCATAGGTGTTGGTGACTTCACTGTGAGTGACCTGAGCTTCCTCCCAGACCCCTGTCCTCTTCCTGAAGAACAGAAAAAGCGCGCACTTAATGAGAAAGAAAGGCTGCTTTATGCTCCAATGTCTGGAGTAGGTGGTTTGGTCTATGACAAGGATGCAGTGTATATTGACCTGGGTGGAAGCCATGCACAGGTAGAATAATGTTCCAATTGTGTAAAATTGTTAGTCACTTCCTTCTAATTATTTTATTCCTTGTCCAGATCAACAAATTTATATGTGTAATTCCAAATGAGCACACAGTAATCCATTTTGAGACTGCACAATTATTCTTTATACAAAACACGACTGGTAAAACTATCTTAGCATAAGTTGCTAAGAAGAAAGTTATGTTGTCAATACATTTTATTTCATTATGAATTGACACTTATCAGTTAACTATATTTAGAACAAGATTTTTTAAAGGTACTGTGAGTAGGATTCTTCCTAACTTTACATTCACAAGGATCTACAGTTGTTTTTTTTTTTTGTTTTTTTTTTAAAAAAAGTTTACATATCCTTTAGAATTTTCTTAATCACTTAATGATTATCATTAACTTTTTTCGTGTTGTTTATTCAGACAGTTTATCTGTTATTATGGCTTGAATAACGATAGGATCACAGGTTTAAGTTTATAAAGCACTCCTGACAAGCTTTAACATATCTTTTAATAAGTAGTACTGTACTTTCCTCAATAGTGTAGCTTGGAAAGAAAAAATGTCTTTTGAACCACTCAAAAAAAGTTATTTTTCTATTACAGTAATCCCTCCTCCATCGCGGGGGTTGCGTTCCAGAGCCACCCGCGAAATAGGAAAATCCGCGAAGTAGAAACCATATGTTTATATGGTTATTTTTAGAATGTCATGCTTGGGTCACAGATTTGCGCAGAAACACAGGAGGTTGTAGAGAGACAGGAACGTTATTCAAACACTGCAAACAAACATTTGTCTCTTTTTCAAAAGTTTAAACTGTGCTCCATGACAAGACAGAGATGACAGTTCTGTCTCACAATTAAAAGAATGCAAACATATCTTCCTTTTCAAAGGAGTGCAAAGCAAGCAGTCAAAAAAAAAATCAATACGGCTTTTTGGCTTTTAAGTATGCGAAGCACCGCCGGTACAAAGCTGTTGAAGGCGGCAGCTCACACCCCCTCTGTCAGGAGCAGGAAGAGAGAGAGAGAGAGAGAGAGAGAGATAGCGAGAGACAGATAAAAAAATCAATACGTGCCCTTTGAGCTTTTAAGTATGCGAAGCTCCGTGCAGCCTGTCCTTCAGGAAGCAGCTGCACACAGCCCCCCTGCTCACACCCCCCCTACGTCAGCGCAAGAGAGAGAGAGAGAGAGAGAAAGTAAGCTGGATAGCTTCTCAGCCATCTGCCAATAGCGTCCCTTGTATGAAATCAACTGGGCAAACCAACTGAGGAAGCATGTACCAGAAATTAAAAGACCTATTGTCCGCAGAAACCCGCGAAGCAGCGAAAAATCCGCGATATATATTTAAATATGCTTACATATAAAATCCGCGATGGAGTGAAGCCACGAAAGGCGAAGCGCGATATAGCGAGGGATCACTGTATATACTTTGTTAAAATCAGTTTGTATAAATGCTCAGCAGATGAAATCATTTTTATATTCGTGTGTTTTTGTATCCTTTAGTATCGATAGCATACTTCCTCACTCAGTTATCTTTTTGTACAAATATACTGAATTTCTTAGCACTTAACATTATTCCTTAATAGGGTTAGAGGAGAGCTGGCCTGTTTGTCTAAGGTGATCTTATTGTCTTGTTTATCATGTCTAGGATCTCTTTGGAACTACAATTAGACAACGGTTTTCTTTTGATTTTTTTAAAATATACTTTTCATTACTAGCTGTTGCCAAAAATTCCATTTTTGATTATGTATATTAAGTCCAGTGAAATACACAGGTTTGGGAATTCTGGGGAGGCCTGGCTGTGTCCACTGGAAGTCTAACTGAGGGTCTCCCTTCCATTGAGAAACAGTGTGGGAACACTTTACTCCCATCCAAAATGTCCGATATCTTAATAATTTTAAAAATACATAGTGGGATAACAACAGTTAAGTCTTATGCATGTTCTTATAAGTTTTTGTTTCTCCCAATTATTAATTTGAAATAAATGTACTGTGATATTAAACTGTCTGATGTGCAAAAAGTACTCAGTAAAATAAGATTTGTTTTTACATAATGCATGATAATGCTGGTAGAATAAGTCAGCAATTTAGCATGACATCATATCTGCTTCATTTTCTTTGTGGTTTCCTTTTGCAGTATAGACCTATCTGCTCTGATTACACTGTACAGCATTTGTTGTTTATACCAACATGTACACTCATATGTGTTCCAGACACCTTTTGCTTAGCAGCGAAAAATTCTCTCCTTTCCTACTCTGAATACTCTTGATTGAACATATCATGATGGAATTGCTCCCTTTCCTTGTTTTCCGAAATCAATCCATCATAAATTATAAGCGAAGTGCAACAACGTAGCTTGAACAGCTTGCTAATGTAACGTACTGTGAGCACAGCATTTCTGACACACATTTACTAAAAATTTTGTCTATTCAGGTAATTTCATACTGGTGATCTCATTCAACAGGTTTTAGAATAATCTCTGTTAAGCAAATTCTTGGTCACGGCTGTATATTTACATTATAATATCTTATTAATGAAGAAATCAATCAGAAAGTGAAGACCTATTTCATCCTGAAATTAGGCACTGTGAAACATTAAGTTTTAAAACTTAGGAAAATGTAGTAAAATGAATAACGATTAATAGAACTTCCCTAGAATCATGTAGTTGAAACTGAGTATAGCATCCCTTTAATAATGGACCAAAAATGATAGTCTTTTATTAACAGAGACCATACTGCTGTGTTGTGAATTAACTGTAGATTAGCAATTGAAGTGTTTCAGTAGGACGAGAATAACGGTTCAAGATACTATAAATGAACAAGCAATTTTGATTTTAAAATAATAAACAGGTTATTCTCAGTTTCACAGATTTAAAAAAAAAACCAGTAAAAACAAGCAGGTCAGATATAGTATCTTACCAATGTATTTAACCTAATTTGAAATAAGCGTGTTTATTGCATTATTTTTTTTGTAATTGTGAGCTGTGGCACAAAATGAATTATATTGAAATACAGTACACCCTCGAAATTCACGGGGGTTACGTTCCTAGAGCACCCGCAAATTGTGAAAAACCGCAAATTATGGATGTGGTTAAAAAATGCCTATTTTTATAGTTTAAACCCTAAATATGCCCCCAAAACACTTTTATTTTCATTTCAACCTCAGCTTAATACATTACCTAAAAAAAAAGAATGTAAAGGTAAACCCGTATACTGTATAGTACGGTACTGATATGTCACCCGCAGTGCTAGAATATAAAATTCAGATGTTACCGCTATATATACTGTAATTCATGCAAGTGTGTTTTCATTGCCAGAAGCCTTACAAGGAGCAGGGCGTTTCGACGGCATCTTGGGGCTTTAACCCTTAAACTGCCACATACTTGGGGGTTAATGCATCCCTGAACGCCAAATACTTTTTTGCTGCACTTCAAGTAAACATCACAATTCACAAAGAAAAAGTGAATTTTTAATGGAGCTAATTTTTATTCATGCAAAGAACATCACAATTACTGCAACACTGATCATTTTACACACTGCCAATGAACTGTAAAAACTATAAAAAAAAAAACTACTGGAACAATATGTACAAGGTGCAACTGACGCCATTGATGAAATTCAGTAAATCACCGAGCCAACTGCGCTTGAACTGGCTGCACGCAATCACAAGAAGTAAATGCTGATACTTTCAGGCTAGTTTAGTGAAGCGGCTGAATACCAGAGACAGGCTTCAGTGCTGCAGGGGCCGGCAGTGGTCATGAGCTGGCTGCTCAACGAATGTATAGCACTGACTGATGAACTCTGGTGTGCTGGTAAATTGCACTGGGAACCGACAATAGCCGGTTGCGGCGTTCAATGATTGTACATCGCCGAATATACTCGGCTCCTACGTGCTGGCAAATGGCACTGGGAAACGAGTATAGCCAGCAGTTTAAGGATTAAGAAGAACAAAACGGAAAACATGAGAACGCTCAGCTGGAGATGTCACAGGGCAATCAGCAGCAAGGAGAAATGAATAATGCTGTAGCGGTCCGGTGCCACTAAGATTCACACCATCAAAAAGACGGTGATTTATTTATTTTTATGGTGGAGATTCCAGAGACGCACCCAGACTTGACCCAACCCGTGCGCATTCACAAACAGAGACAAAAACAAAGCAAACCGGTAATCAAACAGCAAATAAAGAATGTAATGAAAACAACGATACCACTCCTGTTCCCCTTATGGCGATTATACATTAAATACATCAAAGCACCAACAAAACGCACACAGTAAAGTCCAAGAAAAACGGCAACAGATGAAATGTAATGATGAAGACAGATAATCTAGAGATCCACACATTGAATGGGAATATAAAGATAGTCCTACCGCTAGTTCCTGAAATGGTGAAGACGGGTGGGCGGGTTCAGGAGCGCTCCTTTCTTTGCAGGATAGCAATGAATCCACTTACAGTCCTCATGTACACAAGCAGACAGTCCAGACCCCAACCATGAAACGACCCAGGACAAAACGAAGAAGTACAGGTAACCCAACAGAAGGCAGGCAGAGAGTCAGGAACTTGAAACACAAATTACAAAAACTTTTTTTTTTTTCTTTAGGTCACCAGCCCCCTTTTTAAATGCCGCGCTGACACCCTTTGACCCCAACAGCCCCTGCACCCTCAGCAGAAGACCAATTGGAGCCACTGCTGGGAGTTACAGTTTCAAATTCTAGTAGAGTATGCTCTCGGATTGGCTACTTTTACCATCCCAAGCCGCGTTTTCCTCTATGGTTGCTTCCTGTTCTCTCTGCAGTGCAGTATTGCCACGAAAAAAGCCATAAAAAATTGCGGAGGATATTTGCGGTTTCTGCTAACAATTATTAGTTATGTTCTAAGGAAAAATCCGCGAACGACTGAGGCTGCGAACCCTGAACCGCATCTTCGCAGGGGTCTACTGTATATAACAATGAGATAATATAAATGAATGAAAATACTATAATGAAATATATAGAGGTATAATGGTGATACTTTTTATATACCATCATGATTATAAGTAATCATTATGTATGTATCTAATGGGTTTTATTTTAAAAAATTAAACATACTGTACACTTTTTCCTTAAGTATTCAATCAATTTATTTGGCAGTAGCCAGAAGTGGTCAAAATTTGTTTCTTGATGTTCTGAAACATCAAGAAAAGTTATCTGTTGAGGAAGCCCATAAGAACAAGTGAATATGTCTCCCAATCACAGGGAGCATACCACCTGGGAAATGAATTGAACCAGCAGCATTATATGGAAAGATAGGATTTGACGAAGTAATTTAATTTTAATTATCTATTTTGCTTTGAATCAAAATGCATTTTTCATTTATAATTCCAGAAAATATATATTGAATGAATGTTATTCATTCTAGGGAGCAGAAATTGTAAGTGGTTATTTAGCATTAGATAGACAGACAAGTGTGTCCCAAATAAACACATTTTCCTGTCTTCAACTACCATGGCTTTCATTGGGCTCTTAAGTGAGTATGAATGGGTACGTTGTCATTTGAAAAAAATTTTGCTCAGTTCCAGTTAAAAAAAGTCCACACACCTCCATCTGGTTAAATGTTTTATACAAGTCAGAAAACTTTTTTATAGCAGTTATAGATTTGTAAACCATGTCTCCATTACTTTGCCCCACAGGAGGAGCCTAGGCCTTCAGCAGAACTGGTGCAGTCCCTCATCAGTACACATTCTACCATTGACGCAAAGATGGCTGTCAGCAAGGTATCACTCTTCAGTGGTTCTGTCGCACTGCAGTCTGATGAGCTGCAGGATGAGGAGTAAGTGTGTGATAGAGAAGAAATGGTTAATCAAGAATTGGATGACAGTTGCATTTTTTTTAATTAAGTTAGTGAGAAGTCAAGCAAAATGACACCTTTTATTGGCTAACTAAAAATATTACAATATGCAAGCTTTCGAGGCAACTTAGGGAAGTTATAAAAAGTAAAAAAATACATTTCTTGATTTGGTCATCCAGAATGTTTAAACTACATACAAATCAAGTCTTTTTTTTTCATACAATACCACAATGCCAGAAACTACCTTAAGCTTTTTGACTTTGATTTATTTTTTCCTGATATTTCTCTAATAAGCAAGAACTTCACTGTCCTCTGCTCATGTCACACTATTTACCCTGTAAACCTATAAATCTGTAACAGGCCATGCCAGGAGAACCCCAAAGAAGAGACTATTTGGGATCCTGAAAAAGGAAGAGTTCGACGAAGAGCCATGTTTGCTGATGACAATCAGGAAGAAGATGAAGATGACAGTGAGGAAGAGAGTGATGATGATGATGAAGAAAATGAAGATGAGGATGATATGAGTGAGGAAGAGTATGAGGTAGATAAAGATAATGACAAGGAAGTGTCAGATGCAGAAGACTGTGGACCACTCAAGCGACGGAAATTGAAGCAAGATGTAGAAATAGATGAAGCATTGGCTTTTGCGGATAGCAATGATGAGTTGGAGAAGAGTGAGCAGGAGAGTAGTGATGACGATGATGACAGTATTTTGGGCAAGGAAGACGTGTGTAAGAACAAAAGGCAAATTGCAGTTCGAGATTCTGGACATTGCACTGATGAGGAACTCCAAATTTCAGATGAAGAACATAATAATTTAATGAAACAAGCCAAAGTCAGCATTACAAAGTCAGAGTCTTCTGAAAATAAAGATGATGAAGAGATGTGTTTTGAAACTGCTGGTTAGTATCCTCAATCTTTGCATAGTTGTCCAATAATCTCAAGTGCCCCTTTCCTTTAAATTACTTATGCGGAAATGCTTTCTTGTGTCCACTTATATCTAATTCCCTCCATGCAGGTGCTCTTCACTGGAAAGAGGGGCTAGCTAAAAAGGCAGCAGAAGCATTTTTTCGGCAACAGCAGACGGCGCCCAACTTGCGCAAACTTGTTTATGGCAAAGGTGGTGTTTTTAAATTAAATTCTCTTAAAACTGGATGCTGAATATGTATGTGACAGAGAAATTAAGTGTAATTTTGAATAGGTTTTGTTTTTGTGTAGTATAGAAATGTTTGTTGATATACAGGTCAAAAAACAGTCTTCCATTGAGTGGCTGGTGTTGCCTCTGCTATGTCTAAAAAGGATTTTAGAGAAGCTGTTGTATTGTAGAAAGATTGTTGAGCAATATATCTTTAGAGCTTTCTTTTTTAAATTCCCTTTGCCTCATCAGTAATGGATGATGAAGAAGAGAAAGCAGAAGAGGAGGAATTAGGTGGGCTCTTCCACGTCAGCCGTCCTAAGGCACAGATGAGGTGCAGAGCCAATGGAATAGACTGTTCTCGCTACCCTGTAGACATAGAACGTGATTGGGATTGTGAAGAGGTGATTTGTTTAGTGTAATATCATTCTTTTCTGCCGAATCATTTTTTGTTCTAGCATTAGACATTTCATGCAGTGCTTGTTGCCCTTTATCTAGCTTGTAGTTGTGTTATTGGATTGGTGCCTCTACTCTTTTTCAGGTGCTGGACTCTATTAGGGACTGCTTTGTTACTGGAAATTGGGACAAGAATGAAGATGCTGCAAAGCTACTGCAAGAAGATGGTAGTGATTCATTTTTCTCATTTGCAGTGGAAATGTACAACTTTGTGTCCTTCCATGTTTTTACCTTGTTTAAAATTTCTGTCACAGATGAGCTTTATGGAGACTTTGAGGACCTTGAGACCGGTGAGGTATACCAAGGGGATACTGATAAGGACAAAGACCAATCTGATGTAAGAATTATTTGAACAAAATTAAATAAGTTAGAAGTTGGCATAATTGTATGTAAGAGAGACTGTTTTCTCTCCAGCAGGAAGATACTGGAGGTGATGAGGATGAGAAAGAGGAAGAAGAAAAGGAGAAAGCAGAAAAGAATGAGCGTTTAGATAAAAAGAAACGTCTAAAGGAGAAATTTGATTTAGAATATGATGAGGGGGAATCCACCTACTTTGATGACCTTAAAGGAGAGATGCAACGCCAAGCACAGGTAAAATGAAATAACCTTGAAAGTGGACTAGATGTTTTCAAAAAACTAAACTTTTGAACCTAAAGGGCACATAATTAAGTAAAGATTATTTTAATAATTGTAGTAGATTTTATATTTCTAATTTAATCCCACCTTTCTGGAGCTTGAATGCTGAACTCGATCTTACATGCTTTCTCAGTTAAACCGAACCGAGTTTGAGAATGTGGATGATGAGACCAGAGTGCAGTATGAGGGATTCCGACCTGGCATGTATGTTCGCATTGAAATAGAGAGTGTGCCCTGTGAATTTATTTCCAACTTTGACCCAAACTACCCCATCATCCTTGGGGGACTTGGCAATCAGGAAGGCAGTATAGGATACCTGCAGGTGAGTACCTAAGCCTGCAAATAAAAACATTATAAAATGTATGCACTTTAAAAGTGTGCGAGACATGGTTCCATACAGCACTTAAGTGTTTCTCATGTGATTCATAATTGTTTACTCTTCGTCTTAGATGCGAGTAAAGAAACATCGATGGTACCAGCGGATTCTGAAAACACGAGACCCACTGATTCTGTCTTTAGGCTGGCGTCGTTTTCAGACCATTCCACTTTACTACGTTGAAGATCATAATGGACGTCAGCGACTTCTTAAATACACCCCTCAACACATGCATTGTGGAGCTGCCATCTGGGGTAAGAGGCTGAAATAATACTCCAGTATAAAATTGTATCTAAAGAAAAAAGTTTTTAAAACACAAACAGATGAAATTAGTAGATTTGCTATAATGTTATTATAAGAAGAAAATGAGCTTTTCATAATAACTGTTTTGAAGCACAGTAGGCTTGAAAAATCTTTTGATGAATTTAATAATGCAAGGGGAAAAGGGGCTTTTATAAGGTTAAATTTATGAGTTGGGTGATTAACCTTTGAATATATAATGACAATAAATTGAATTAAATTCAAACTAGTTAATGGTGAATCATACACATACCACAAATATCAGTCTTCATATCTTGTGTAGTTACACTAAGAAATATTATTTCTTTTATGTTAACTTCAGAAAGGATTCTTAATTGGATTTACCACAACCTTAATTTTTCAGCAGCATTTTTTAAAAATTCTGAAGTACTGTAGTATGAGAAAATGTAGCTAAATTATGAGTATATATTATTGTATCAAAAAGAAAATACAATACTATTTTGACTAAACGTTACATCAAAACATTTAGTATCCTTCCAGTTTTTTGCCTTTTACCTTCTTCTGACCCTTTTAATGTTTTTTTTGTTTTTACTATATGATATTGTGCATGTATGTTTTTTCCCAGGCATAATGCTGATGCACCTCCTTTTTTATCTAGAATGCTAGAACAGTGAAGTTTTACATCTGCACAAGATATTTGCATTTTTCAAAAATGTGTTTATTGGTGAAATGCCTTTATTTTGAAGTCTATGCAAGTAATCTGCATAGTTCTGTTATTTATTATAGGTATTAAACTTAAGGAAATCAATGGGAAGTAGTAAAAAAGTAAAAGAAATTTACTGTGTTTTGTAATTACATATTTGTACTTTAATATATTATTATGTCAAATAATAAACTTTTGGGGTTATTGTATGTTTGGAACATACAAGGAGGAAGATCTGGACCTGCTAGTTAATATATTTTTTTTAATTGAGATGGTGGTTAACTGTAGTCTTTTTCCATATGTTTATTTTAGGACCCATCACTCCACAGGGCACAGGTTTCCTTGCAATACAGTCATTAGCTGGAGGCAAGGTAAAGCACTTTTAGGTTATTTACCTTACTATATGGTATATTGCATGTGTATCAATACTTATGAATATGCATTGGCTGGTATGAGTATATGCATAAGAAGATTTGTGTCAAATTTTACTGCTAAAGTTTAGTCCTAGGCATCATTTTTTTGCAGGCTGGATTCCGAATTGCAGCCACTGGCGTTGTTCTAGACTTGAACAAATCTGTTACTATAGTTAAGAAGTTGAAACTAATTGGTTTCCCATATAAGATCTACAAGAATACTGCTTTTGTTAAGGTATGTATCTTATATATGGAATGTAGCATAGACATTTTGGCGCACACCAATTTACTTTTTTGTCTTTTTTTTTTTTGCTCACATTAAAATAATGGTAAATTTTTGTTATAGGGGATGTTCAATTCCATTTTAGAGGTGGCAAAATTTGAGGGAGCAATCTTGCGAACAGTAAGTGGGATTCGTGGGCAGATTAAAAAGGCCTTGCACACTCCTGGGGCCTTCCGAGCCTCCTTTGAAGATCGATTGCTTATGAGTGGTAAGAAATTAATTTTATTTGTTTGTTGTTTACTCAGTCAATTATATAGTACAGTACTTCTAATACATCCAATTAAGAACACTATAACAGAAAAAATGACAAATTAAGCAGTGTATAGAATCATATTTGTTTCTTTTGAAAAAAATAAAAATGGTTAAAACATATGCAATATCAATCCAATGAAGAGCAAGTATATTTCATATAAATGTTTCGAATGGAAGTGAACAAGCATACCACCTATGCTCAGCAGTTACTTATTAGTGTATTTCAGTGTTATAATTACTGCATTTATTTTGTCTAAAGGTATTTAAGTAAAAAAAATTGTAATTGTAATCCATTGCTGCTGAATTTGCATTACAAAGGTCCTGAATTCAGCCATTAAGTATAATGGCAGGTATCCCATCCACTTAACACAAGAATTACCAAAGCCTATGAAAAAACGTGTAAATCCAGCCTACCTTAAATCCCTTCGCACTTCTCCGTCAGTGTCTTTTGTCTTGTAAATGTGCCGATCAAGACAAGCAGCCTACTATTCCATCCTCCCACCACCACAGAACGGGCACAAAGTTCTCCCCATTCCAGCCCTGATTATCTGGGAGTGAATTGCTGGAGTTTTAGAATGGAAATAATAGATGCATTTCATGTGTGTTCCGTTTCTACAATAATCTGTGTAAACACGTTGTTAAAACAGAAACGTTTTTCATATTTTAGTCATAAATGAAAAAAATTTAAACGTAAACTATATAATGTGTAAAGCCTGAAGTCCAAAGATCAAATAAACACTTTCACAAAAAGGTTCAACGATGATGCAACAGCTTCTGTGGTGCAGTGGCAAGAATTGCTGATTTGTAATCAAGAGTTCCCCGGTTCTATCCTGACTCTCGTATATTTACTGTTTTGGGTAGTGAACTGCTCTTATTGTTAACATTATACAATAAAAACATGCATTTGATTTGCATCTGTAACAGCTGGTGTACACTTATAGTACTTGTAAAAGTTAGGCTGTTTTTTTTTTTTGTTTGTTTGTTTTTTGTTTTTTTTTTTTACTTTTTTTCTCTTGGTCACGATCACGATACATACTACACCCCCTCCCCCAAGGAATCTGAGGCTGTTAGTTTTTATTTGAAACTGGGAATAACTGTAGATGTGAGTGGTGTTTTGAGACAGTCGAACTAGAAATTCCCTAATCTGGAGGGATAAAAGCTGACACACAAACGCTGGTGAATCTGCCTTATTCGTATCTCATTGTCACTTGATTTTTAAAATTTTTCAAATTTATTTATTTATTTTTATTCAGTTTTATTGAGTGTTCCTGCTTACACTGAATTAGTATGTGCCTTATGGTCCATGATGTCAAAGCCACACTGACAAAAAACAGAGACACAGATATGTATATATGATATTTGGAATTATTCATTTTATGACCTGTATAGTACATTTCGGAAAACATTGTGGCACTGATGTAACATTATTCATATTCATTCGCATACCATCTTGCAGTTGTAATCAGTGACCGCTTGTTCTCCCCCCCCAATCTTGCCCAGTTTCCACATTTTGGTGTGTGGTGGTGTTTCTTTTGTACTCCAGGACATGTAGAGAAAAGAAAGTTCCTCTGCAAGGTGAGCCATGAACACTTCTTTTCTCAGTGGACCCCGTACATGCCTTGCACAGTACATGCGCGTTGATCGCCACCAGATCAAGCTTGTTATAGCACAAGCAACCAGCCACCTGTGTGCTCCTGCTCACACTGAATAAGCTCACGCCTTGTCAGCGCAGCACCAGGGGAAAAAAAGAGAAAGAGACAAATATATGTGACATTTTGAAGAAAACATTTTATGACCTGAATAGTACCAATCAGAAAACATCATCGCACTAATGCAATATTATTTGAAAGTGAACAGCATCAGATCGGGTGTGAATTTATGCTGGCGCTGTTATTTAGGGTCAGATCAGGAGGGGAGGAAGATAAATTTACACCCAATCTGTTCGTTTTCAAATAACATTGTATTAGTGTGATGATGTTTTCTGATTGGGACTATTCAGGTCATAAAATAATTTCTTCAAAATGTCTCATATATTTGTCTCTTTCTATTTTTCCCCGGTGCTGAACTGACATCATGCACCAGAAGGCATGAGCTTATTTAGTACGAGCAGGAACACACAGGTGGCCAGTTGCTTGTGCTATAACAAGCCTGACCTGGCACCAATCAACACGTATGTACTGTGCAAGGCATGCATGGGATCCACTGAGAAAAAAAGAGTGTTCATGGCTCACCTTGCAGAGGAATTTTCTTTCCTCTGCATGTCCTGGAGTACAAAAGAAACACCACCATGCACCAAAATATGGAGACTGGGCAAGATCAGGAAAAAAAAAAAACACGTGGTCACTGATTACAACCACAAGAAGGTATGCAAATGAATATGAATAATGTGACATCAGTGCCACAATGTTTTCCAAAATCTACTATACAGGTCATAAAATGAATAATTCCAAATATCGTATATACTGTATATATATACCTATGTCTCTGTTTTTTGTCAGTGTGGCTTTGACATCATGGATCATAAAGCGCATACTAATTCAGCATAAGCAGAAACACTCAATAAAACTGAATAAAAAAAAATCAAGTGACAATGAGATAGGAAGAAGGCAGATTCACCAGCGTTTTCTTGGCAGCTTTTATCCCTCCAGATCAGAGAATTTCCAGTTCGATTGTCTCAAAACACCACTCACATCTACAGTTATTCCCAATTTCAGATAAAAATTAACAGCATCAGATCCCTGGGTTGGGGCGGTAGTATGTATCGTGATCGTGACAGAGAATAAAAGTGAAAAAAAACCTAACTTTTACAAGTCCTATAAATTTACACCGGCTGTTACAGACGCAAATCAAATGTATGTGTTTATTGTATAATGTTAACAATAAGAGCAGCTCACTACTCAAAACGGTAAATATACGAGGCAGTCAGGATCAAACCGAGGGACTCTTGATTACAAGTCAGTAATTCTTACCACTGCGCCACGGAAGCTGGTACATCCTTGAACCTTTTGTGAAAGTGTTTATTTGATCTTTGGACTACTTCAGGCTTCACACATTATATAGTTTATGTCTACATTTTGTCATTTATTACTAAAATATGAAAAAACGTTTTTGTTTTAACGATGTGTTTACACAGATTATCATAGAAATGGAATGCACATGAGATGCATGTGTTCCAAATAACGATCTATTTCCATTCTAAAACTCCAGCACTTCACTCCCAGATAATCAACACTGAAACTGGAGAACTTTGTGCCCATTCTGCGGCGGTAGGGGGATGGAATAGTAGGCTGCTTACTGCTTGTCTTGATCGGCACATTTACAAGACAAAAGACACTGATGGAGACGTGCGAAGGGATTTAAGGTGGGCCGGATTTACAAGTTTTTTCGTAGGCTTTGGTAATTCTAGTGTTAAGTGTGAGGGCCTCATTAACGTCATCCAGTTTCCCAATAACATGGGTTGTGAGTGGGTGTACCTGTGTTACCCAGCATAAAAGATAAAAAGAAAACTAATTTATCCTCATGTAACATATAAGATTGCTTGGTTCATTCCAATGAATGTTTAGCAAACATAGTTGTTTAAGTTATAACAACTCAACTGATTAATGTAAG
Source organism: Erpetoichthys calabaricus (assembly GCF_900747795.2). Lineage (NCBI taxonomy): Eukaryota > Metazoa > Chordata > Cladistia > Polypteriformes > Polypteridae > Erpetoichthys > Erpetoichthys calabaricus. The sequence continues at coordinate 217,728,823 of NC_041395.2, forward strand.
GATCCAGTGAAAAGAAAGTGTTGGTTGGGATGAAAACCTGCAGCCACAGAGGTCAAGCATGACTGATCCTGGGAACCGCTGAGTTAGAAGGTAAACTGCTGGTTCCTTCATTATTTGCACAGTATTGTTAAGTAGCTGTTCTACAATTTCTTAAGACAGTGGCTGCCAGTTATAGTGCTGTGAATTGAATGTATCAGAAGTTCAATGTAACTAACTGAGTACTTTTCAGTATACATTTGTTTTTTTTTAACCAGTGGTTAATATTATTAGTTTATTGGAATTCCTTACCCTTGAATATACTACATACAATTGCCCAGAAATAAAAAATTTGTGCTGTAGATCAGTTCTTTCTTTTACTAGTAAATGACCATGGTTTTTGTTGATTGTCATTGGAAAAATACAGTTTTACAAGAAACTGTATTCTTTTGAATTCAAACAGGTAATTAGTAATAATAATAATAATAATAATGGGAATTTGGTGTAAAAATATAATTTTGCCCCATAGCACATCCTGTTAAATAGGTAGCATCAATCAGAATTGAATGTAATGCTTTGACCTGTAGTCTTGTACCTTCACAAAGTTTTGGAAAGTTTAGATCAAAAGCAATATAAACTGAATCATTTGTTACTTTAAATTGTTACATACAAATTTTGACTTTTATAGGCTGAATATTTACGTAGGAAATTCAATAAATTTAATGTTTTAAACATTGTAAGTGGGGTTTAGGAAAAAATATTCTTCTGGTAATGTCCTCAACTTTTCAATCAAATCTGTCAATGTGTTTTAAGATTTTGGGATATTTAGTGTTTCTTTTGTTGGAGGGAGGGGGTTGCCCTTAAATTTTGGTATATAAAAAATGCACTTTCTTAGCAAATTTCTACTGGCCTAGATGTACCGTCTTGCCAAATCTCTTTATAATATATTATAATAATAATACATTTTACTTATATAGCGTTGTTGATGAGTGATAAATGTTCTCCCTGTGTTTGACCACACACTTGTGTTCAACAAAGATAAACCTATTTGTATTCTTTCTCCAATACCTCTCATAGATGTAGTATTCCTAAGGTCCTGGTTTCCTGTGTCTGTTCCTCAGTTTTATAATCCTGTTACCTCACTGCTTCAGCCAGTGGGTGGGAAAGATAAATGGACCGGGATGAGAACAGTTGGCCAATTGCGTCATGACCTTCAAGTGAATTTACCACACAATAAAGACTCGCTTTATAAGGTAAGACAAAGAGGTCATACTAATCTATTCTGTAAGTGCCTTGAGCATGGGAAAGGCACTATATAAATAAAATGTATTATTATTAGGAGAAATTCTAAGATGTAAAGTGAGTAGTCACGTTTTGCTAGAGATTTATTGACACACATTTATGCTCAAAAAATTTGTCTTTAAGCCAATCATCCGAAAGATGCGCCACTTCAATCCCCTACACATACCTAAGGATCTGCAAAGGATGCTGCCATTCAAAAGTAAGCCAAAGCTCCAAGAAAAGAAAGGCAATGTGCCAAAAAATCTACAAAGACCAGCAGTCATTAAAGAGCCACATGAAAGAAAGGTAAGATGCTATCTTGTTTTATTGCCATTCCATTCTCCTGTGGTTATCATAACCTTGTGAGTTCATTCAAAGGATTGTTTGTTTTCTTAGCTAGATTTTCACCTATACTCAAACTAGTTGCCCTTGTTTGCTCATTACAGATTGCATCACTGTTGGTGGCCCTTAGTACTGTACATAATTACAAAAAGAAGGCAGCAAAGGCCAAACATCATGACCAGCGTAAGGGTTTTTTCAGACAGAAGCAAGGAGAGGAAGCTGATAAGATGAAGAGACAAAAAGAAGCCAGAAAAAAAATATACAAAATAATCGGGCAGAAGGAGAAAAAAAAGACAAAAGTCCAGCCTTAAGGGCTCTGGTCACAAGGAATAAACTGGTCACTTAGGAGAACTGTCGTTGGATTATTATGTAAATGTGTTAATGCTTTATAAACTTACAGAATATCGGAACAATTCTACAAGTCAAGTCTCATTGTTATATTACAGACTGATGAACATGAATGAAGCCCCAATTCTCTTTTCTAGAAAATGTTTCCTGGGTACTTTTTAAACATTGAAAACTTATGTAAAATAAACCCTGCTGTTTCCCCAGATTATACTTGGGTGCAACCATTCCAGCATTTTTTAATCACACTTTCTCTTAATTCATCACATTTTTTTGTACTCATTACTGTGCATTTATCACTGACATTGGTTGGCCATGATAAAAAGGTATACGAAAAATTTATAAACACTGATTTTATTGATCCCATTTGGTCAGAATTTTTTTTCCCCTTGTAGCTTCAAACACAATACAAGAACTAATTCTGGACACATCACAGGGTGCACTGACTTAAACACCCGCAATTAGTGATTTTAAAAATTTAGTTTATTCATCAGTAAACCTGCTTAGTGTGATTTAGGGTCACATTCAGAGTCTAGTTTGGGCAGTACTTGGTGCAAGGCAGGAAGCAATCATAGACATGGTGCCAGTCCTTTGCCAGACCTACTCACGCTCACACCCATAACCATTAAGAAACAACTCTTTGAGAGGAAAACAAACACATACACAGGGAGAACATGAAAAATCTTATTTGAAGCGACAAGGCTATTCACTTTGACATCCAGTTGTAAAATAAAGGTAGTAAAAAATATCTGCTACACAAAAACCACAAAGTATTTCTTGACATTTATTTAGCAAATTGAAAACGGTTAAAATTAACAGGGCGGTAGGTGAGCTAACACAAATCACTAATCATCTAGTTGCTTGAACTTAGACAAGTTTGATTAGACCAAAGAAGGTTATGTGTCTCAAAATGTAATATCTGTATTAACAAAGTTTTTCTCATATAAACAGAATAGTTAACTCAAATTTCATTAATAATTTTGGCAAATATTTATTGGCATTGCTTGCCATGCTGCGCTCATGTATTTAGCCCATTTTACAAAGGCAGGCCATTGCAGCATTTTGCTTTTAACTTAGTACATCAAAGTCATTAGTGAACAAAATGCAGAGTTGATATTGGTTAAATCGTGTAAAAGTGAAAATTCTCATAAAGGTCTCGTATGAGTCCCAACAATTTTCAACCTTTCGTTAATTTGTGAAGAAGGCTGTAAAATTGCTGGGGTGTGCCCACAAAATATTATTGTCCACTTATGTTAGATGTGTTGATGTGAATGCATTTAATGATTTATATCTTAAAGCATCTTAAGTACCTTGTGACTTCTCACAAAGTATCTCAGAAGTTTTATTTTGCAGGGTTAGCTATTTGGAAACTGTCTGAACACAAGAATAACAGAGCTACAACGTATACAAGTTGAAAAGGAAACTGATTTCAACGTTCATGAATAGCAGTGTGGCCAACTTGTAAATTTTCTGAATGTGTGTAATGAGACAGGGTTCAAGTACAAAGCTGAAATCTTTCAACCTTTGTAGATAGTCACAAGGTTATTATGCAACTTCCAGTAAACCCCAGGCTTTTGCTTTTGACTCTGTCTCAGCCCTGAATAGTCAACATGAATGATATTCACATGGGAAATTTCAGCTCTTCTTAAAAAATGAATAAGCTAGTCCTACCTAATTCATTGGGTAACCTTCTAATATACTGACTTTTATGTTGGCAAATACAATATTTCCAGCGTGTACATTGCTGATTAACTGTACTGAGTGTGGTACTGTGTATGGTACTATGTGGAGATTTCTCTTTTCTGTTTGAGGGTTATCCCAAGACTATTGTTTCTGATTATAAAGATCATGATCTGTATATAGAATTTTGAAGTTTAATAATGAAATAATTATTCCAAAGTTAGTGATCATATTGTTTGAAAGAATAATTTTATGCCATTGTGTTTATTGTTAATTGTTCTATGAATTGGGCCGTTTATTGCCTTTGTACATACTTGATATAAATGCTGTCATGTTGTATATAAATATTCTACTGCATTTATTAATTTAGCATTTTTGAGAAGCATAATATACACTTCAATTTTGGGATTCATACATAAATGGCTTCAAAAATATGCCTTTCGTCTATGTCATAGTAATTTATAAAGATGCCCTCACTAAATGAATATATTATAGTTAACTATGCCATTGATTTAATGCTATGTTTAAGGTCATTGTCATGCTGTGTGACTTAGCATTTTGAGCTACAGGTGATACATGCCCTGTTATTCTCTTGAAAAATTTCCACGTCCAATCTGGAATTCATTTTCCTCCTCAATGATTTCAGGCCATCCAACACAACATCCCCAAACTTCTATCTTCTCTACTGTGCTTCACGGTTGGAGTTCGGATTTGGAGTTCTTATGCTGTATTTATTCAAACATCGTGTGAAAGCCTTCAATTCTTGTTCCACCTGTCCAGAGAGTATTGTTCTGTAGGGTTATGGAACTTCTGGGGAGCAGTGGTTACCAATACTATGTGCACCACTAATCTATTATGAAGATCTCTCTTGTTCAGAAGTTTTTTTTTTTGTTTTGTTTTTTTTTCCGTAAACTCATGGAGACATTGTCAAGTGAAAGATTAACCTGCAGTTCCTTGCACATTATTTGTGCATGATACCAACTCTTACCAATGATAGGAGCATTCAGGGCTGTGAAGTTGGAGTCAAAGCAATTATTGGGTTACCAGTGTTAGAGTCGATATAAATGTCCAAAGTCTGACTAAATATAAATTGTGATATAATGTTTTAAAATTTCTAATTTCCGATTTAACTATCTTCTCTTCTAGACATTCAATAAAAATATACCTTCTTTTTAAGTTTGGTCTTATGTTTAAAGTTATTCGGTGTTTGTAAGCCTCAGCAACATTGCTTTTAAACCCTAACTATACAGTTTAGAGTGCTAAAAAGTAACTATGCTGGCAGTGATGAAGTGAATGTATCTTGAATGTTGTGTGCTTTTAATCAAAATAGTAAATATATTAGTCAAATTACAAATTGAAGAGTCGAAGTCAGTAGTACCAGAAATTTTGGAGTCAAAGTTTGCAGCCCTAGTAGTATCAATACTGAATTTTTTCTGTTTACTGACTGATTGTGAAGTGATGGTAGCCCTGGTGTTGAAAAGTGCTTTTGTAGTCCTTTACACTTCGTTCAACATCTAATTTGGCTGAGGTCCTTTGAAGTTTCATTTGTATTAGCCATTTTGTGCTTTAACAGATCTCAATGGTAAGGAAGCAAAAAAGAAGATAAGTCCCATCAAACATTCAGCTTTGTTTTATCGGATTGGTTGAAGCTCCTGGGTCTGAATACCCTCTTTCTTAAACATTCATATGCTTTATCCATCCTTGACCCTGAAAATTAAACCACACTTGTTATAAGGTTTTTAAGTGACATTTGTTTAATCAGACTTTATTTGTTAATTATTAAGGCTTGATGGAGCAATTCACTTGGAATTCATTTAGCCATAAGTAATGGAAAATTAAACTTTTAAACAAATTAACTGAAGAATCACAGCACAATTGTTTTTATAAGTCATCTTTCTGGTATACTGCCTCAAACCTCTCTAGGTGCACAGTGCTATCTGCATTGTTAACACAATTTTACTAAGTGCATGGTTATTTTAGTTCAGTTTTAAATTACTTTTTATGGTGGCATTTTCACCATTTTCAGTTTAATTTAATGAACTTTTGACTATTTTAGTTTTTATCACATACCTCAATTAGTTTTTACGAGAATCATTTAAGCTTAGTTTAGTTTTATCTCAAATAATAACCACTTTGTGAAGACTAATAAATGCATGCTTTTCCTAAATACAGCACCAAAGGGATTGTAAAAGTATTCAGGTAAGCCTACATGTGATGCCATGAGCCAGTTTGTGTTTCAGCCGTCTATGTTGAGATCTACCTTCTGAAGTATGTCTAACTCACATTGTAGCAATGTCCATCTGTTCAAGGAGCTGACTGGTCATTTTCGCAGCACTAGACATTTTTAAATTCTAATGAAGTACTTCACACAACCAGCTAGACATTCAATAGATAGCTGTGCCAGCACAATTCCTCTTTTTTGTGTTTGATTGACTGTAGTGACCAGATGGTAGCCTTCTTAAGAGAGAAGGTTCAAATTTTTTGCCCAGCATAAGCTATCGTTCTACTTACGCGGTAGGTTTATATTTGGTTTTTTTTTTTCTTTTTTCAGCATGTCTCGGTCTTCATCCTATTTTTAGGCTTTTTTATGAGAGCAGTTTAAGAATGTTTTTTTAATAGTAGGGGCAATGAAGGAAGGACAGGCATCCTGGCTGGGATAATGGAGGTATTCTTGCCCGGCCAGGAGGCCATCATGGATGGATTGGGCAAATGGGAATACCTGGAGCAGTTCATTTCCCCGTAGATGACAGGTGGCAATGTTCCTCAAGGCTGAACCCTGATTAAGACACCCACTGGGTGGCATGGGAGTTAGAATATGGAAATGGAGCCCTGACAGGGTCTTTGGATACTGCCAGAGGGTGCTGTCAAAGAGGGACTGCCCTGGTTTCCCCTTAACATGGAAGTGCTCTGAACAATCTGGGCTTGAAACCGGAAGCAGTTTCTGGGTCGGATTTAAAAGGGAGCGTGCCACCTCTCTTAATTGAGTCAGAGTCGGGAGGCAGCGTGGCAACACTCAGCTAGAGGTAGAAGAAGAGTTTGTATTTGTATATTGTTGGTGGTGTTCATGTAAAAAATTTGGAAGCAAATGAAAACCTTTTATTTGAACCTGGAATTGTGTTGGGCTTTACTGTGTCTTCAGTTTTGGGGCTCAGTGGCACCCTCTTGCAGCTACTCTATACTGTATATCAGGGGTCCCGAAGAACCATCATGGCTGCAGGTTTTCATTCTAACCCTTTTCTTAATGAGTGACCTATTTTTTCTGCTAATTAACTTCTTTTGAACTAATTGTAATTGATTTGGTCTTGAAGACTCAGACCCCTTAATTGTTTCTTTTTCCTTAACTAGCAGCCAAACAATAGTGAGATACAAAATGAGCCAAAACAACTGGTGTCCAAAGTACAATATCTGAAAATAAAGAAAGATGAAGGTCTCGGGAATGTCGATCTGCTCACTTCCACAAAAATTTTAACAGTGCTCTTAGAAAGAGAAACTCAACAATTTTGGAAATGTCTGCTAATGTACCATGAGAGCAGCAACAAGCCACAAAATTAAAGAATGGGTTTAATTAATGACAAGAATGATCTGGTTGGAGTGAAATTGGTTGGAATTTGATGTCCTGACTTAGTTGGTCTTCTGTTGGTTCACTCCCTTCAAATTTCATTTCTGTTTGGGTGCCGTTTAAGGAAAGAAATGGAGAAATTCAGAGGAACAAATCTTAAAAAACAAGTCAATTAAAATGAATTCAAAAGTTAATTACCAGCACAAACAGGGCACTCATTAAAAAAAAGGGTTAGAATGAAAACCTGCAGCCACGGTGGTCCTCCAGGACCAGACTTGGCGATCCCTGCATAAATAGATAGATACTGTATATATAAATACACATAGTGCCTATAGAAAGTGTTCTACCCCTTGAAAATGTTCACATTTTATTGTTATACAACATTGAATCTAATTTGGCTTTTTTGACATTGAATATCAGAAAAGTACTCTTTTATGTCAAAGTGAAAATAGATCTCTGTGAAATGCTATATTCATTACAAATATAAAATACAAAATAATTGAGTGCATGAGTATTCACTTCTTTAACTCAATATTTAGTAGATTCACCTTTGGCAGCCATGACACCCTTCAGTATGTGTGCATAAGTCTCTCTCGGCTTTGTAAATCAGGACACTGCAATTTTTCCCCATTCTGTTTTGCAAGACTGCTGAAGCTCTGTTTGGTTGCATGGGGATCATGAGTGAACAGCTTTTTTTCATGTCCAACCACAAACTCTCAATTAGATCGGGATACGAACTCTGACTTGGCCACTACAGAACAATAACATTGTTGTTTTTAAGTCGTTCCGGTGTAGCTTTGGCTTTATGCTTGGGGTTGTTGTCCTTCTGGAAAAGAAATCTTCTCCCTAGGCACAAGCTTTTATGAAGACTGCATCAGGTTTTCCTCCAGAATTTCTCTGTATTGTGCTGCGTTCAATTTACCTTCTACCTTCACAAGCCTTCTAAGACCTACTGCAGATAAGCATCCCCACATCATGATGCTGTCACCACCTTATTTAACAGGAGGGATGATGTGTTACATTTGCCTTGGCAGTTAATCTGACTGCCATAAAGTTCAACTTTGGTCTCATCAGACCATAGAACCTTCTACCAGCTCACTTCAGAGTTTCCCATTTCCCTGGCAAACTCTAGCCAAGATGCCATGCATGTGTTTTTTAATAGTATCTTTCTCTTTGCCCCTCTCTCATAAAGCTGTGACGGGTGAGGCACCTGAGCAACAGCTGTTATCTGGACAGTGTCTCTAATTCTATTCACTGTAGCTTGTAACTCATTTAGAATTCTCATTGGTCTGTCTAATGTATCTATAAGTTTGTGATAGAGGCGTGGGAAATTTTCAGTTTATAGATGCAATGTACACCGACATTTCTATGTTGTATTTTGTTATCATTTGTGGCCACCAGGAGGGTGCACCAACTTCCCAACAGCCAACACAGACAGACGCTAGACACAAGTCCAGCACAACACATGTTTACTTTCCCTTTGTTCCTCCAGCAATGCACAGTAGAATAAGCACAGCATGATATACATCTCTAAAGCACACTTCTCTTCTTTCTCTATCCCATTTCTTCCACCTCTACTCTTCTTCTGGCAAGCTTTGTCTTTCTTCCTCCTGACTTTTGGCCCATTTCTGTGAGACAGTTGGCTCCTTTCAAACCACACCTGGGAGTATTCCATGTGGCTCATTAGGGTGGTCTGGAATTACTCCCAAGTGTGATGGAAGATAAAAGTAGGACTCTGTGGCTCCCACAGTTCCCCCAGCAGCATCCATGGAACAAAACAGGGCTGAGCCAACAAATAATAATTCTAATACAGCCCTGTGGGAATCTGAGGCGCCGTTGCAACCCAGGGGGGCTGCCAAGTAGCAGTTCGGTGGAGATAGCGCCCTTCAAAAGGCATCTCCATCTGTCCTTCCTTTAAGGAGGCGTCCTGGGTGGGTAAAGATGCAGGCTGTCCCTCATACAGTTTAATCTATCTAATCTATCTATAACAGGCTTGTGGTAGAGGTGTTGGATTTATAAAGTATATAGACTCAATGTAGACCAGCATTTCTATCTTGTATTGTGTTATCTATCTCACCATTCCTTTCTAATCTAGCTATCACAGGCATGTACTGGAGGTGTGGGGTTTTTTACAGTATATAGACTCCCTCACTAGCCTTCTTCTTGCGCAATCACTCAGTTTCTGTGAATGGCCTGCTCTAAGCAGATTTACAACTGTGCCATACTCTTCCCATTTCTTAATAATTGATTGAATTGAACTCTAAGAGACATTTAATGGCTTAGACATTTATGTTATCCTTTCCCTGACTTTTCAATCAGCTTTTCACAAAATTGCTTGAAGTGTTGTCTTGTCTTCAATGTTTAGGTTAGGTCATGATACGGACTTACCACAAGTTGGACCTTCCAGATAAGGTACATGTTTGCTACAATCAATTGAAACCCCTTGACTCTTGACAGGAATTATGGGAACTCTAAAACCAACTGGCAGCACCAATAATGATTTCAGTGTGTCATAATATTTTGTTTTTTTTTTTACCTGTATATCTAATTAATTTACACCACTTTGCAGAGATCTGTATTCGCTTTGAAAGTAAAACATTTTTTTCTGTTGATCAGTGTTATAAAAGCTGAAATAAATTGACACTGATTCACTGTTGTATAACTATAACATGAGAAAAAATCCAAGGGGGTGAATATGTTTTATAGGCACAGCATATACGCGCACACACACACACACACATATATTGATTGAATGGCTATATAATCTGTCCTGTGAGTCTGTATCCTTGTTTTAATGTTTCTGCTGCTGTATGCATCTAGATATCCCCATGGGATTAATAAAGTTTATCTCATCTAATATGTATATGTGTGTGTTTTTATGTAAGCAATTATACTTTATCCTGATCTTATCTAGTTAAACAATAATAACTATCAAAATTAAGTTTCAAATCAAGCATGGCTTAATTATCTAACTGTTACAAGGTTGGATACAAAATAGCAGAACAGGGTAAATTGATAAATTATTGGTGAAACTTTTCTTAACTAGCAGGTCAAGTTAGTCGGGTATAGAAACTGGTACTGATAGCAAAGACTACATAAACCCATAAATGAAGGGGCATCAATTAAAATTACATAAGGAATTCATTGGCTCTTCATTTTGTTTCATAATCTCCAGATGGGTTAAGGTTTACTAATAAATTTAGGAAGAGAAATGGCATAGAGCCATTGCCACAAATGTGATTGAGTGTTACATAATGGGGTTCTGAAACAGTAAGGATGTAAATATCAGGAGATCTCTTCAGTCGATCAGGTTTATATGGAGCAAGTGGTATAGATAAATATTTTGAAGTGTTAGAGTAAACATCTTTATTAATCAGTAGCATGGCAAGCTACATTACAATGTAAGCTGTAACAGTGGAGTCAGAGTCTATTATTCATAGACAATAAATGTTAGACCACAGTTGTTATATTTCATGGAGGGTTTCTTTGGCTTAATGTCTGCTGTATTTTCGTTGCCTGTGTTCCATGTGTTTTGCGAGTGGTGCCCCAAAGAGCCAGGAATACCTGCTAGTCACCACCAGGAATTGTTTTCCATCCCTAAATCCAGAGGATCAACTGCAGTTCTTGAGTGTTCATTTCAAATTCTAGTGGATTTGCTGTGCTTGTGCTGATTTTGATTTTCTGGATTTTGACCATTTCTGGTCTATTTTTGACCTTTCCTTGGTTTCATGGTTGGGACTTTTTTCGACTTGGATTGCCTTTGCTTCAGGCAATTTATGTTTGCTTTTCATGCTCTACAGAACTTGCTTCTTGCTACGGAGCAAAAAAAAAAAAAAAAATCTTTTCTTTAATAAAGATCCAGTATTTGCCTTTATTATTACCCAGGGTTTCATGTTCCCCCCAATGGACATGTTTGGAAATGCTTTTGGGACTGTTTTGTGCTTTGAGGCTTCCAGTTTATAACAATAGCTGAGGTTTATCATTTATAAATCAGGGTATTGTCAACTACAGCTAAAGGTTTTGTCCAAAATTTGATATTTATTTCAAGAACCAATGTATCAAGAAAAGAACCCTGAGATGATCGTGTACATTCATCAATTTTTCTTTCCTGTTAAATCTAAATGAGGTCAAAGAGAGATATTCTGACCATTTAGGACATAAGACAAAATGTATCTTGGAAAGGTGTCAGTACATTACAGGACTTACACATGTAAACACCATTTACTGCTAGTTTATCTAATGTGACCGGGATGTCTCCTTGGTCTGTAATTTTACTTCTTGCTTTTCCAAATGCAACAATTGCTAATTCCTAATATGTATCCATTCATTAAACTCACATTTTACATTACATGATTGCTCTGTACTGTAACTCAGTCTATTTTCTGAGCACCAGGTGCATCAGACACCTGTCTAAAAAAGGGATACTTGTACAAACACCAACCAGATAAACTGGATTAATACAGTATTCCAAATACCAAAAAATACAGAATAATATGCATGTTATCTAAATGAAGGAGCCAATGGGAGCACCCAGAGAAAACCCACATAACTACCAGTAGAACATTCAGACTTCATAGAAAAAGTAACCAGTCTACAAATTTAACTGAGGAGCTGTAAGCTATTAAAGTTTATCATCACACCACTCATCTAACAGTTACAGTACTGAGTCAAGTGTTAGGGAATGCAGTGCCAGTCGAATCCCATTTGACAGATGTCACCCCTTATTTTACATAGAGGATAGTCAGTAGTATTACATCACATCAACGTCTTGTGGGGTGACCATGGCACATGCCCCTTTGTGCATATACTGCAGTCTTCAAGGAGCCCCTTGATGTACAGAGCATGCACACTTGCATAAATTGCATCCTCTGAGTATCATCAGAGTTCAACAATTTAAGGGGGGGGGGGGGGGTCCCTGTCTGTGTCCGAAGCATGCATGCACGACTTCAAAAACCCAAATGGCACACTTTTTGTACATACTACAGACATTATTATCATTCTTTTACGACCAAAGGGGGGTGTCCCTCTCAGTGTCTAGAGTGCCCCTTAATTTTCATTAAAGACAACCTGCAGATGAGCAGCCACCTAAGTCACCTAATGGATTGACTGGCTTTAGGAAGCCATTAGTTGCTACTAACAAAAAAAGTAACTAAATATGTTATATAGTTACTTACTATAAAATGTAAAATGTAGCATGTTACAAACGGTGCATCACTTTTATATGAAAAATTGCACATTTCATTGGCCAGCATTTTTTATTAAATCCTAAGGCCAGGGCCAGCTTGTGCCATTATCTTACTATGTGCAGGAAAAAAATCAGCACTTTCATATATGGAAAGAAAGAAAAAAATATATATATTTTTGTACATTGTCAAGGGACGAATCACCCAAAGTATAAGCTATCAAAGCTGCATAAGAATTCCAAATAGTTTGGCAATGGGGAGCAAGCTACATAAAAGAGCGATGTAAAAAAGCAAATTTATCACCGGCACTTGGGGTCGGTGACACCACTATAATATGAAATAAGCTAATTGCAATGATTGTGCCTTTGTCTGAACGCTTTAAAGTAACATGCTGTACTACAATTTCTGAAAAATATAACATACAGGTGAGCTGGATATAATTTAAAATTTTACTTTGACAACATAAAGAACATAAAAATAGTCGCTGCTTCCATTTTTTATGGACCAATAGTAGACCCTTTGTGGATTGGTGTCTGGAGACCCCTGAATTGTGCATCTGGCTCGACTCCCCTTTAAACTTCGCCTATGATTACACTCCAAGTTTTATAATTATCAGACTGCCACTATGATATAATATACAGTCAAAAATACATGTGTAGAAAATGTAGTTTTAATTAAAATGTCCAAAATATCAAAAAAAAAATTAATGAGCCTTTTTCAAATTGTCATCTTCACCTTTACACCCACCTTATTTCAAGCTATAAATAAGCAGTGCTGCAAATCTGTTTTTATAAGCAACACAGTTATAATTAATTTACTTGTTAATGTAAAACGTAATCTGACTACGTAACGCACACTACTTTTAATGTGTTGAACTGGATGGAATGCATTATCATTATCAAGCAGATTAGGCAAGCTATATAATGTGTGGAATAATACATTACAGTATAGGTAAGTGGTACTGGATAATGTGATAAATATTGCGCATATCTCTCTATTATAAAAAAAATCCTGCAGAGAAACAGTAGGGTGTTGAGACGTGATCTTCACGTTAAGATCACGGAAGACACTTAAAAGACCCGCAAGACTAAAGAGATTGGCCACAGAGCATCTCACGGGGACCTTAAACATGAGACTTTGTGCCAAGAGATTGACCCAGGACCGTCTCGCGATGATGTAGAACATGAGATTCTTGCAAGACACGCCCTACTTACAACCAAATAAGAGCACAGGCAGCAACACACTCAGTCGTGTTTTGGCTTTGAGCACACACGGATCCAGAGCTCTCAGCACGTATAAAGCGTATAAGAACAATACGTTATAGATGAAATGTAGATGACTAAGCGAAGAAGAAAGCAGCGCGGAGAAAAGAGACTCAAAAGTGTTGGAGAGACAAAAAAGAAAAATAATAATCTAGGTGCAAATTTAGAAAATAAGGAAAGTAATTATACAATAATACAATACAGGTTATTTTTGTATAGCCCAAAATCACACAGGAAGTGCCGCAATGGGCTTTAACAGGCCCTGCCTCTTAACAGCCCCCCAGCCTTGACTCTCTAAGAAGACAAGGAAAAACTCCCAATAAAAAAATCTTGTAGGAAAAAATGGAAGAAACCTTGGGAAAGGCAGTTCAAAGAGAGACCCCTTTCCAGGTAGGTTGGGCGTGCAGTGAGTGTCAAAAGAAGGGGGTCAATACAATACAATACACAGAACAGAACAAATCCTCAATACAGTATAAAATAAAAAGTTTTCTTAGAAGTAAAAGAAAATAAAAATTTTAGAAGTACAGAGCAGAATTTAACAGTAGATTATATCATATAATAAGATTTGGATATTTTTAGAGTCCTGGAGACCTCATCCATCAATCTGCCTCCCCCATTTGGCCATTCCACGGCTGAAACAGTGCTGGGCCAGCCAATCCGATGAAAGGACCCCTCTTTCCCACGATTCCTGCGATCCACCATCAGGGATGACTTTACCTTAGGCAGGCAAAACAACTTGGCAGGTGGGCCGTGGCACCAAGTGCCACATTTGAGTACAGAGAAGAGAAACAGAAAAGGTGAGGGTTAGTATCCAATATAACTATCATGTTACTTATGTTTTAGTGCTAATGACTAACAACAGAGATGCAGTATGTACAGTTAATCAGCAGCTCTAGTCAGGATATGCTAAACTGAAGTAGTGAGTCTTCAGCCGAGATTTAAAAGCTGAGACCGAAGAGGCATCCCTTATAGTAGCAGGCAGACCATTCCACAGTTTAGGGGCCCTGTAACTAAAAGCTCGACCTCCCATTGTTATTTTATTAATCCTTGGAACCATAAGCCGACTGTCATCTTGAGATCTTAATGTGCACTCTGGTTTGTAAGTCATGATAAGTTCAGACAAGTAAGCCGGACCTTGGCCATTTAATGCTTTATATGTTAAAAGGAGGATTTTGAAATCTGCCCTAAACTTAACTATCACTTAACTTAATTATCAGCCCGGAACAAGTGGAATTGAAAAAAAATCACGTCCAATCCGGATGTTGGCGCTATACACATGCAGAGCAGGTTAGAGATTATGAAAGCAGTGGAATTTGAAAGGCTAAAAAAAAAAACGTTGGCACGATACACATGTGGAGAAAGTTAAAGAACATCCAACCATCCATTTTCCAACCTGCTGAATCCAAACACAGGGTCACAGGGATCTGCTGGAGCCAATCCCAGGGCACAAGGCAGGAACCAGTCCCGGGCAGGGTGCCAACCCACCGCAGGACACACACAAACACACCAAGCACACTCTAGGACCAATTCAGAATTGCCAATCCACCTAACCTGCATGTCTTTGGACTGTGGGAGGAAACCCACACAGACACGGGGAGAGCATGCAAACTCCATGCAGGGAGGACCCGGGAAGTGAACCCAGGTCTCGCAACGGCGAGGCAGCAGCGCTACCCACTGCGCCACCATGCCGCCATGCCGCCATTAAAGAATATGAAAGTAGAAAAATTAGAAAGTATAAAAAAGAAAATAAAGATCGCAGTAGCGCAAACAAATGGAAATTATTACTTGAAAAAGGGAAAATAATCACTACGGACCAGGTTTCATTGAAACAAAAGCAGGATAGAGCGAGGTCAGAAATAAAAGACAGGGTAGAAAACAAAGTAAAACATCATAAAGAGGTTAAAAAACAAGGGGGCCAAACACATGCAGAGCAGGTTAGAGATAATGAAAACTGGTATTCAAAAGCCTCAAAAAAAACGAAGGCGCAAAACACATGCAGAGTAAGATATAGAATATGAAAGCAGAAAAAAACAACAGTGTCAAAACAAAGAAAGTAAACATCGCATTAGCACAAAGAAAGAGAAATTATTACTTGGAGAAATAACGAAAAGGCGAATAGAGATCGAATATATGGACATGGGTGATATGTGAGAAGTATATAAATATTGTAAGGCTTTGAAGTTTAAGTCAAGAGAATTTCAAAAATGGAGTTTACCTCACATGCATTTATTGGTTACTTTGCAAAAAAATTATTAACTACTGATGATGTACATCGTTTTGTCTGCTAAAATTCCAAACAGAGAAACCTATCCTGAATTATGGTACAAAGTCATTAAACACATGTCTCACTGACCTCATTAAAAAGATTCAGCACACTGGGACTCGAAAGATTCCAAATATTGTTTTTATAGAAGTTCAGAAGTAAAAGTGAAACTAATGAAATAGCAACAATTCAAAGAAAAAAAAATCTTAAAAGTGTGTATCCGGAAAAACAAAAATGGGGGTTGGCGAGCGAAGTGAGCAGGGGGCAAAGCCCCCTAGTTTATTAAATAAATTAAGAATCTTAATGATTAAGTGGTCTCTTATTCAAGCTAAACACTAGATAATAATCTAATAGATTTGCACCACATCACGCTGAAGGTTAGTCCAGGGCTGTTTCATCTGTTTGGTAACCTATTTACCCAGTTTAAGAGTAATGGGAGCTGGGACTATTCCCGAAACACTGGGCACAAGATTAAAGCTAACAAGGGATAGGGTGCCATTGCTGAATTGTGGAAAAAAAACACATGTAGACAAAGGGAGAACATGGAAATTTTATATAGCAGTAACTGAACTAACAATTAAACATGGGACTCAGGATTTGTAGGGCAGCTAAACTTTGCATGAACATGGAGCCCAGTGGCTGTCTTTTGCATATTTGTTCAAGATTTACTAAATTACATAATGTTTTTGTGTTAAACTTAATAGTTCTTTATTACATTTGTCATCTGAAGATCTTCAGCTCCTTGTTTTAGTGTCAGTTTTTTTTCTAAACATCCTGCTGTCTTGTGACCTTTATGTTGACTTATTTCAGTAACATCTCATTGCTTAAATCAATTGAGACTGTCTCTTCATGTGACATACTATATGTATAGCATAAAAATTGTAAGTTTATTATCCAATATAAAGCAGGAGCTTCAGTATATCATTACTATATACAGTACTATATAAATCCCACACACATATGTACAGACATAAGTCCCAATATAATAAAAGGGTTTATTTGCATTCAAATACCTTACAAAGGCTTTTGCACATCTCGCACCAATTGTTTACACTCTTCCAGGCAAGCTTTGTCCTGTTTCATTTGACTCTGACTTGCCTGGCTGAGATCAGGTGACTTCTTTTATCTAAGATCCAGGAGAACGTCTGGCACTAGGGCATAGCCCATTGAATGCATTTCTGGGTCAACTGGAAGTCCCAGAAAGTAGAAACTATGAATCATAGCAGCATCCCCTGGAAACCAACAGGGCTGCTCCATGGGACTACAGATCCCAGCATAACCTACAGGTGTCTGTGTGGGGATCCCAACTCAGGGATACTGCCATCTTGTGTATTGGAGGAGAAAATGTTCAGCCGCACTCATCTCCCTTAATCCTTTTATTTTATTGGTCTCCTGGCCTGATAAGGATCCTCATTCGATCCTAGACAGGATACCAATACACATGTGCTGTCCATTACAATATATAGTATAAAGCTCATGCTGTATATATACTTTCACTCAAGAGATTTTACAGCCACTGCAATATAACAAGTTGCTTCTAAGCCGTCATTATGTACTTTTTCCCCAGTCCTCTAGAACAAACTGTAATTGTGGTTTTGTTTATGTCTATTTATAATTTGTGTTGCATACATATTGGTTAAAGCACCTTTGCCTGCCTGCCTCATGTACATGATTTATAGATAACATGTTAGCACTGATAACAAACTCTTAGACCCTGTACACATTTATTCCCCATCCATTTTCTAACTGAGCACCAGTACATTACATTTAGAATACTAGGATAGTTTAATATTGTCATTAGCTCATAACATCTTTATACACAGTATCAACATCCTGTGAAACCAATTCATCTAGTAAAGATGTCATTTTTCATCAAATCTAGCCGAAAGTGTCAAATTAATTCTATCATGGAAGCTGGGGCATGCATTTGAAGTTGCTTGTTTATCGTAACCTTGAAAACAGCATCATTCAGGCAACAAAGAGTGAAATTGAATTACTATCAACTAGAGTGGACAGCCGAATACCTTATTTCATAAAAACAGAGTGGCTGACGAGTAAGACCAAAAACAGGAGACAATCAAGCAAAAACACCATATACAAAAAAAATCAGGCAAGTTATAATCACAAAAAGAAGGTCAAAAAATCAGACATAGACAAATCCCAGCACTAACTTTGTGAAATAACTATAGTATATAACTGGTTTGTCTAACCCAGCCACAGGGGATGCACAGACCAGTGTGTTTCTTCATGCCGGCCCCAAGCCCGGATAAATGGGGAGGGTTACGTCAGGAAGGGTATCCGGTGTAATATTTTGCCAAATCAATATGCGGACAACAATACAAATTTCCATACCGGATCGGTCAAGCCCTGGGTTAACAACGACCGCCACCAGTACTGTTACCCAACAGGGTGCTGGCGGAAATTGGGCTACTGTTGGCTGAAGAAGAAGAAGAAGAAGGAGAAGAAGAGGCGGGAGACATGTCCGGAGGCAGGAGGAGAGGAGGAAAGTAAAGAGAGTGGAACTGAGGGTAGGAACTTTGAATGTTGGCAGTATGACTGGTAAGGAGAGAGAGTTAGCAGATATGATGGAGAGAAGGAAGGTTGATATATTGTGCATGCAAGAGACTAAATGGAGGGGGAGAAAGGCCAGGTGGATTGGAAGTGGATTCAAAATGTTCTATCATGGTGTGGCTGGGAGGAGAAATGGGGTAGGAGTTATTCTGAAGGAACAGTATGTCAAGAGTATTGTGGAGGTGAAAAGAGTGTCAGGCAGAGTAATGATTATGAAACTGGAAAGTGGAGGTGTGATGATGAATGTTGTTAGTGCATATGCACCGCAAGTTGGGTGTGCAATGGGTGAGAAAGAAGATTTTTGGAGTGAGTTGGCTGAAGTGATGAACAGTGTACCCAAGGGACCTAGCTGGGAAAGATGTGCAACAGGTTAGGGTGATAAAGGATAAAGATGGAAACGTACTCACAAGTGAGGAGAGTGTGTTGAGAAGATGGAAAGAGTACTTTTAGAGGCTGATGAATGAAGAGAACAAGAGAGAGAAGAGGTTGGATGATGTGGAGACAGTGAATGAGGAAGTGCAACGGATTAGCAAGGAGGAAGTAAGGACAACTATGAAGAGGATAACAAATGGAAAGGCCATTGCTCCAAATGACATGCCTATGGAAGCATGGAGGTGTTTAGGAGAGATGTCAGTGGAGTTTTTAACCAGATTGTTTAATGGAATCTTGGAAAGTGAGAGGATGCCTGAGGAGTGGAGAAGAAGTGCACTGGTGCCGATATTTAAGAATAAGGGGGATGTACAGGACTGCAGTAACTACAGGGGAATAAAATTGATGAGCCACAGCATGAAGTTATGGGAAAGAGTAGTGGAAGCTAGGTTAACAAGTAAGGTGATGATTAGTGAGCAGCAGTATGGTTTCATGCCAAGAAAGAGCACCATAGATGCAATGTTTGCTCTGAGGATGTTGATGGAGAAGTTTAGAGAAGGCCAGAAGGAGTTGCATTGCGTCTTTGTGGACCTGGAGAAAGCATATGACAGGGTACCTCGAGAGGAGTTGTGGTATTGTATGAGGAAGTCGGGAGTGACAGAGATGTATGTAAGAGTTGTACAGGATATGTACGAGGGAAGTGTGACAGTGGTGAGGTCTGCTGTAAGAGTGATGGATGCATTCAAGTAGGAGGTGGGATTACATTAGGGATCGGCTCTGAGCCCTTTCTTATTTGCAATGGTGATGGACAGGTTGGCAGACGAGATCAGACAGGAGTCCCCGTGGACTATGATATTTGATGATGACATTGTGATCCGTAGCATTAGTAGGAAGCAGGTTGAGGAGACCCTGGAGAGGTGGAGATATGCTCTAGAGAGGAGAGGAATGAAGGTCAGTAGGAACAAGACAAAATACATGTGTGTAAATGAGAGGGAGGTCAGTGGGATGGTGAGGATGCAGGGAGTAGAGTTGGCGAAGGTGGATGAGTTTAAATACTTGGGATCAACAGTACAGAGTAAGGGGGATTGTGGAACAGAGGTGAAAAAGAGAGTGCAGGCAGAGTGGAATGGGTGGAAAAGAGTGTCAGGAGTGATTTGTGACAGACAGGTATCAGCAAGAGTGAAAGGGAAGGTCTACAGGACGGTAGTGAGACCAGCTATGTTATATGGGTTGGAGACAGTGGCACTGACCAGAAAGCAGGAGACAGAGCTAAAGATGCTAAGATTTGCACTGGGTGTGACGAGAATGGATAGGATTAGAAATGAGTACATTAGAGGGTCAGCTCAAGTTGGACGGTTGGGAGACAAAGTCAGAGAGGCGAGATTGCATTGGTTTGGACATGTGCAGAGGAGAGATGCTGGGTATATTGGGAGAAGGATGCTAAGGATAGAGATGCCAGGGAAGAGGAAAAGAGGAAGGCCTAAGCGAAGGTTAATGGATATGGTGAGGGAGGACATGCAGGTGATGGTTGTAACAGAGCAAGATGCAAAGGACAGAAAGATATGGAAGAAGATGATCTGCTGTGGCAACCCCTAATGGGAGCAGCTGAAAGAAGAAGAAGAAGATAGTGAATGGGCCAGTTATTGAAGCAATAGGTCTTTGTATAAAGTATAACAGTTTACCTGGTTGGAAAGGTGTTACCAAGAGCAAATATGGCAACTGAGTACCAGATGTAAAGAATAATTGAGCCAGAGACAGACAGACAGGCAGACAAAGCCCACCTAATCAAAAGGAGAACATCTCTTCTTGCCAGTGCAGGGGCAGTACAGAAATAACCAAAAATATCAGTACCCTTGCATTTGTGGTAGAAATCAAACATATTAATTAAAGATAGAAACTTGTCCTCTAACAGGACAAATCAGTAATGAGGCAGGAGAAAAAGCTTGTCCATCTGCATCATTTATTTTCACCTGCAGCACCAAGCTGAGGCGGGAGCATCTCTCACAGCAGTCTGTTACAACATGATGGGAATGGTCAGAGAAACAAAGGATACAGGTTCATTTTATAAATTGTTCAATTTACATACAGTGTCATTCAATGCATACATTTACTCTAGTTGGTTCGTTGGTTTGAACCTAAATGATCTATATAAAATAAAAGTCTATTTTACTATATTCTTATTGTTGAGCCACCACCCTTGAAATTCATTTGTATGTAACAACTGTCCAATCTTGTTGAATACAGGTCATATGATCTCTTGGTCATCTTTCAGTACATTTTGTGTATTACATTTTGTCTCTGTTGTTCACTTGACCTTTATCTAGTTTCCTGATATGCCTGAATAGGCTGCAGACATGTATTAACCCTTTATGTTATTTCTTTAAGATGAATGCTATGTTACCCTAAAATTATTCTTCCACACATAATTTACTTTTCATTCTGGAAATATTGAAATTAAAAGGTTTTTTGATCTCCATACATGCATTTCTTTAGGTCGGAGTGGAACAAAACAAACAAACTGTGAAAAATCTGCATTTTTGCTTACATGTATTCTAAAAACACATTCCAAAATGACATGGAAAAAGTCATTTGAACTGTTTGGAAGGTATAAGTATTAAGTGCATTGTAGTGATACTAATGAAAAGAGATTGTCTGATTGAAATGTCACAGGTGTCTTCAATCTTTTATCCACTCATTCGGTCGTGTCTTTGTGAATGGCTCTCCAAATATCCTCAGGATCAAAGAAGGAGTCAATGGTGGACAGGCAAAGGGCCAGTAAAGCTCCTCTGGGTCAACAAGTGACATCACAGATATCCCACTTGGCATAAGCTGATTCCTACTGACAAAGAGAGGAGTCTACCCAACGGAAACAATGGAAACCCCAGCCCTTTACAGGTTGGTCAGGTCGCAGGGGTGCAATAACCCGAGTGGCTCTGATGGTTCTCTGTCTTCAAAAACCTGTACTGACCTTTCAAGTGAGGTGTGGCCTCTATGGTGTCAGTGAACTTGGAATG
This sequence comes from Erpetoichthys calabaricus, assembly GCF_900747795.2. Classification (NCBI taxonomy): domain Eukaryota; kingdom Metazoa; phylum Chordata; class Cladistia; order Polypteriformes; family Polypteridae; genus Erpetoichthys; species Erpetoichthys calabaricus. The sequence goes on from NC_041395.2 coordinate 217,750,668, forward strand.
TGTGTACTAAAGAAGGATTCACTAGTGAGGAGGATCAGAGAGCAGGAGGAGAAAGTGTAATAATGAGGAGTGGTAAGGGAGTATTCTGCCTACAGTATGGAGATGGCACATTCATTTTATCTTTAGATGGACGAAGAGTAAATGTAAGCAAGCACTTAGCCTAATTCAGAAACCAAAAATTTTATCTTATCTTTCATCAAAACAAGAATCAAAACTCCAAAACAGTCATTGAAATAAATACTGTATTGTAAAGATTCCAAATAATCAGGATTCAGAATGAAGTAAACACCAAATGAACAAAAGGTTATTTGGTTTCGGTTCTTGAAGCTGTTGTGCTATGAGGCACCTATCATGCTAGTGAAAACAGAAATTTATCTTCAGATTGGGTGGTAACTTTGGGTCTGCCAGATCTCTTCCTATCAGAAACAGTACTCATTGACACTTTGATTTTTTTTGTGCAATTTCCTCTTAATGAAAAGACTACACTTCTAAGTGTAATAATGCTATGTCTCATTTAATGTTTTAATTGCCATTTTCTTTTCATTACCATTGGAATATTGTCCAAGTAGTATTTTAGAGGGCGTAGTAACACAGCATGATCCAACTCTGCTTTAAGACAGACAGAAGGTTTGTAAGTAACAGAAGTTGGGACACCTGTGCAAATTGTTTGCTTCAACTTGCAAGGCTTAATTTACTTTAATTGCTGCAGAACATCTGTAGATTGTTCCCTGAAGAAGGCCCATTTGTAAAATTCTGATATTTTGTTTTTTCAGTTTTTGCTAAACTAAACTTTAAAATTAAACCTCTGGCAGCTTTTTACTTACTGTTTCGCCATTTTAGGTCATTTTAGGCATTTCATCTGATTAAATTTGAAGAAAAACTGGAAAAACTGAGGTGTTCTAAAACTTTTGAATGGCAGTGTTTGTAATTTTCTGCATTCTCCTGTGGTATCAGTTGAATTTATTAATGGTTACTTCCATTTTTTTGATAATGGTTGCTGTGCTATTGTTAGGTCAACTAGAAATGTACAGTATGTGACATTACCAGTTCAAAGCCATAAAACTCAGCATCATACACTTTGATCTCTTTAAGTTTGGATTAAACTAAAAAGACTCAGAGTTGTGCTTGTTTGTTTATTGAAAGGCTCTTTAGTTTTGAAATATTTCTATTCTCAACTTCCATTTACGTTTTTTGTTTTCACCAGATTATAAGTGTTACTCTGGTTTTTGATCTTTTACCTCCAATCTTTCAATATGTGCTTATTTTAGTAGGTTCCTGTCCTCCTGGTTATGACCTTAGCTTGCTTTCCTGACTTCACGGTATCTCCTGTTTTCAATAACAGAAAGAACTTCTGCCACCCAGCACAGTCAATAGACTGCCTTTGTTCATCCCTCCCTTTTTAAATTCCAATTTAATAACAGCTACACTTGTAACACATTTCTAGTTGTCTCAAATCAGAACATTTGGAATGTATTCTATAAATTCTTATTGTGTTCCAAATTATCGTCCTGTAAGGCAGGGTGACTTCTACTATTACAGTAAAAAACAGATGTTCTTATTTTCTATTTATGGAATCTAATCCCATGTGCTGCTGTAATCTTCACCTGTGACAGAACACTCTAGTTTAAAATAGTGCAGAGATTGCAGCACAAAGCATTGTCTGCACTTCAGAATCCTCTAATCTGCAGTAGCAGTGGTTGTTGTGTTATTATTTATATGATTTGCATTGCAGAAGTGGAATGCAGTAAAGCTGGTTCTCACTGGATTCCTTTGAATCCTGAAGGCTGCGAGGATCGTGTTATGTGAGTCTGCAAGAAAGAGACATGAAATGGGTTGGTGCCAGTGGGTAGATGCCAGTGACGCTATGGAGCCGGTGTCTTTTCAGGTATCCCTTTGCCTTGCTACACCAAATGTATGCTTGGGACACATTTACCCCTCTAGTCATTTTACAGGGCTTCTATTTTTTGATAATCGTAGTTACCATACTTCCTTAGGCTATACTTCCTTAGAAGGCTGTCGTCCTTCAACATCTGCAATAAGATGCTGCAGATGTTCTATCAGACGGTTGTGGCGAGCGCCCTCTTCTACGCGGTGGTGTGCTGGGGAGGCAGCATAAAGAAGAGGGATGCCTCACGCCTGGACAAACTGGTGAGGAAAGCAGGCTCTATTATAGGCACGGAGCTGGACAGTTTGACAACTGTGGCAGAGCGACGGGCACTGAGCAGGCTCCTGTCAATCATGGAGAATCCACTGGATCCACTAAACAGGATCATCTCCAGACAAAGGAGCAGCTTCAGCGACAGACTGCTGTCACTTTCCTGCTCCACTGACAGACTGAGGAGATGAGGAGATCCTACCTCCCGCACACTATGCGACTCTTCAATTCCACCCGGGAGGGGGGTGGGGGGAATTGGGGGGGGGGGGGGGGGGTAAACGTTAACATTATTCAAAGTTATGGTCTGTCTGTATACCTGCATTGTTATCACTCTTTAATATTTTCTTTATCAGCATGCTGCTGCTGGAGTATGTGAATTTCCCCTTGGGATTAATAAAGTATCTATCTATCTATCTATCTATCTATCTATCTATCTATCTATCTATCTATCTATCTATCTATCTATCTATCTGTCTACCTGGAATAGGTAAGCTCACAGACATTAGGTGCAGCCTCTTTAAACAGAGCGCCATCTCGCGTTTTTACTTGAGTCTTCTAAGCATTGTTGTGGGGTATTGAAATTTTATACACAAATTCTGCACCTTAGTAATTGAGTGCATTCCCCCCTTAAAATATCAGGACCCGCTCGGCTTCTTGTATAGGAGTTTCTGTTACGATCGTGTTTTATACTTTATACCCTGTGTAAATACGACTAGTGATTAGAGATTTTGAAAAGGGAGGCGATCGAAAAAAAGTAAGCGGGCAATAAAATGACGAGCTGGTTCAATGACCTTTTTTGTTATTGTAGACGGCAGAATACACTTATTTTTGATCACATAAGCATTATTAAAATGATGTTAAAATGTTTTCGTGTTCTCCTGAATTAGGGTTTCACTTCAGTGAGTTAACCCAACGATTACTGAGGTTCCACGACGAATCTTGAGACTCGTCATTAAGCATAAAAACATTTTCTCTGACTCCCGACTTTTTAGTGCTCTGTTGCACGAGATATTACGGTAAAAAAAGCGGGCGCGACCTTGGCGCGAGTAGCTACGTAACATCTCGAGAGGAAACGACAGAACGTAGAGGTGGGGTGAGTGCCGTGGTGGACCACAACAGAAACAGAGGCAAGATACTAGGTGAGTATACTCAGGGCTGTGTGTTAACTGTAACTCGCTCAATATAACCAGTTAAGTTGAGCTTATGTGGAGCAAGTTGTTTAAAAAAGATGCTGCGATGTGCTGAGTAGAGCGCCGTAACTCAGGCGTCTTTTTTGAATTGCTGAGAGCCATTGTTTGTTTGGTAAGTTCTTTACAGAAGTCTTTCTTATCACCGTTTCCGGGAAAGTTAAGCTGCAACGATATCATAAGTGTCAGTCACTCATTTAGGGTACACTAGCCTGACAGACGCTTCGGTGTCGGAGTTAAGACATGGTTAGTGGCTTGAAGGGGGAAGTCAACCCATTTCAAAATACTTAAGGCCAGCAGAGAATTGTCTGCGATTTGATGGAACAGAAGGAGAACTGGAACATTTGTTAAAGCGTTGGAGATGCTTTGGGGTTTGACAGGATAAGGGTGAATAGGAACTACTAGGAGAGTAGTGAGAAATATGGATTCTATAGGACGTGATCAGCCGTGTGGGTAGGGTCTGGTAATTGAACAATAGAATAAGGGGGGCAAGAGTGGAAGGATTCGTCAGCTGGACTGTAAAAATACGGATAGAAGGAGTGGAAGAATTGAGATATTGGACAGTAGCACGTAGAAAGCAGTAGTGGGAGACTTGGGGAATTGAACAGAAGGGAGGATTCTGAAGTAGAAGAGTTTCAAAATAAAGTGATGTCCAGGGGATTGGTAGAGGGAAAATGAATAAGTGTGCAAGAAAAGAAGAGGTGGTAAACCGGAGTATAGAATGTGAGATCTGACAATATGTTGAGAAAGAAAATATGTTTAGGAGCTAGAAGAGTGGATTGTTGGAAGTTCAGGATGAAGAGCTAGTACAGATTAGTAAGCAAGAAGATGGGTAAATGGAGAGGAGCAATTATAGAACAAGTAAGAGAAGAATTAAGAGTATTGTTACAAGACAAAACACTTAGTAATTTAAAGAACATTCTAGAATTAACAGCATGATTAAAATTTACTGTCCAGCTACTTTATGCACATCTACTTTGCAAAATTTTTATGGTCCTACACCTGTTTTGTCTTAATTTAGCACTATAATAATGCGTCTTCCGTTGTCTTCTCTCACTCGCCTGGTTTTCATTGTTTCCTAGCCTTTGGTTATTCACAGTCAAGCATGTACTACTACCGATATTCTCAACCTACCGAGGTCAGCTGCTGCTATAAATACATGATGTTCAGCTACAACATTGTCTTCTGGGTAAGTAACTACATAAGAATTGATGAAGTCTAGACAGTCATTTTAAAGATTATTCTTTTAGCCTGTTGATGTATTTGGGCAAGTATGTATTTATGATGGCTTGGTGCCCTGTGCTATGTGTTTCCTGCCTGGCGATCAGTGTTTCAGGGATAGTGACCCTGTAGTGGATAAGCTGGTGTGAAAGGATGGATGGGGGTGTGTATTTATGAACATGGGATTTTCAATTCTGGGGCTACTTTTCGTTTTATTTCTTGAGCCTCTTTCACAGTTATTGGTATGGCTATGAACCACATAACGTTTTGGAGGTTTTATTAAAAGAAATACTCCTCCCAAAATGTTTTTTATATGTTACCCCAAGAACTGGTATAATCATGTTTTGGGGGAGAAAGGACATAAGAAAGTTTCTGATGGAGTGGGATTAAATATTGACCAACTTTGGGTAATGGCAAACAATATAAAAAAATCCATTGCAAAAAAAAAAGCTCCTTATGCCAAAGAATTTTTGAATTGAAAACCTGCCTTTCCTCCTTAAGCGCCTTGGGCATGGGAAAGGCACTATATAGATAAAATGTTTTATTATTATTTTATTCATTAGTCAAGAGTCTTGTCTTCAGTTCAGAAAGCCTTTACAATGATGCTTAAGTTTCCTGTATATGATTTGTTCTTTTTATTCCAGAAGTTACTATTCCAACAATAATTTAGCAAAGAAGCATACTTTTTGTGTTCAGCATATGACTGTAAAACTGACATGTAGATTATGCAACTTGAGTCTTTTTTTCATGGACAATTTTCTTTTCATACCATTGTCCAGTGTTTTACACACTACTGGGACCTGTTCCATCAGAAACTTTATCCTTTCACCAAGAAAACATTAGTTTAAAATTTATTTTCAGCCACTACTTCAAACTAACATGAGGTAACACACCAAAAATATAATCTTTAGGGTGAATACTAGGGGGCTCCGCCCCCTGCTCGCTTCGCTCGCCAACCCCTGGTGTTGGGAATGACAAAGAGCGTGATGTATGAATGAGATATAGAATAGTGTGACGGTGTAGATGATGCAAATAGAAAGCAAACAATAAAGTGTGTGGCACAGTGTAAAGGTTTATTGGAAAATTTCTTTGTACACGCCGTTTAAGTGTAAAAGGTAATTCCAGGTCAGAACTTGTAGGTCAATGAAGATGGTCATTATCGTGATCAGAGTCAACTTTGTCAGAGCTTAGAAAGAGTTGTGTCTCTCCAGGAAGTAATGGAATGACTTGGGTATTTATGTTTTCCACATTAATATTTTTTTGGACATAATATAGTGCGTTGTGTTAAAAGGGGCATTTGGTCTAATGAGATTGCTGTTCCAATCTCTCTGTAACTAAGTCGTCGCAGATAAAGGCTTGAGGAATTGTAATAATATGTGGCTGAAGTCCATCTGTATTGGTGAGTGTACCATCTCTCAGTTGTAATAAGCAATTGTTATGATCTGGTTCTGGACATCGTATCTTTTTACTAACTGTATCTTTTGAAAGCAATGCCAATTGTCTGCGTATTTTAAGGTGCACTGAACAATAGCTGAGTGCATGGCATCTGGAAGAATAGCTAATCACTGTTTAAAATCTCCTCCTAATAAAAGTACCTTTCCTCCAAATCGAATATTATTATTCATAAACGTTTGTAGAAGTTTATGAATGGTGTTGAGTAAGTGACTTCATGCATTGTACATTCATCAATAAACAACATTTTTTGAAGACGGATGTCACGTGCAGTGCACCGTTAATGTTCATAGTGGATACCGATTTGTAGGATCTAATGCAGTTGATAAAGATTTCACTTTCAGGTACATCATCAGTTAGAATCTTCTGTAGATATTCAGTATATGAATGTAAAGAAGGCAGTCTAATTTGACCCTTTTGACAACAACGTCTAAATGTATTACTTGTATTGCCAGTTGTTTCTTCAGGGAAGTGAACTGAATGACAATGATTGCAAATGACATTCATTAATCCGAATGAATTTTCCCGGTGTATGTTTTGCTTGTGCCGTTTGAGAGGCGCGTTGTTGCATATGTAGTATTTGGGACGGGTTGTTTTTGAGCTGTAATCGATTTGCCTGTGCTGTGTGAGACGCCCGTTGTAGCCTTCCTTGCCGTTAACGTATGTCTGAGACGGGAGGTGTTTCGTTTTGAATCCGTGCCTGTTGCGATGCAGCACGTTGATTGATAGTTTGCGTCATGTGGATCCAGGATGTAGATTTGTGCATATTTGCGTTGTTGATTTGTTTCAGGGTGCACTGTTCCAATGCGATGCAGTATTTGTGCACATATGGGAAAGCAGTATGGGCCATTGCCTTTTGGTGGCCTGATATTTACTAAAAGCAAATGAACTATTGTAGGATCTAACGCAGTTCATAAAGTTTTTACTTTTAGGTACATCGTTAGTTAGAAGCTTTAGTTGAGCTTTGCGTTTTTGGAGTCGAGACATTTTTTCTTTTAGAAATATGGATAAGTAATAAGGAGTATTGCACTCACTGTTAATATGGAGACTTTTCTGCGGTTGAACGGTTAATAGTGCCTTATTGTAATGAGATCCACCCATGCTGCATAGCCGTGTATTTTGTTGTTTCTTTCGTGTTCGTGTGTTTGTTCCTGTTATCATTTCCTTTTCGTTTTGTACCTGTGACCGTGTATTCATGACTTGTTTCTTTCTCAGCATCCGAAATATGGATAAGTAATAAGGAGGGTCGCAGTCACTGTTAATATGTTTCCTTTTCTGCAGTTGAACGGTTAATAGTGCTTTATTGTAAGGAGATCCACCAATGCTGACACCTATGCTGTCTAGTGTGAAGGTGCTGACGTTCACTTTAGAATATGTGGCTTTGGGTGTGACTTCTTATGGATGTGGGGGGGGGGGGGGGGGGGATTGTTGAGGATTGTTGTTGCGCGAGCGTCTTCTTTCTTTTTGTGTTCCTGTGTCTTGTTGAATCCCCCTCTTTGTGTGTGTCCCGTCCCTCGCTTGTAGGGTCTGTGGGGTGGTTTTGTGTTCTTTTTTTTGTGTTCCATGGGCTTGTTGAATCCCCCTCTTGGTGTGTGTCCCGTCCGGTGCCTGTAGGGGGGGGAGGTGCCTTGCTGTTGTGCGCGAGCCTCTTTTTTTTTTTTTTCGGGTCTAGTTTCGTGTGCAATGTGTTTCGTGCTTTTCCTGCGTTTGACTTTGCGCCTCATTTCTCCTTTTTGTATGTGCTCACTCCTTTTTTCTGTGGTCTTGTCCGCCACTCGCGGCCCCTCATCCGCCTTTGTCGCCCTCTTTTCTCCGCCTTTCTCCGACTCTCGCGGACTCTTTTTGCGCCTGCGCCTCTCGCGGCCCCTCATCCGCCTCTCTCGCCCTCTTTTGTCCGCCTTTCTCGGCTCCTCAGCTGACTCTCGCGGACTCTTTTTGCGCCTGCGCAGTACATCTTTTTGCAGCTACGGCCCATGGCCGGATGTGCCTGCGTCCATCATCCGGTTTAGCATTCTCGGTTAGTAATATGGATTCCTTTAAGACCAAAAATGTACATGTGAGGATGTTTCATTTTTATGTGTTTATGCATGTTGCTGAAAAGATGACCTAAACTACATGCGTATTGGAAGTGTAAACATTTGAAATATTTCTAGAGTCAGACACGTAACAATTAAGAGATTTTAAATGTATGTACATTCACAAAACTATAAAATGCTAATAAACAGGATGGGAAGTTACAGCCTTGCAGTGCTGATTTAAGTGTACTTAAGTATTTAATTAATAAAGCCAAGAATGTCTTTTCTTATTTCATGTTTGGTGCATCCTGAGAGATACAGATATGCTATATGTACAGATTTATGCAAGCAGCAAACATATTGAAGTTTTTAGTGTTTGTAATTAAAACTGTACAACAAAGAGCATTGTAGGTAATACACTGGTTAATAATAAACTGATGGCTTGAAATCTGAAGATTCAATGTACCTAAACTAATGTACAAACACTACACAGTAAAATCATTTTAAATACACATCTTTAGTAACTTTGACAGTTTACACATCACAGATACTGCTACTTTTAAATTCTTGGGTTAATATGTGCAAAATAATTTAAACACCTTCCAGAGTCATTCCTATACAGCTGTTCTTGTGATGGCTTCCAGAGATTTGGTATAGTTATTTTATACTGCCTTGTTGTGTTTCAGTTTAGGTAGTTGGTACATTGAATGCTTACTGAAGTTGTTTGTATATGATCCTTTGTCATCCAGCCATTTAAAAAAACGCTGCAATCAGGTTGCTGAGTGAAATGTCCATTATTACAGAAGAAGATGGCTGCAAACTCGCAATGTTATTGTTTTAACAAGACATGTCAAAGTGGTAATAGGGTGAAGGGGCACATGCAAAGTTATATCTTGGCTTCTGGCGCTTTATTTGTGTTCTCAGTGTAATGACCTTTCGTTGGGGTGGCGTCTTGCTAATAATAGGGTGAGCTAAGCTACCATGTCATTCCTTCAAATTTCACACACATGTATTATTTAGTAAGCAGTCTTTCTTAGTTGTTGCAAAAATATTTAGTCTTTTTAAAATTACTATAATACAGTATAATCCCTTTTAACTGGCCAACGGATTAACCGGCCTGTTAAAATAAAATGTTTGGTTTTTTTTTAATCCTGAGTTGTTCTTTATATTAAATGTATGCACTTCTTTCCTGGAAGGTGAGAGCGTCCTACACTCAGAGTGATTTCCGTTTACATATTCCTTTATGAATTTTCCACGGTGCCTTCTTCTTTCTACCTGGTGGCTCCGCTGCTTCTCCCATCGGGCTTCGCAACAGGGGAGTCACCCTACCTGCAGGTGCAGCTGCCTTCCACACTGGTCCGGTAGCCCTCCGATCCCTGGCTACGTCGGGCTTCATCCGGACCGAGACTTGGGTTCTTTCCCCAGCGGCCAGGGCGCTCATGCTGGGGCTAAACCAGCCCAAAGCCTCCACGACTGCCGCTGCCTTTTGACGGCCAGTCATCTTCAATACCAGTCACTCCAGTTCCGTGATCGCTGAGCTGGGGCGACCGCTTTCTTCAGCCCCACTGACTGTCGGCCAAACACTCATCTGCAGGGGTTCACCTCCCAGCTGCCTGCCTTTGCTCCATCAAATCTGCTCTGTCTCTCTTGCTCGCTCTCCTGCACCGGCTTTTCTCTATCTGCTTCCTTCTCCATTAACCTCCCGTTCTTTCCTGTTCTCTCCTTAGCTGCCTCGCGCTTCTATTTATCACGGGGACGTAGATCAGATGTGGCAATTAGCAGTTCCCGGGAACAATTATGGATGCGGACGACTCCTCACCTGTGCATTTAAGCTAGGATCGTCCGCATCATGAATTCCCTGGGAACCGATCGGCCACACATACTCGCTAAGCCGTGAGTGTGGCGATTATTTATTTAAAAAGTGGCCTTTTTGACTTGAGCTGTGGACCCGTTACACTACACTGTCCAGTCGTTGTACGAGAAAAAAACCTGTATGCGAAATCATGGATGAAGCCTTGTGGATATGGTTTCTTCAGGAACGTTGAAGAGGTTCAGTACACACCTTAGAAATATTTTTCTACATGAAAATAGATATGCGTCGGATTAACCGGCCAAAATAGCAACCAGCCATGGTCCAGTCCTGAGGTGGTCGGTTAAGAGGGATTGTATTGTGTAGCTGTGTTTTTCCAAAGTTACCAAAGTTCAGCAGCTCTAACTCAAAAAATGGGATTCAGCAAAAGCCTGACTCATAGAAATGATTCCACAGACAAAATATCTTTGTTTTTAAAAGTTTTGTTAAAATTCAAAGTAAAACAGTTCACACAAAAAAGAAAATTAAGATGGCAAAAAAAAGAAAAATTCTTATTAAGAAAAGTTCTGTTCAAAGCTTAAATCTTGTTACATCTCAAATCGTTACTATTTGCTTAACATTTATGAACCATTTCAAAATGGTCAGAAAACTGTATGCCTATCCTATCTCTGAGTAGAAAATGGGTCTTTTAAGTCCCTATGTACTGAGACCTGTCCTAAACACAACTGAATCTATTATCACACTGTTTCTCAGTTATAGCAAGAAGGTTCTACTGTATCTCTTACTAACTTATAGGGGGAAAAGACTATGCAATTGTCTATGACTATGGAAGAAATTTATCTTCTATTCAAATTAAGCAAACATTAATATGAGTTTAACTCAAAACTTTAACTTTCTAAAATTGGCTCTTACATACTGTTACAATTTTTACAGTTGTGCCTGATTTGTTACTTATGAATTCATTTTTCATTGTGTATGTTTTATTAAACTCATGTGGATAGGATGTTAGCTTACCTGTTGCAGTTGTTCTTTGTTTGGCTGTGGAATATGGCGGTTTAGTAGAGTTGTGCAACTGCATGGAAATCAAGAATATGGTGCACGATGCCCTTGGTTTGGGAAAAACTTGACTAAACTTGCTTCAGCCTGTTTTTAGACAGTTTAACAATGTTCTTGTGCTAAATAATCCAAAAAACTTTTAGTGAATTTATATTCAGTTTTGCTCCCTTTTTTGACAAACTGACTACTGCCAATTTGTGGCTTCACTGAGACATGTAATTATCATTTCTTTAAAATATTTATGGTGGGCTAACTGCCTTTAAATCTGAACCTGAAAGTTAAATTCGGTGACAAATTCAAACAAATAAGAAGTAGTACTCAAGGATAACTTTCAAGAAAATGGGCAATAAGTATACCCACGGCTAAGGCAGCCACCTATCTCTGAAAAGGACATTTGAGCAGAAATATCAGGGCTTTCTATGATGCCTTTTCCTAGGTTAAACACAAATTCACTATTACTGTATTTTCTCTTATGGTGTTTAGAAATGCCCTTTGATTTTGGCAACAGTTCATGGTAATCTCAAGTAAATGTGTTATGTTCACTGGAATATGGCAAGCCAAATTAACATTTAGAGATATCTCAAAATGAATTTTATGATATCTGGAAATGCATTTTAGATATCTCAAATTGAATTATAGATATCTAAAAATACATCTATTTTAAGATATCTAAAAAGAATTGTATGATATCTCAAACAGATTTCAAGATATCTTGAAGTGATATGCGGTACATTTTCAGATATCTGAAATGCATTTCAAGATATCTTAAATGCAATTTGAGATATCTTGAAATATGTTCATGTGCATTTTGAGATACAACAACAACATTTATTTATATAGCACATTTTCATACAAAAAGTAGCTCAAAGTGCTTTACATAATGAAGAGAAGAAAAATAAAAGACAAAATAAGAAATTAAAATAAGACAACATTAGTTAACATAGAAAGGAGTAAGGTCCGATGGCCAGGGGGGACAGAAAAAACAAAAAAAAAACTCCAGAAGGCTGGAGAAAAAAATAAAATCTGTAGGGGTTCCAGGCCACAAGACCGCCCAGTCCCCTCTGCAGGCATTTTGAGATATCTGAAATACATTTTCAGATATCTTAAAGTAACTTCCTGCATATTTCAAGATATCTCAATTACATTTTCAGATATCTTAAAATCACTTCCTGTAAAATTTCTTATACTTTCAATGGAACTTCCTGCCTATTTTAAGATATCTTGAAATGCATTTAAGATATCTCGAAATGCACAGGAAGTGATTTTGAGATATCATGAAATGTGCAGGAAGTCATTTTAAGATATCTTGAAATGTATTTTAGATATCTTGAAATGTGCAGGAAGTCATTTTAAGATATCTGAAAATGCATTTCAGATATCTCAAAATGAATTTGGGATATCTTAAAATGAGAAGGAAGTTATTTTAAGATATCTCGAAATATAATTTAGATATCTTAAAAAGCATTTAAGATATCTTGAAATTCATTGTTGTTTCAGATATCTGAAATACATTTTTAGATATCTAAAATTAATTTCATGATATCTTAAAATGGGTCTCTGCTCTATTTCAGATATCTAACAATGTATTTCAAGATATCTAAAATTGTATTTCAAGATATCTAAAATGCATTTTAAGATATCTTTAAAAGGACACTCAATTATTTCAAGATATCTCAATAGCACTTTAAGATATCTACAATACAATTTAAGATATCTCAAATACATTTCCAGATATCTCAAAACAGCTTCCTGTCCATTTTCAGATATCTCAAATACATTTTCAGATATCTCAACATCACTTCCTGCTCATTTCAAGATATCTCAAATACATTTTAAGATATCTTATAATAAACAAGAAGTCCCATTGAAATAATAGGCAGTTTTACAGGAAATGACTTTGAGATATCTTGAAATGCATTTAAGATATCTTAAAATGCATGAAAGGTCAATTTAAGATATCTGAAAATTCATTTGAGATATCTTGAAATACAGACACAATTATTTTGAGATATCTGAAACTGTATTTGAGATATCTTGAAATGCATTTGAGATATCCCGAAATGTATTGCAGATATCTTAAAATGTAAAGGAAAGTATTTTAAGATATCTCAAAGTGAGTTTCAGATATCTTAAAAAGTAAATTACATTTTAAGATATCCGAAATTCATTTTGAGATATCTCTAAATGTTAATTTGGCTTGCCATACTGGAAAACTAATAATAGTCTGAGTCCGTTTCAAAACTGTTTACTCCATTTCAGAGGAGAAGGGAGCAAGAGCCTATCCTAGCAGCATTGGGCACAATGCAGGAAAAGGCACAGACAGTGGTACTAGTTTATCACAGGATCCACTTGCACACATACTCATGTTTGCAGTGGAGGCCACTTAACCAGAAGTGCACAGCTTTGAGAAATTAGGAGGAATACTGGCATACCCGGAAGAATAGCGCAGAGACACACAGAGAGAGCATACCAACACTCAGTTGCTGGATTTTTACGTCATATGCTTGATCTGTAAAGTGGTAATGCTAATCATCATATACTGGATCTGTAAAGTGGCAGTGCTAATCATTGTGCGCTACTGTGCTACCTAAACAGTGAATATGTTAACTATTATTTCAACTGAATATCTCAAATTTCTTTAATGAACAATATTCACATTTACAGCCTTATGACTACTCAGCTGTCTTAAAGCTACAGAAAATTATACTCTTGACAGGAAAAAACAGTATGGTATGGATGGAAAATGTTAAAAATACATTAACTTAGCATATTCTACTTTACATTCTGTAGATTGATTTGCATTACTCTTGTAATGTTTCCGTGGCAATCTGGCTTTTTGGCTAAATATACAGTTAGGTCCATAAATATTTGGACAGAGACACCTTTTTTCTAATTTTGGTTCTGTACATTACCACAATGAATTTTAAATGAAACCACTCCGATGCAGTTGAAGTGCAGACTTTCAGCTTTAATTCAGTGGGGTGAACAAAACGATTGCATAAAAATGTGAGGCAACTAAACCATTTTATAACACACTCCCTTCATTTCAGGGGCTCAAAAGTAATTGGACAAATTAAATAAATGGAAATAAAATGTTCATTTCTAATACTTGGTTGAAAACCCTTTGCTGGCAATGACAGCCTGAAGTCTTGAACTCATGGACATCACCAGATGCTGGGTTTCCTCCTTTTTAATGTTCTGCCAGGCCTTTACTGCAGCGGCTTTCAGTTGCTATTTGTTTGTGGGCCTTTCTGTCTGAAGTTTAGTCTTCAACAAGTGAAATGCATGCTCAATTGGGTTAAGATCAGGTGGCTGACTTGGCCATTCAAGAATTTTCCACTACTTTTCTTTAATAAACTCCTGGGTTGCTTTGGCTGTATGTTTTGGGTCATTGTCCATCTGTATCATGAAACGCCGCCCAATCAATTTGACTGCATTTAACTGAATTTGAGCAGACAGTAGGTCTCTGAACACCTCAGAATTCATTCGGCTGCTTCTGTCCTGTGCACATCATCAATTAACACTACTGTCCCAGTGCCACTGGCAGCCATGCATGCCCAAGCCATCACACTGCCTCCACCATGTTTTACAGATGATTTGGTATGCTTTGGATAATGAGCTGTTCCACACCTTCTCCATACTTTTTTCTTGCCATCATTCTGGTAGAAGTTGATCTTGGTTTCATCTGTCCAAAGAATGTTTTTCCAGAACTGTGCTGGCTTTTTTAGATGTTCTTTAGCAAAGTCCAATCTAGCCTTTCTATTCTTGAGGCTTATGAGTGGCTTGCACCTTGCAGTGCACCCTCTGTATTTACTTTCATGCAGTCTTCTCTTTATGGAAGACTTGGACATCGATACGCCTACCTCCTGGAGAGTGTTGATCACTTGGTTGGCTGTTGCGAAGGGGTTTCTCTTCACCATGGAAATGATTCTGTGATCATCCACCACTGTTGTCTTCCGTGGACGTCCAGGTCTGTTTGCGTTGCTGAGTTCACCAGTGCTTGCTTTCTTTCTCAGGATGTACCAAACTGTAGATTTTGCCACTCGTAATATTGTAGCAATTTCTTGGAAGGTCTTTTCTCTTTTCGCAGCTTAAGGATGGCTTCTTTCACCTGCATGGAGAGCTCCTTTGACCGCATGTTGTCTGTTCACAGCAAAATCTTCCAAATGCAAGCACCACACCTCAGATCAACTCCAGGCCTTTTATCTGCTTAATTGATAATGACATAACGACGGACTTGCCCACACCTGCCCATGAAATAGCCTTTGAGTCAATTGTCCAATTACTTTTGAGCCCCTGAAATGAAGGGATTGTGTTAAAAAAATGCTTTAGCTGCCTCACATTTTTATGCAATCGTTTTGTTCACCCCACTGAATTAAAGCTGAAAGTCTGCACTTCAACTGCATCTGAGTTGCTTCATTTAAAATTCATTGTGGTAATGTACAGAACCAAAATTAGAAAGAAGTTGTCTCTGTCCAAATATTTATGGACCTAACTCTAAGTGGAAAGGTCTGCATGCAAAATAAAATAATTATTTATTTAATGAAAAAGTAAAATAGCAGAAATGACAAATTTTTTAAAGACTGGATAGTAACTACTCAAAAATTTGAGTCTGAAATTAGTTTTAATTGTGCACAATTACAGTTGGTGTGGAGGCTGCACATTCCTCCTTTGTCCCTATGGGATTTTCTTTCAGATCTCGGACATGCGCATGTAAGGGTGAATGTTGACTGTGAATTCACCAGTATTCCCATATTGGACTAGTAGCCCTTAAAGAATTGGTTCCTGCTGGTGGTGTCAGGGTAGTTTGTGGCTCCCACAACCCTGAGTTATATTAAATGAAGTATAGAAAATAGATGCATATATTGTATTTTTATTTTTTTCCAGTTGTGCTGCCTTTTATGGTACCTCTTCATACATTCTGACTCGTATGTATGCCCTTCTGCAAACTAAATTGTTTTCCAGGTTTGAGTTAGGCCTGTACTTCCCTGAAAGATAACACTTTTAAGGTTTGTCTGCATCTGTTTCTGTGAAGATAGCATACAGGATATTACTTTTATTTCCTGTCAGTGTCAAGCTTAGCAAGCAACAGGATACTCTTCAGCTGAAAGACATAGGCTGGGTTTATTTAGTAGATCTCTTGTTATGCCATAAAAAGCTGACAATTTATGGATGTAATAATGTATGCTTTATTTGTTTTGAAAAATAGACAAATCTTACAGCTGCACAAGGAAGCATTTGTTCCTTTTGTATTTACTCAAACATATTCCAGATTGAATATCCCTAATCTGAAATTTGAAAATCCGAAATGTTTTGAGTATAGACATAGCACCAAAAGTGGAAAATTCCACACCTGACCTCACTTGTCCATGTGGGAGTCTAATTTGGCACTCTGTTGGAGGCACTTTATCAGCCATTGTCACAATCAGACCTACATGCATTAATCACTTGTGTTTTTTGCTTATTCTCCGTGTACAGTAAAGTTTTAATCAAAATACAGTACTGCCAGTGGGTACTGAAAGCCTGCTGTTGTTTGTTTGTGCTGTTCTTTAACAGCTGATACAGGTGTTCCGCTGATGCTACTATGCACAAACTGTTTCATGCACACAATTATTTTAAAAATTCAGGCTATGTATAAGTTGTATATGAAACATGAGTTTTGTGTTTAGACTTGGATTCCATCCCCTGCTATCTCGTTATGTATATGTAAATATTCCAATATCTGAAATGCAATATACTTCTGGTCCTATGTATTCTGAATTAGGGATGCTCAACCTTTATTGTCTTTGTTTTGAATTTTAACATAGCTTCTTAGCAGGTATTAATAATAAAAGGTACCTGAAGGAACAAATAACTCCAACTTTTCATACTTTTTTCAGATATAAGTATGTAATCAAATATACAGTGTCCTTTTTTTGAAAACAATGAACACCTCTAGTAATTAAAATAAAAAATGAATGCTTATTGAGCAATCAGGACCAGTTTAAGGGAATGTTACTTTTAAAAGTAACTTAGTTATGTTACTTGTTACTTTCAAAAAAAGTAACTAAATGGTTATACAGTTACTTATTGTAAAATTGAATGTGTTACAAATAGTACATTACTTTTGCTTTACTTTTTCTTCTTTTCTATTAAAAACTTTACTGCCCAGAATGTTATTAAATCCTAATCCCAGAGCCTGTTTATGCAAATGTTTTGTTGTGTGCAGGCAAAAAATCTGCACCTTCATATGTGGAAAGAAAGAAAAATATTTTTGATATTTTACATTGCCAAGGGATGAGTCACCCGTAGTGTGAGCTGGCATCTAATAGTGTAAATAGGCCACTTCAGTGGCAGCTGTGAAGGAGCCAACAGCAAGTGCGCTACCTGAAAGAGTGAAGTAAAAGAGCAATAATCCATCTGCACTTGTTGTCGGCAAGCACGAGTACAATATGAAGTAAGCCAATGGTAATGATTGTACCTTTGTCATGACGGTTTAAAGCAGCATGCTGTGTTAGTGTCTGAACAATTTAACATACAGGTGTCATTTTGATAATGATACACAGCCATAGACACATGTATAGAAAATGTAGTATTAATTAAAATGTTTGAAATGTAAAATATTGAAGGCACCTTTTTCAGTTTCCACCATTGGTCTTTGTGTGTCAAGCACCTTTGCACCCACCACAAACTGGTACTGCCTAGCCCCATATATTAACCTTCATGAAACTGTATGGAACCTCAGCCAATTTGGTTAATTTCTTTGCATTTTATGTACATATTTTTATTTTCATTCACCATAAAATAGAGATATGGAAGTCATAATCAAAGTAAATGTATTTCTTTGAACAAAGTGAAAAAGACTTATCATTGCTACTCCATTCAATGGAAGGATGATAGCATAAAGCAGGATCAAATGCTATTCATTTTATCATGCAGCTTTTAGTGCTACATATTTTAAGCCAAAATAAAATTAATATATCTACTTATTAAAAGCAATGCTACATTTAATTTATAGTGCTGCTGACATACTGTGTTACTTCAGGCAAATGCAGAAGAGTTCAAAAGGCATGGAGAGTTCTTTTCAATGTTAAAAAGAAAAACAAACAAAAAAGTAATGTTTTTTTTTGGTTTTGTTGTGTTTTTTTTTTTAATAAGGTAACAAAGGTATTTTTATTTAAATAAAATAAGTCTTGTTACTTTAAAAAGTAACATGACCATGTCACAAGTTACTCATAATGCAGAACTCTCAACACTGATCAGACCAATATTTTTCTATATAAACAGACAATACTAATGTTATGAATAAGTTCCATTCCTGACGATGCTCAAAATGCAATTTTGGATCTAAGCCGGAAAATGTCCAATAATGGAAACCCAAATATTTTTGGCTTTATTACACTTACTAATAAAATGACAGTTAAGCAATATTACTGTACTTATAATCACAAACCACAAATCAATTTAAACTAATATGAACCATAGGTATATACAGTTGTATTTCTACCAAATGCTTAAACATCCTGCAGTCTTTGATAATTATACAGTATCTCATAGTATTGAAAAAGGCATAATGATAGCATGAAATGCCACAACTAACAAAAGACTGATTACTCAGCAGAGATGTGGTGTCTTTACTGATTGGTCACTAAGGGAGTCACTCTTCCCTCCTAGCACCTGTATTCCCTGAAACAACATGGCTGCAAGGTGTCCGTAGGATGCTGGGAATTACAAGTATCAGGTTCTGTCTCTTCTCTGCTAAACAGACAGCTATCTGTCTAGTTGCTTACATGTGAAAGAGCTCATTGTGTTGCTGGTTACACTGAGTGATGTATGTTGTTTGCTGAGTGTTTGCAAAGAGTATCCCCTCCTTCTCCCAGCAGCTGTCATCCCTTACTCAGTACATCTGGGATGCATACTTGGGACGCTGAAAATCAGAGCCAGCAGCCAGTCAAGCTGTTTATCTGTGGCTGAACTTACTGCATGGCTGCACCTACTGCCAGTTACATTCTGTACTATGATTGCATGAAAAAAAAAAAAAACATTGAAAATGGTGCATAGTTATATTCCTTACCATTAGTGATGGCTGTTATTTCTTCATCTCCATAAAAAAGAAAAAAAAATAAGGCACTTTGTTAATAAGTATAAATCTGTAGTGTTGTAGAAGAAAGTCAGTTAGAATTTAGTAAAAAACAAAAATTCTCGGGTTTCAGTGTGGCAGTGATTACAATACCATTTCAAAAGCTGTGGAGCTCCAGTAATCTTGGGCCCATTACCACAGAGCAGTTAAAGCTGCTTCATTATTCATTTTCCTCGTTCCCTGTTTGAATTGTTCCCACATATTGTACGTCATATACCTGTGAACCTGTTTACTTACTGTAGGCAACATTTTTTGCCTGTGGAGCATTTAATTACATGAAAGACAAGTGTATCTAATAAAGTTGACTCTTAAAGTATTTTTACTCAACTGAACAGACACTAACAACTGCGGCTGGAGTTACTGACAGAGAATGCATACTCTTTTCAGATTTGTAGTACAGTTGTGTGTGCATAGCACTACGCTGATGCAGAAATGTTCCATGCATGTAGCACTGGCCTTCTTTTTGAATGCTTTGCTTAGCAGAATCACCATTGACACATACAGGACAGCACAGATACGAAAATCTGAAGGCACATGATTGCAAATGAGCATACCTATGCATATTGATGGCTAATGAAACTTACATTGAGTGCACACTACCTAGACATGCAATGGGTAAACTGGCTTTTAGCGTTTTATACTAGGTTTTTTTAAAAAAAAAAAAAAAAAAATGTTGTTTGGTGCCTCCTATGTACATTGAATACAACCAAATGCATGCAAGCAATATTAATACTAAAGCTTATGTTTGTTGGACATTAGGTACAAATAGCTATATGGAATGCTCAACAAATGATAAAGTGTAATATTTTGTCAGAATGTGTTTTTTTATTTTTATTAAGAGTATAAAGGATTTAAAGTGTTAATTTGTAAGATATTAAATGCATTCTGATCAGTCAGTAGTGGACTCAATTATAAGCAACTAATTTTTAGACTGATTCCTTAGTAGAGATGAATGTCCCTATAAACTCTTGAGTTTTCAGGCTTAAATCTAATTCCACAATACTTTTAAAGAGTTTTTGTCCTTATATTAGATGTGTTGTTTGAATAGTTGTCTCCTACAAGTAGTATTTAGGGCTGCGCTGTCTTCTGCACTTCGCTGCTTTGAGAGGTAATGCGGCTGAAAGATACATGCACTCCTTTCACTTCAATGTAGTGCATTATCAGTCTGGTGAGTGCCACACTAAAGTCATTTTGCAGTCCATTAAAAATGCAGAATGTTTGCAAGTAAAGTGAATGGAATAAAAAAAGAAAATGGGCAGCAAATTCAGAAACTGACCAAGATTATTTTTAGGATTTTATTAATCTACCACAGACTTTAAAGTAGTGAGAAAAACAGAAGAGGGTTAAAAAAAAAAAAAAAACCTTCAAAACTAGTACGTCATTACATTTTATTTTTTTTTTATAAATAAAATTGTTTTTCTTTAGTTTCTCATTGAAGGTGTTTATTTATTCCACAACTTGGACTATCGTGCCATTCACAGAATTACTTTTGAAAGCATGAGTCAAACATCAATCAAAGGTTGAATTACATGGTGGCACAGTGTCTCATACATCAGGCCACTTGGGTTAGAATCCAGTATAGTTGGATATTTCTAGTGTTACAGTCATTGCTGCCAGAACAGGCTTCAGTTTTCCATAGCTCAAAATGAAATTAAGTGGAACTGAGAAAGTTGCATTATCTTTGTATATAATACGCCACCGTGGCTGTTCGTTTGTCTGTCCAGGATTTAAAATCACCAGTAGCTTGCAAACTGTTTGACCTATTAACCTGAAATTTAGTACACATATACTAAGTGACATCTACTAACTACTTTTGGGGTGATGATTGACCTCCAAGGTTTTTGCTATTTTTATTTTTATTTTACTTTATTGTAGAATCAACCCTCAGCAGCAGCCAGCAGGGTGGCCGTGTGGTGCATGCATATGGGCGCCTTTCTCATCCCTACCACCTTCGCCTACACTTTCCGTACCTCTTCATATCTTAAATCACTAGGGGGATCCGCCCCCTGCTCGCTTCGCTCGCCAACCCCTGGTGTTGGGAATGACAAAGAGCGTGATGTATGAATGAGATATAGAATAGTGTGACGGTGTAGATGATGCAAATAGAAAGCAAACAATAAAGTGTGTGGCACAGTGTAAAGGTTTATTGGAAAATTTCTTTGTACACGCCGTTTAAGTGTAAAAGGTAATTCCAGGTCAGAACTTGTAAGGTCAATGAAGATGGTCATTATCGTGATCAGAGTCAACTTTGTCAGAGCTTAGAAAGAGTTGTGTCTCTCCAGGAAGTAATGGAATGACTTGGGTATTTATGTTTTCCACATTAATATTTTTTGGACATAATATAGTGCGTTGTGTTAAAAGGGGCATTTGGTCTAATGAGATTGCTGTTCCAAATCTCTCTGTAACTAAGTCGTCGCAGATAAAGGCTTGAGGAATTGTAATAATATGTGGCTGAAGTCCATCTGTATTGGTGAGTGTACCATCTCTCAGTTGTAATAAGCAATTGTTATGATCTGGTTCTGGACATCGTATCTTTTTTACTAACTGTATCTTTTGAAAGCAATGCCAATTGTCTGCGTATTTTAAGGTGCACTGAACAATAGCTGAGTGCATGGCATCTGGAAGAATAGCTAATCACTGTTTAAAATCTCCTCCTAATAAAAGTACATTTCCTCCAAATCGAATATTATTATTCATAAACGTTTGTAGAAGTTTATGAATGGTGTTGAGTAAGTGACTTCATGCCATTGTACATTCATCAATAAACAACATTTTTTGAAGACGGATGTCACGTGCAGTGCCACCGTTAATGTTCATAGTGGATACCGATTTGTAGGATCTAATGCAGTTAATAAAGATTTCACTTTCAGGTACATCATCAGTTAGAATCTTCTGTAGATATTCAGTATATGAATGTAAAGAAGGCAGTCTAATTTGACCCTTTTGACAACAACGTCTAAATGTATTACTTGTATTGCCAGTTGTTTCTTCAGGGAAGTGAACTGAATGACAATGATTGCAAATGACATTCATTAATCCGAATGAATTTTCCCGGTGTATGTTTTGCTTGTGCCGTTTGAGAGGCGCGTTGTTGCATATGTAGTATTTGGGACGTGTTGTTTTGGAGCTGTAATCGATTTGCCTGTGCTGTGTGAGAAGCCCGTTGTAGCCTTCCTTGCCGTTAACGTATGTCTGAGACGGGAGGTGTTTCGTTTTGAATCCGTGCCTGTTGCGATGCAGCACGTTGATTGATAGTTTGCGTCATGTGGATCCAGGATGTAGATTTGTGCATATTTGCGTTGTTGATTTGTTTCAGGGTGCACTGTTCCAATGCGATGCAGTATTTGTGCACATATGGGAAAGCAGTATGGGCCATTGCCTTATGGTGGCCTGATATTTACTAAAAGCAAATGAACTATTGTAGGATCTAACGCAGTTCATAAAGTTTTTACTTTTAGGTACATCGTTAGTTAGAAGCTTTAGTTGAGCTTTGCGTTTTTGGAGTCGAGACATTTTTTCTTTTAGAAATATGGATAAGTAATAAGGAGTATTGCACTCACTGTTAATATGGAGACTTTTCTGCGGTTGAACGGTTAATAGTGCCTTATTGTAATGAGATCCACCCATGCTGCATAGCCGTGTATTTTGTTGTTTCTTTCGTGTTCGTGTGTTTGTTCCTGTTATCATTTCCTTTTCGTTTTGTACCCGTGACCGTGTATTCATGACTTGTTTCTTTCTCAGCATCCGAAATATGGATAAGTAATAAGGAGGGTCGCAGTCACTGTTAATGTTTCCTTTTCTGCAGTTGAACGGTTAATAGTGCTTTATTGTAAGGAGATCCACCAATGCTGACACCTATGCTGTCTAGTGTGAAGGTGCTGACGTTCACTTTAGAATATGTGGCTTTGGGTGTGACTTCTTATGGATGTGGGTGGGGGGGGGGGGATTGTTGAGGATTGTTGTTGCGCGAGCGTCTTCTTTCTTTTTGTGTTCCTGTGTCTTGTTGAATCCCCCTCTTTGTGTGTGTCCCGTCCCTCGCTTGTAGGGTCTGTGGGGTGGTTTTGAGTTCTTTTTTTTGTGTTCCATGGGCTTGTTGAATCCCCCTCTTGGTGTGTGTCCCGTCCGGTGCCTGTAGGGGGGGGAGGTGCCTTGCTGTTGTGCGCGAGCCTCTTTTTTTTTTTTTTTTTTTTTTTTTTTCGGGTCTAGTTTCGTGTGCAATGTGTTTCGTGCTTTTCCTGCGTTTGACTTTGCGCCTCATTTCTCCTTTTTGTATGTGCTCACTCCTTTTTTCTGTGGTCTTGTCCGCCACTCGCGGCCCCTCATCCGCCTTTGTCGCCCTCTTTTCTCCGCCTTTCTCCGACTCTCGCGGACTCTTT
Source organism: Erpetoichthys calabaricus (assembly GCF_900747795.2). Classification (NCBI taxonomy): domain Eukaryota; kingdom Metazoa; phylum Chordata; class Cladistia; order Polypteriformes; family Polypteridae; genus Erpetoichthys; species Erpetoichthys calabaricus. The sequence continues at coordinate 217,774,059 of NC_041395.2, forward strand.
TTGCGCCTGCGCCTCTCGCGGCCCCTCATCCGCCTCTCTCGCCCTCTTTTGTCCGCCTTTCTCGGCTCCTCAGCTGACTCTCGCGGACTCTTTTTGCGCCTGCGCAGTACGTCTTTTTGCAGCTACGGCCCATGGCCGGATGTGCCTGCGTCCATCATCCGGTTTAGCATTCTCGGTTAGTAATATGGATTCTTGAGGCAGATTGAAGACTTAAGTGCCAGCTTAAGTGAAAAATTAAAGAAACGTAGAGAGAAAGAGCATGTTCAAGTCAAGTGTATTCACTGCACAATCATTTATGTTAGGTGGAATGCCTAGAGGGGGCTGGGCGGTCTCGTGGCCTGGAACCCCTGCAGATTTTTTTTTTTTTTTCTCCAGCCATCTGAAGTTTTTTTTTTTTTGTTTTGTTTTTTCTATCCTCCCTGGCCATCGGACCTTACTTTTATTCTATGTTAATTAGTGTTCCCTTATATAATGATAGACAAATAGTTTAAGAAACTGTAAGTTTGTGGTATAACAGCAAAAATGCATTACATTGATGTGCTTCCTTTACAGTACAGTTCATGTTGGTTGGGAGCTCTTTTTTACAGCTTTGTTATTTTCCTTCCAAATGTAAACTTAATACATGCATTTAGTGGCAGTAGACCCATTAACCTAAAAGGAGTTACATTTTGGTATACCCATAAATTCATTTAGATAAGGTTGCTTGGGAATTGGAGTTTGAGTTTACTTTTATGATTAATACTGTATTGAAATTCTGTTTGCCTTCTAAGGCATCTTGCAATGGTGTATGGTGTTAAAAGCTTTAAAGAACAAATTAAGTGATGGCTTAGTTTATAAAATATATAAAAGCCAAGCAAAACGACACCTTTTATTGGCTAACTAAAAAGATTACAATATGCAAGCTTTCGAGGCAACTCAGGCCCCTTCTTCAGGCAATGGGGCCTGAGTTGCCTCGAAAGCTTGCATATTGTAATCTTTTTAGTTAGCCAATAAAAGGTGTCGTTTTGCTTGGCTTTTCCCTACATTCATAATGGCTAATACGGTACAACACCCTAGTACTACTAAAATATATAATAAATTGATTGCTTATTTATGCGAGATGTGACAATTTTTAATTCCCAGAATGCACCTTTAAAAAATATACATGTGGAACTGTACACTAGTGGTTACTGTCACCTTCAAAGTACTCCCATTGTGCATCTATACACTGACTTAAACGACGTTCCCTTTTGTGGAAGCAGGCCTGAAACTCATTTTCCGAAATACTGTTGTCTCACATTCTGTTGGATATCAGTTATATTAGAAAATCTTTGTCCTTTCAGAGCAGCTTTTAATTTTGGAAATAGCCAAAAATCACAGGGAGCTAAGTCAGGTGAATAGGCAGGATGATTTAATTGGATAATCACTTTTTTGGCCAGAAAGTCTTTCACAATGAGTGCACTGTGACTTGGCACATTGTCATGATGAATGATCCACTTGTCAGGCCACAATTCGGGTCTTTTTCTTCTAACAGAATCTTGTAATCTCTTCAGTACCTCTAAATAGCATTGTTGGTTGATTGTTTGTCCCTGTTAAGTAAATGCTTGGTGGACTGTTCCCTTGTGATTGAAGAAAAACGCCAGCATGGCTTTAAGCTGTGAGTGTGACATGCATGCTTTTTTAGGGCACCGTGAACCTGGGGATTTCCATTGCATGCTCTGTCACATTTTCTTGCCCATCTTTGAACCTCTTATGCCTCTCAAACACACTCGACTTTTTCAAAGCATCTTCACTATATGCCATTTGCAACAGTTGTAACGTTTCAGTAGCACATTTGCCGATTTTTCACACAAAATTTAATATTAATATTTTGCTCTAAATTTTGATCACTTATTTTTATGCCAAAGTGTACACACAGATAGCTATTGGGAAGGTAACAGATAACTAACAACTGACTCTATCAGCTTGCAATTTATGCATGTATTAGTTCAATCATGTTCAAACACGAATACTCGTGTCATTATAATACATTTACGTCATGAGTGACACTACATGACCATTCTGGGAATTAAATTGTTCAGGGATCAATTTATTAGGAAGACATGTACACCTGCTGCTTCTTCTTCTTCTTTCGGCTACTCCCGTTAGGGGTCATCACAGCGGATCATCATCTTCCATATCTTTCTGTCTTCTGTATCTTGTTCTGTCACACACATCACCTGCAAGTCCTCTCTCACCACATCCATAAACCTTCTCTTGGGCCTTCCTCTTTTTGTCTTGCCTGGCAGCTCTATCTTTAGCATCCTTCTCCCAATATACTCGGCATCTCTCCTCTGCACATGTCCAAACCAGCGCAATCTCACATCTCTGACTTTGTCTCCCAATCGTCCAATTGGATCTGACCCTCTAATGTACTCACTTCTAATCCTATCCATCCTCGTCACACTCAATGCAAATCTTAGCATCTTTAACTCTGCTACCTCCAGCTTTGTCTCCTGCTTTCTGGTCAGTGCCACTGCCTCCAACCCATATAACATAGCTGGTCTCACTACCGTCCTGTAGACCTTCCCTTTCACTCTTGCTGATATCCGTCTGTCACAAATCACTCCTGACACTCTTCTCCACCCATTCCACAAAGGGCTCAGAGCCGATCCCTGATGTAATCCCACCTCCACCTTGAATGCATCCGTCACTCCCACCGCAGACCTCACCACGGTCACACTTCCCTCGTACATATCCTGTACAACTCTTACGTACTTCTCTGCCACTCCTGACTTTCTCATACAATACCACAACTCCTCTCGAGGCACCCTGTCATATGCTTTCTCCTGGTCCACAAAGACGCAATGCAACTCCTTCTGGCCTTCTCTATACTTCTCCATCAACACCCTTGGAGCAACCATTGCATCTGTGGTGCTCTTTCTTGGCATGAAACCATACTGCTGCTCACTAATCATCACCTCACTTGTTAACCTAGCTTCCACTACTCTTTCCCATAACTTCATGCTGTGGTTCATCAATTTTATCCCCCTGTAGTTACTACAGTCCTCCACATCCCCCTTATATCGGCACCAGTACACTTCTGCTCCACTCCTCAGGCATCCTCTCACTTTCCAAGGCTTCATTAAACAATCTGGTTCGAAACTCCACTGCCATCTCTCCTAAACACCTCCATGCTTCCATAGGTATGTCATCTGGACCAATGGCTTTTCCATTCTTCATCCTCTTCATAGCTGTTTTTACTTCCTCCTTGCTAATCTGTTGCACTTCCTGATTCACTATCTCCACATCATCTTCTCTCTTCTCTTCTCTCTCTCTCTCGGTCTCTTCATTCATCAGCCTCTCAAAGTACTCTTTCCATCTGCTCAACACACTCTCCTTGCTTGTGAGTACGTTTCCATCTTTATCCTTTATCACCCTAACCTGCTGCACATCTCTCCCAGCTCGGTCCCTCTGTCTAGCCAATCGGTACAGGTCCATTTCTCCCTCCTTAGTGTCCAACCTCTCATACAACTCATCATACGCCTTTTCTTTAGCCTTCGCCATCTCTCTCTTCACCTTGTGCCTTATCTCCTTGTACTCTTGTCTACTTTCTGCATCTCTCGGACTTTCCCACTTCTTCTTTGCCATCTGCTTCCTCTGTATGCTCTCCTGTACTCCCCATTCCACCACCAGGTTTCCTTTTCCTCCTGCCTCTGTCCAGAAGTCACGCCAAGCACCCTTTTTTTTTTTTTTTTCTTCTGTCACCTTGCTGTCTTCCTTTTTCAACTTCCACCATTTGATCCTTCCACCTGGCCTTACTCCCCCTCCATTTAGTCTCTTGCACGCACAATATATCAACCTTCCTTCTCTCCATCATATCTGCTAACTCTCTCCCCTTACCAGTCATACTGCCAACATTCAAAGTTTCTACCCTCAGTTCCACTCTCTTTACCTTCCTCCTCTCCTCCTGCCTCCGGACACGTCTCCCCCCTCTTCTTCTCCTTCGGTCAACAGTAGCCCAATTTCCGCCAGCCCCTTGTTGACTAACAGTACTGGTGGCAGTCGTTGTTAACCTGGGGCTCGACCAATCTGGTATGGAAATTTGTATTGTTGTCCGCATGTTGATTTGGCAAAAATTTTACACCGGATGTCCTTTCTGACGTAACCCTCCCCATTTGTCCAGGCTTGGGACCGGCACGAAGAAACACACTGGTTTGTGCATCCTCTGTGGCTGGATTACATGTACACCTGCTTTTCCTTGCCATTATTTAACGAACCAATCATTGCAGCAGTATAATGCATAAAATCATACAGATACAGAATAGGAGCTTCGGTTAAAGATCACACCAAACACCAGAATGGGGAAAAAAAAAACAAGTGAACTCCGTGTTTTTGAGCGTGGAATGATTGTTGGTGACATACAAGCTGGTATGAGTATTTATCAAAATGTTGATCTTCTGGGATTTTTTCACACAGAGGTCTCTAGAGTTTACTCGGAATGGTGCAAAAAAACATCCAGTGAGTGACAGTTCTGTGGACAGAAACACTTTGTTGATGAGAGAGGTCAGAGGAGAATGGCTTGACTGGTTTTAGCTGATAGGAAAGTATTTGGCAACATAAATACCCACTCCTCTACAACTGTAGTCAGCAGAAAAGCACCTTGGAATACACAACACAGCCTACCTTGTGATGGATTGGCCACGATACCAGAAGACCATGTCCGGTTCCACTCCTGTCGGCCAAAAGCAGAAAGCTGAGGCTGCAGTGGGCTCAGACTGACAAAAAACTGGGTTTTCTAATGATTCCATCATTAGAAAGACATTGGGCAAAAATGGTATCCATGCCATATTCAACATACAGCATATCTTTTATCCTCGTGAGTGAAGAAATTAAATAATCATATTGCTTGAATAGTTTAAATATTAATCACACCAGTTAATAAATACCTTCTCAAGTGAGTTCTATAATGCGTAAAAATTATTACATATGAACAGGTAGTTATTGCATAATTATAAGTAGTGCTCACAGGGTCATGTAACTTAATATTTTTGCTCACGAAGAAAAATTTTTGCTCATGCCTACCTTGATCCTTAGAGAAAACTTTGGTCACATACAGAATCTACAAAAGCATCATTCTCATTTTAGTGATCGGTGAAGGTTAGCATGCCATCTTCTGATGCTAGTAGCTGAGAAATCTTGATAAGAAGTAGTCTTCATCATTATGCATCTAATAAGTGAAGGATATATGGCGGTAGACTGAAAATCTAATGGAATCCCAAGTACTGCTCCTTTGACCAATGTTTACCGTTTTTCAACTTGAGGACAAGGATTGTGCCAATGTAAGTCAAAGAAGCCATTATGAGGCTGAGAAACAAGAATAAAACCATTACAGACATCAGTAAAACCTTAGGAGTACCTAAATCAACTGTCTGGAACATAATTAAAAAGAAAGAACGCTTTGGGGAGCTCAGTCAACACCATGGAAGACCTCCACCGCTGATGACAGAAGTATCCCTACTATGGTGTAGAAAAAGCCCCAAATTCTTGTCCGCCAGATTACAGTTTGTGAAAAAGTGCTTAAAGGACCCAGAAGAATTCTGGAAAAAACGTTTTGTGGACAGACAAGAAAAAGATGAACTTGTATCAGAATGATGGCAAGAACAAAGTGTGGAGATAAAAAGGAACAAGATCCAAGGCGTATGGCTGCTACAGGTACTGGGCACACTTACTGTATCTTCATTGGCAATGGAACTGCTGACAGCAGTTGCACAATTAATTCTGAGGTTGCTGCTTAAGTTCAAGTAAAATCCTCCAAACCCATTGGACAGCACTTCATCCTACAACAAGATAATGATCTCAAACATACTGCTAAGGCAACACATGAGTTTTTCAAAGCTAAAAAATGGAAAATCCTTGAATCGCCAAGCCATTCACCCAGTTTAAATCCATTTGACCATGCCTTGCATATGCCGAAGAAAAAAAATTAAGGGGACAAGCCCCCAAAACATGCAGGACCTAAAGATGGCTGCATTAGAAGCTTGGCAGAACATCACCAGAGAAGATCCACAGCACCTAATAATGTCTATGAATCGCAGACTACTAGGTAGTCATTGCATTCAAGGGATATGCAACAAAGTACTAAATATGACTGCATTAATATACCTACCATTACTATGTGTCAGTATTATGGTGCCTTGAAATGAGTTGACCATATAAAAAAAATAGATGTAATTTCCACATGGTGTGAGTGATGTCTATGCAAATATCCTTAAATTAAAATCTGCAATGTGCACTTTAATCACATCTGAATTGTTTGACTTATAATTTTAAACTGTGGAGCATATGAGTAAATCAAGGAAAAATGTCATTGTCTCAAACATTATAGGGTACTGTACATGTCTATATAATGACGATCTTCAGTCTTACAGGTTATTTTGAGAACATAACGAGAAATTGGATATCTCATTTTGGGTTGAAATAACTGTAATATCAATATTAGTCCAAATACCAAGCCCTAAAAATAAAGTGACATCTTTTGTTTTTTTTTTTGTATTTGAATAGATGAATGATTTTGCAGGAGAGAAAGAGCCTTAAATGTAAATGAATTAATATTTGACAATTCAAGAAATTGAAGTTTAAATTGCTCTCTTGTTGCTTTTCACAGCTAGCTGGAGCAGCTTTCTTGGCAATTGGATTGTGGGCATGGAGTGAAAAGGTGAGATTATTATTAAAGATATGCAATTTTTGTGAAGAAGTCAGGCATGTTCTATTTCTTTGCATATGTCGTACTCTGGCATGGACAGTGTTAATGTGTGCTGGTGATTGCATTATGTTGTATTTGTCAGAAGAAATCATGATTACTCAGGGTGCAAGCATATTTTTTTTGAAGAATTATCTTGAGTATTTCACTAGAATTCTTTTGAATTTTGATTTGCTGTTTATTAACCTTTTTTCTTTCCTGCTTAATATCTAAACTTTTAGGGATGTCACACATACAGTATATTCAAATTCATTTTGCCTTTTTAAATATTCTGGATTGAGTGAAAAGTTTCAGATCTGTTCTCCTGTAATCATGTTGCGCTAGATCAGGGATTCTCAATTTGCTATTTTCCTCACTGTTGCAACTCGTATTTGTTAACACTGACTACAAGCAACCCTTCGTATCACATGTCTCAGTGTATACTTTCCCACTACAGCAACTCTAAGCTTTGGATGCCCATCATCTTTGTTGGACCCAATCTGTAATGCTTTTTTAGATTTATATCAAAAATAAAAATTTCAGATGTTGTGGAAGTCTTTACATGAGGAAGTTGCTCAACATTAGAATCACTTAATTTTTTGGAGTTGGTCTCGACCGTTATAGGAGATGGACGTGTGAAGCAGAGCTCTGCTTGCAGCGGCTTTAATTTCCCACGTATTTCACTTTGTTTAGAGGTATCCTGTATTTAACCCGACCAAGGAACTTCCACTACAATATACAAGCATGAGTAACAAGAAGAAAAGTCAGAAAGAACCGGAAAAGAAACTTAAAGCTGCTTCAAAGTCTGGACAGACATCCGGCCCGAGTGTAAGGTATGGCCTCTCGGAAAATGACTTGGAACAGTCAGACGAAGGCGCAGATCTCCTGGGACCCCGCTCCATTGTTTCGTCTCCAGTCGAGAGTGAAAACGGGAGCGAAGGTGCAGGTGATACAGGTCGTGCTGGATCGCCGATTTCTGAGGTTCATTCGAGACTAGAAAAGGCCCTGCGGGATGTGCTTTCATCTACTCATCGCGAGCCTGCAGCACCTGCCGTAACAGGAGATGCACTTCAACTCGCAGAGCATGAAATCCGAAGCAAACTGTCCGAACTGAAAGAGATGATTGCTACACTGGCTACGGCCATAAATGAGCTTAAGAAGGAAAACAAGAATGATCTTATGAAGTCTAACATTGAGCTTAAGAAGGATAACAAAGACCGGGAAACGCGTCTATTCAAACGTTTTGACGTGAACTTTAAAGGCATGTTTGAGAAATTAGAAGAACACATCGAAGAAAATAGATTCAACCTGAAAATGCTTACCGACCAGATTAAAGACGTTACAGATCAGCTGGATGACGTTAAGCAGGCATTCACAGCTCCAGTTGAAACAGCGGAACAATTGGCGTCTAACGCCGATGAAAAAGCCACATCTGCGAATTCCGAATGCAAAAAACTCGGAGACAGACTTGCGGCCCTGGAAGATGGGCACAGAAGAAATAATATAAGAATTGAGGGTATACCTGAGAAACGAGAAAGCTCAAGCCCAGTGAAATTTGCCGTAGAATTACTGTCTAAAATAATTGGAGATGATTTTAAACTCGACAGTGAGATAGCAACTGCTTATTGCACATACAGTTCTAGTACCTCTAAACCCAGGTCTTTTCTTGTCCGCTTCGAGCGACTATGATGTAAGCTTGATGTGATGGCACTTCTCAGACACAAGCAAGAAATTATATTTGAAAATAATCTTATTCGTATTTTCCCCGACTTCTCACCATCAACAGCTGCAAAATGTGCAGCCTACTCTGACATTAAAAAGTTGCTACGGGAAGCCGATATCAAATACAGCCTCTTGTATCCCGCCAAACTGAAAGTGGAAGTTCAAGATCAATATTATATTTTTTCAAGCAAAGAAGAAGCCAAAAAAGAATTAAAGAAGCTGTTTCCGACACTCTTTTGAAAGTTAATAAGGAGCCGTATTCTATCAAGGCATGGGAAGGACCTGTCATCTGCTCTCTGGATCCATATTTAAAGAGACTGGTATTATAACTATACATCCTTTTCCTTATCTGGACATTATATGTTTGTGTCTTAATAGACGTGAGTGTGGAAGTGTGGCAGTAATTAAAGTAGGATTTGTTTTTTTTATTACCTTAAAGTAGACTATTTAACATCATACACTTGGTTTATTGCTATTTATACTATTACATTATACTATTACAGTAGGAATTACCATGTTTATCCTAGACTACTTTTTAAAATCATTCCCAGGGTTCATTATTTTTTTTATCTTAATATTTTAATTTTTAAAATTGCTGAAGATTATTTTAAGCTTAGATTGTTATTGATTATATTTTCGGCAGATAGTATTAAGAATTCAGCTGCAATAGATATCTCTTTGTTTCAATTCTCTAAGGCCGCTGCGGGGTGGTGTTTGTTTTGTTTTGGACGTGCTCTGTTTCTTCGTATGTCAGAGGACCGGGATATCGTGAAGTGGGATCAAGCCTCATGTGGGGGGGGGGGGGGGATAAAGGGGGGAGAGAAGGAGAGCAGGCTATATCTAATCTATTCTTCTAATCCCTATAACTATAAATATCAATGCAACAATAGGCTAAAATGCAATAACTCATGGGGAAATTTTTAACAAAGATTGAAACTGCCTCATTACCAGTTAAAACTATAAAATGACATTAAAAACTCAGAATCAATGTCTCCATGATGGGACAATTAACTTTGTGAGCTGGAATGTTAAAGGCCTGAATCACGAATTAAAGAGAAAGAAAGTATGCTCTCACCTAAGAGGCTTAAACGCTAAAATAGTATTTTTACAGGAGACTGCTTACTAAGCAAGGATCAGTTCAGACTACAAAAAGACTGGACTGCCCAAATGTTCCATTCTAGCTTTATAAAGAAAACTAGAGGGGTGGGAATTCTCATACACAGAACAGTTCCATTTGTAGCATCAGATGTAGTATTGGACCCCGAAGGGAGATATGTGATGGTCATGGGCAACTTATATAACAGTAAAATGATTTTGATAAATGTTTATGCACCCAATGCTGATGATAAGGAATTCATGCAAAATCTATTTGCATCCATTCCCAATGTGAACACTCATAAAATTATAATGGCTGGGGACTTTAATTGTGTTTTAAATCCACTCTTAGATAGATATCGTCCCCCCTGACACAGGAGTCCTAATACTGCAAAGACAATTACACAGTTTTTAAATGATCACAACTTATCAGACCCCTGGAGGTTTCTTAACCCAAACTCAAGAACATATTTGTTCTACTCACCAGTGCATTATAGCTACTCAAGAATTGATTATTTTTTTATAGATAATAATTTCTTGTCTACAGTTAAATCATGCAAATACGACACAATTGTTATCTCTGACCATGCACCTCTAGTCTTGGAGCTAAAATCAATAAGCCCCTCACACTCACCTCGCAGATGGCGCCTTAACCCTCTTCTACTGGCAGACGAGAACTGCACAGAATTTATATCCAAACAAATCAGCTTCTTCCTAGAGACAAACACGCCCACAGAGGTCTCCGCAGGAACACTCTGGGAAACTCTAAAGGCCTTCTTAAGAGGACAGATTATTTCATTTGTTTCCCACAGAAATAAATTAGAAACCAAGAAAATATCAGAGCTAAGAAGCGAAATTACTAGAATAGATGAAGAACAAGCCAGGCGTCCAAGCGAAGCTCTCCACAGGAAAAGGCAGGCCCTGCATACAGAACTTAACATCTTAACAACTAAAGAAACTGAACAACTTATTTATAAGTCTAGACATCATTACTGTGAACACGGAGAAAAAGCTAATAAGCTTTCAGCTCAACAAATTCACAAACAAGAAGTTCGCAATGCAATATCAGTAATTACCAACACGAATGGAGAGGAAATTTTAGACCATAAAAATATAATGCACACATTTAGAGATTATTATAAATCCTTATATTCTACCGAGCTCAAAGAAGACAACACACAATCTAATGCATTTCTGGATACATTACAGACACCACAAATAGATGCTTTAAGTGCTGAGGAACTGGATAAACCTCTAACGCTAACAGAATTACTAGATGCTATAAAGTCACTACAAAGCGGGAAATCAGCAGGCCCTGATGGCTACCCCGTAGAATTTTATAAGAAATTCTCCACTCAGCTAGCTCCCCTCTTATTGGCAACATTTACAGAAGCTAGAGACAACCAAATACTACCTCAAACATTTCGACAAGCATTAATTACCGTCTTTCCTAAACAAAATAAGGACTTGTTACAATGTGCATCATACAGACCAATTTCACTCCTGAATAATGATGTTAAGATACTCTCAAAAATTCTAGCTAGAAGTATGGAGAAAGTGCTGCCCTCGGTAATATCACAGGATCAAACTGGATTTATTAAAGGCCGACATCTATCTTCCAATCTCCGACGCTTGTTTAATGTTATATATTCACCAGCAAAATCAAACACCCCAGAGATATTACTATCATTAGACACAGAAAAAGCATTTGATATGATTGAATGGAACTACCTTTTCACTGCATTGGAGAAATTTGGGTTTGGCCCAAATATTTGTGCATGGATCAAACTACTGTATACCAATCCAGAAGCTCCAGTTTGTATTAATAACATTTGCTCAGACTACTTTAAGCTAAAACGTGGCACCAGACAAGGATGTCCCTTGTCACCACTGCTGTTTGCAATCGCCATTGAACCACTGGCGGTTCACTGCCGAAATTCTTATCAGATAAAGGGGATTGTCAGAGAAGGACTGGAACAGAAAATTTCTCTATATGCAGATGATATGGTTTTATATATATCAGACCCAAAAACACTGTCCCTGCAGTTCTAACAGTACTAACAGAATTTCAAAAGATATCTGGTCTTAAAATTAATCTGAATAAAAGTATACTCTTTCCAGTGAATTCACAAGCATATAATATCAGATTGGACACCCTACCTTTTACCATAGCAGATCAGTTTAAATACCTAGGGGTAAATATCACAAGTAAACATAAAGCTCTTTATCAACAAAATTTTGCCGTCTGTATGGAAAAAATTAAGCAAGACTTAGATAGATGGTCAACCCTTCATCTCACTCTAGCCGGAAGAATTAACGTTGTTAAGATGAATATCCTTCCTAAACTTCTTTTTTTATTTCAAAACATTCCAATATATATCAATAAATCATTTTTTAAGCAATTAGATTCAACAATAACCTCGTTCATTTGGAACTCAAAACATCCACGTATCTGAACAGCAACCCTAAAAAGACCTCAGGCAGAAGGTGGCATGGCCCTACCTAATTTTCAGTTTTATTACTGGGCAGCAAACATACAAGCCATAAAAACCTGGACACAAATTAATGAGCATACACAGGACTGGTCCGCAGTAGAAATAAAATCCTGTAGTACTTCTTTATACTCCCTGCTCTGCTCTCCAATAAATGCAATAAAAGTTATCGCAAATATACTAATAACCCAATCGTGCTTTACTCACTTAGAATATGGAACCAACTTAGAAAGCATTTTAAGATGGAAAATCTTTTATCGGTGGCACCTCTGCAAGAAAATCACCTCTTTCAACCCTCGCAGACATATCCAGTATTTAATACCTGGAAAAGTTTTGGGATTAAAATGCTCAGAGATCTTTATATAGACAACATATTTGCATCTTTTGAACAATTACGTTCAAAATTCAACCTCCCAGCTACACATTTCTTTCACTATCTTCAAATTAGAAATTTTGTTAAACAGAAATTGCCCGATTTTCCCCACCTCGCACCCTCCACAATGCTGGAAAAAATACTGCTCATTGCCGAGGAATTAAACACCATTTCCGCATTATATAAAATCCTATTAGAGTCCCTACCTTTCAAAGATCCAAGAGGACATTGGGAAGAAGATCTCTTAATCAATATATCAGAAAAGGAGTGGAAGGTAGCAAAGCAGAGAATTCACTCGAGCTCCATATGCGCAAAGCATAGAATTATTCAGCTAACAATTATGTATCGAGCTCATCTCTCTCGCTTAAAACTGTCCAAAATGTTTCCAGGGCAAGATCCAACCTGCGAACGCTGCAACCAAGCTCCTGCCTCACTGGGTCACATGTTCTGGGTCTGCACCAAATTAACATCATTTTGGACAAAAATTTTTAAGTGCCTTTCAGACAGCCTTGGAGTCACAATCCCTCCTAACCCACTAACAGCTGTGTTCGGTGTTCTTCCAGACGGACTTGAAGTGGAAATGGACAAGCAAAAGGTGATTGCATTCACTACACTTTTGGCACGCAGACTTATTCTGTTAAATTGGAAGAATCCTAACTCTCCTCTGATAAGTCAGTGGGAAACCGATGTTTTATATTATTTGAAATTGGAAAAAATCAAATTCTCAGTTAGAGGATCTGTACAAAATTTTTTCAAAACCTGGCAGGATCTGATCAATATTATTTTAGAATAAGAGAAATAACTATTACCGCATTTAATTCCCTTCTCCATCTCTTATTTACATATATACTTATTTCTCCCTTTCCTTTGCTTATTGTTGTCTTATTAAAAAGCCCTAAGCAATTCTCCTTTAGCTAAAATCTCCTTCTCAGGGGTGGGGTTTGATTTGTCTTTAATTTGTTTGGTTATAAATTGATCTATTTGTATGGAATGATTACAATAAAATTAATAAAATAAAGATTAGAATAACTTAATTTACCAAGAAACAAGGATTACAGAAATAAACATATATGTAATAAAATGAGAGAGAGAAATACAAGACAGGACACAAAACAGACAATCATATACTAATTTATCTTGGCACAGATTAACTGTTTTTTGGTACCAAATCTTTAAGGATAATGTAAAGTTGCTGCTGTTTTTTGAACTGGGTTCAAGTGAAAGATTTGTCTTACTTTGGAGTGCACTCTTTCTCTTTGTGATATGGTCCATAGTTTGTGTTGTGCTGTGCTTTTCTCAGTTTGTCTTTTTACTGTGCCTTTGCAGTTTCACAGGGGAAAATATTATTCTTTCTGGGACAAGAAATTAGATGCTGAAATTCCCTTCTTGAAGTAATGGCTGCTTCTCAGACTAGGTTCAGTTACTGGCACACAGCTTGGCTTGGCATGCTGGCCAAGAGTGAATATCAGCTTTCAGGTCCACATAAACAAGAGATGGTTGGCTTTCAGCTCCCAAAAAAGGGAGCACACCATTAAGTTTTAGGTCACAGAGGAGTGGGTTTCAGAAAGTGCAAGAGGTCATTTCAGAGAGTGCTCAGGAGAGTTCTTCCAGAGCAACAGTTCTCAAACTGGGGTCCGCGGTCCCCTTTCGGTGGGACTGTGAGAAATGATTGCATATTTATACTATTTTTATAATTATTAACCTTTACCATCCGAGGGGAAGTAAGTGACTGAGCTCCGTCGTTACCCCCCCCCCCCCCCCCCCCACCTAGACCCGACAACTAATCCACTGTTCCGTTATTCGCTGTCACCTCATTGTTTTCCCACCGTTATCGCTCTTATTATTTTTATTATAATCAAAAATTACTGATTCTTTCATAGAATCAAAACACTCGCGAACAGTTTTCATATATTTTAGAAGCAAATAAGAGCGCTAAAGGTGGATACAGATAATTAACAAACAACATATTTTACATTTTTTGTGTTTTTAAGTGGTGAAATTGCCCGCTCAACGCAAATGGTTAAGGCAAAGCAGATGCATCCATCCCATTAAAATTTTAACTTAAATTTAATAACTAAGATGTACGTAAAGGGCAGCATGGTGGTGCGGTGGGTAGCGCTGCTGCCTCACAGTTAGGAGACCCGGGTTCGCTTCCCAGGTCCTCCCTGTATGGAGTTTGCATGTTCTCCCCGTGTCTGCGTGGGTTTCCACCAGGTACTCTGGTTTCCTCCCACAGTCCAAAGACATGCAGGTTAGGTGCATTGGCGATTCTAAATTGTCCCTAGTGGGTGGGTGTGTGTGTGTGCCCTGCCCGGGGTTTGTTTCCTGCCTTGCGCCCTTTGTTGCCTGGGATTGGCGCCAGCAGACTCCCGTGACCCTGTAGTTAAGATATAGCGGGTTGGATAATGGATGGATGGAAGATTTACGTAATATTTTCTGAATAAATAATTGTTTGTAAAAAAATGTTCTTTTCACAGCAGCCTGTACCTATGCAGTGCCACGCAGTGAGTATGTGGCACCCTTGTACAAAGTATTTGGTGCCCCCAATTTTCTTGAAATAATATTGATTTTTTAAATTTTTAATAAAAGGGTCCGCGAGCCATCGAACAATTTTTAAAGGGACCGCCACTCAAGAAATTCTAAAGAAGTTTGAGAACCGCTGTTCCAGAGTGATGAGTGCAGCTAGTTTTTGAAGGAAAATGT
The DNA here is from genome assembly GCF_900747795.2 of Erpetoichthys calabaricus. Taxonomy (NCBI): domain Eukaryota; kingdom Metazoa; phylum Chordata; class Cladistia; order Polypteriformes; family Polypteridae; genus Erpetoichthys; species Erpetoichthys calabaricus. The sequence continues at coordinate 217,789,144 of NC_041395.2, forward strand.
AACCTCTCATGATTGGGTTAAAGTCACTTCCAGTTACAGAACCAGTATATGCTTATAGGACCACTACTTTGTCCTTCACCGTTGTAACTTGTTAAATTGTAACTCTTTATTCAGACTGGGTTTCTGTTTGGCACCTTTAGGTCTGAAAGAGGCCTCTGCAAAGATGTTAGTTCAACCCTGCTTTACACCTTACTTTTCATATTAAGTCCAGCACTGAGACTGATACAAACTGTAATTCAGCCTCTTTTTGGAATGCAAGTAGGGGTTTGGTACAGATAGATGTACCATACAGGACTTCTGTGTCACTAAAGCCTAGCAGTATGGGCAATGCCCACTTTGTCCTACAGTGGTCTTGGGTTGTTGACAAATAGGGATGAGGACCTCATTTAAAAAAAAAAAAAAAAAGTGTGAGAACTAGTGCTGGGCGGTATACCGGTTCATACTGAAAACCATTTTTTATTTTTGTTATGATATGGATTTCTCTTATACCGCAACACCGGTTTAAATAGCCTAAACAACATTCGGAACGTGCCGCTGCGGGAAACTGTTTAAGGGAGACCTTTTTCACTGCTACACCGCTAAACACATGCAACGGAGTACATGTGTTAGTGGAGGTGTTGCGCGGGGGCTCTTTTTCACTGCTGCACCACTAAACATGTGCAACGGAGTATTACGCGGTGAAAATGGACAGAGAACATTCTGAAACTGAAGCAGACGATAAAGTTGAACATAACACAGAAGAACTTTTGCTGGAAAAAGGAGTCACGTGTGTTGTCTGGAGATACTTTGGATTTAAAAGGTCGGATGTGGACCATTATGTTCAAATGTGTGAATACTGTTTCTGTACTACTGGATAATACTACAAGCCAAGTTGTACTTGTTTTATTTTTTTCAATACTGTGTAATGTACCTGGGTACTGTGTAATGGTGTGATGACATGTTGACTTTATTCTCGATATTTCCACTTTAATCTCGACGCTTATGACGAGAATAAAGTCGACATGTTGACTTTATTCTCGACATTTCTACTTTATTTTTACCGTTTGTCGAGATCTTCTCGTAATTTGTCATTAAAGTAGAGCATCGTAAACTAAACTTCATCTTAAAATGAATATTTAATTTACTAGATTTTCTCAAACCCTGTCATAAGTTATGTAGCACATTAAATGCTTTGTGTTAAGTGTTCCCGGAGCCATGTTAATCGCTACATGCTTTTTAAACTAACTTCCTCTTGCACTAAGAGGAGGTGCAGGCAGCACGCAGAACACATTAATTTCATGATATTCCTGCTCCCTGAACATTTAGAATGCCAAGATAAATACTTGATATAATTTTCATGATGAAGTGCATTAAAGCATGTATTAATCATGTGGGGGCACGGTGGCGTGGTGGTTACACTGCTGCCTCGCAGCAATGGGGTCCCGTGTGTTCCCCACTTTGAATTTTCATGTTTTTCTGGTGGGTTTACTCGGCGTGCTTCCGTTTCCTTTCAAAGTCATGTAGGATGAGAGGTTTTGTTCTGCTATATTGACCCTGCTAGTATATGTGTTGCTCATATTCACCCTGCGATGTGCTGGCGCCACATTCAGGATATGCTCCTGCACACAATGCTTACTGGGATGGGCGCAACCCTGAATGGATGGCATAATTAAACATGTATATCGAAGATTTTTTTAAAGTTCTGAACACTCCGTGGCCTAAGTTTATAACTACGTTTAATTTCACAAAGACGTTTATCGTGTGGTGATTGGTTATGTGGAGAATGAAAAAGGAAAGATAGGAACTGCGGGTTTGGTACATCAGACAGAGACAGCACACATGCAATAAAGAAAGCCCACTCAGAAGAACATCCATTGAATTCTGTGTTCGTGTCTCCGACCACCAAATCACAAACCCAATATTTACACAATATTTAAGTTAAACCTGTGTGATACCCATTCATACATCCAGTTTTTTGGAGCCTCGTCACACCTGCCATAAAGTTCTCTACAATGAAAGACCTGCTTTAATGCATTTCATCATGAAAATTTATCTTAGCATTCTACATTTTCAGAGAGCAGGAATATCATGAAGTGAATGTGTTCTGTGCGGCGATCGCTGCAAGTGCGTCCTCTTAGTGCAGAGGAAGTCAGTTTAAGAAACGCACAGCGATTAACAACTGGGTCGGGGAACACAACACAAAGCATTTAATGTGCTACATTAACTTATGACGGGGTTTGAGAAAATCTAGTAAATTAAACATTGATTTTAGGATGAAGTTTAGTTTACGATATTCTACTTTAATAACAAAATAAACCATGAGAGTAAAGTGGAAATGTCGACTTTAATCTCGATATAGTTTTTTTGTTTTTTTTTTCTTCACTGTGTCCATTTTTTTTTTTTCTTTTTCTTCACTGTGGCCCTAATACGCTTCCGTAGGGCTATACCACAAATAGCATTATAAATGCAAGTTGCAGTTTTATTATCTCTATATATAATCTTCATTTGGATCTTGATCTTTGTTTGTCCGCGAATGAATTAGAAGAAGAAGCACTAGATGGCAGTAGAGAGACAGCTAAAACATAGACATTGCATTAAGAATCTCCTCCAGGCTTATACTACTGAAGATTGTAGTACTCCAGTCACACCTCAAAACACAGACATTCAAACTAAACAAATTGTTGTGCTTTAAATGAACTAATCTTTATATATAATCTTCATTTGGATCTTGATCTTTGTTTGTCCGCGAATTCCACGCATGCGTAGACCACCTTCCAGTTTAGTACGTTGTTGTTACTCACGGATGTCAACAATGTGCCAGAATAACGAAAGGGGTGGTGGACAGTGTTACGCTGGTTAGCTCCTGAGGCCTAGTTAGAGAATGAGATTGCCGAAGATAAAAGGTACATGCCTATGTAACATATGAATGAAAGAAAGACAGTGGGTAAAATGAATGAAAACGTAACAGCACGTTCCAGAAATTATTATTGTTACGTTGTAGCCGGCGAGTGCTGCGCGTCTCACAGTTGTACCGTGGCTTGCTCACATGTCAGTGAAGTGATCCCTATTTATGCTTTAAAGAGCCTGGGTATCTATGTGTCCCCCTTTTATAACCATTGCTCCGTGTATATTGCCTTACTCTTTGGATTGCCACAAAGCAACCTGCGAGATTGGAGAAAGGTTGAGAAGAGATCGTGAGAGGAAACGACAGCGTCGTGAAAATGAGACGGACTGTGAACGGAGAGAAGCAGAAATGCTCCTACACCACCACATAATTACTATTCAGACAGTGATTCCAAGTAGACCGTTCCTATCGAATCAATGTCCAAGGGTTTTCTTTTGTAATTTTGTTTCCCTTCTAAAAAATCATAATGCTGTTTGATGAAGGGCCCAGTTCACGACTGACAGCCGCGTTTAAACAGGGAGCCCTTCACAGACAACTAACACGTAGTTGGGCGCTCATGGCTAGTTTATGGATATAGCTTAGCTTGAAGCAAGGTCCATATTCATGCAGTTTGCCTTAATGATGGTTCAGTTGGTAAAAAGTCATCACCAAGTTGCACTTGTTTCATTTTATTTTATTTTATTTTAATTTGGTAAATACTGTGTAATGCACCTGGGCTTTGAAGTCTTGGAAGTAATAGTATTATTACTGGAAGTTGCACTATTATTTATTGTATTGTTATTATTTTTTAGTTTAAATATTACGCAGTTTAATGATGGTAAAGTTGTTAAAAAGTCACTTTATCGTGTCAGTGGACAGAGATTGTTAACATTAACGGAAAGTGTAGTTGGTTTACAAAAAATATTTATTCCTTTTCTAAGACATGTTCAGTGCAATACAACTTTTGACAAGCACCTCTGGATATTTTACTAAGTCTAAATGCCTCTTTGGATGGTTGAAAATATGTTGTCAAATTTTAGTTGTTTGCAAACTTTATTCAATAAAAAGGCTTTATATTTTGACTGCATCTGTCATGCAGTATGATTCCTTCTGTTCATTAGTGCCACCTCCTTGAAAACTTGATCACTTTATGGGGCCATGCAAACCTGTATTAATACTTGTATGCACATTAAAATGTTATTTTGTACAATGTACAATTCTCATGGCAGTGGAAAAGGTTGTTCTTAGCCAGTAATTGCAGTGGAAATGTGGTGAAAATCCACTCATGCATGGGAGAAAAATACCGTCCAATACCGTGAAACCACTATAATTTTGAAAAATACCGTGATATAGAATTTTGGTCATACCACCCAGCACTAGTGAGAACCACTGCTCTACATGCTGTTATTTGCCATTCTTTGGTGTATCAGCTTACCATATAACTTAACATTCAGTCATCACTCTAAAGAATATCCTATTGCTATTTTGGTTGAAAAGCTTCCATTGTCACCAATAGATCAGCCAGGCTTCTTTCCAGTGACAGTGAGATACCTTTTTCTTTTCAAATGCAAGGTGTCTTTATGACATGATAGATTGTGTGTGTGTGTGGGTTTTGACTTTAAACTAACTGGCACCCTGAAGGCCAAGTTACGTTTTTTTCCCCCCACTAAGATCGGTTCTTGTTTTATTTCCATTACTGTTTTCTCCTCAGACATTCTAGGAATCAGCCTGTCAAATTTGATTTTACTTCTTTCCTGCTGTGGATATGGAAACCATGTTCTTGGGAATACCTGGGTATGGTGATGTGATTACTTGAATGAGTTTTGGCCCATATTTTAACATCGACCACAGGACTGTACTTTACAAATAGTTGCTTAATGGTTTGATTTTAAACCCTTGCTCAAGTTGTTTAAATTAGTCATTGCACAGTACTTTCTTTTTATGTAATTTGGAGGCACATTTGCACTGGATCACATGTGAAGTGCAAACGGAAGTATATGCATCAGTGGTTTTCAAGTTCAGTCCTTTTGTGCCCCTGTGACTGCAGGTTTCATCACAACCAACTTCTCTTTTCAATTGGACTCCACCCTTAATGAAAAAACCTGTTAATTTGTGATGCTTATTATGAGAGGGCAGTGTGTCAGAAAATATGCAAATGATGCTTGGAATGCACCACTGATCTGCCTAAATGCACATAAATGCATGTGGAATTGTTAAAGTTTACAGTTGTAGTTAGCAAAGCTCTGAACAACCGAATATGGGAATACAATAAGTAAAAAATGAAGTGTTTTACCTGATTGTGATTTTTCACTTATTTTTCTCTTCCTTTCTATCAGGGGGTGCTTTCAGACATCTCTCAGGTTACACGTCTCCACGGTTTTGACCCTGTGTGGATAGTTCTAATTGTTGGAACAGTGACCTTCATCCTTGGATTTGCAGGATGTGTGGGGGCTCTGAGAGAGAACATCTGCCTTCTGAAGTTTGTAAGTCAAATTCTCTTTTGCTCTTCTAACAAAAGATAACATCCAATTCTTGCTAGTGGATAACCAACTCCTGCTTCATTATATGAGCTATTTTTTGGTTTCAGTAATTTCCCCACTGGAATCCTGATTTCTTATTTAGTGGACTAACAGCAGATTATTGACTGTAATTATTCTTTAAAATAACTGGTGCAATGTGCTCATTTATTGCAATCATTTTTTTGGAGTTTGAAATCACAGGATGTAGAGAATGTATGTCAGGAAAGATTCAAATTGTTTTGTGATGTCTGCAGGTGGGGAAAATACTTTTGTTAATGGATATCTTTTTTCTTTTCATTCCTAAGTTCTGTGGAGTGATTGGTTTAATCTTCTTCCTGGAACTGACAACTGGTGTGATGGCCTTCGTCTTTCAGGATCAGCTTAGAGAATGGGTTAAAGATTTTTTTCTGACCAATATAAAGGGCTACAGAGAAGACATTGACTTACAGAACTTGATTGATTCATTACAAAGAGCTGTAAGTGTTGAACATTAGAATATTTCCATGTCTGTCTCTATTTTAAACTAAGTCAGAATTTGTGCTTCTCTGTTTCAGAACCAGTGTTGTGGTGCCGACGGACCACAAAATTGGGATTTAAATGTCTATTTTAATTGCAGTAATAATAATCCCAGTAGAGAAAAATGTGGCGTGCCATTTTCCTGTTGCCTATATGATCCAGCTGTGAGTATTTTGCCTGTAAATATTTTCTTTCCATTCAGGTAGTAGCATGAAATGCTGTGTAACATACCAGTGACATTTTTATTGCACAAATCTTGCATGAAATTTGTACTCAGTTCATAAGTTTTTTTTATGTTTTTTTTGCAGGAAATTGTTGTTAATACACAATGTGGCTATGATGTCAGAAGTAAGGTCAGTGTGCTTGAGAATAAATTTAGTTTTTTTTTTTTGGTAAGATTTTAATCCACTGTGATGATTCTTTTAATAGGTCCAAAAATCATTCTTGGTTGCTGGCAAATATAGTGTTTTTGAGTACATTTTAAGCAAAAAGTCTGCTTCAAAAAGAGTAAATTGTTCTATGAATGTTCACTTTAAAAAACATATAGTTATATATTACTATATATACTCACGGATAAGCCGGCCACTAACTTCGTAACCAAAATGTCATGAAAAATTCGTCACTCACAAATAAGCCGAATGCTGTTCTAGAAAACACAATATTTTTTAAAGAAATAAGTAACCTTATATTTAATTGAAGTAAAAATACCTGCATTACCATGGAATCTTATGAAGCAAGAAATACTGTGATGTTGCATGCTTCTGTGTAACATAGTGCAAATGTGTGCTTGAGGATCCTTTGTGACCAAGACATTCCTGTATAGTTTTAAGTCAAATAAAAGTTATAGGCATACATTAAATCCTGCATGTGCTGATGGATGCATTTTATCTGCCCAGTTTACGGTTATAGTGATTATCACAGCAGAACTGACTGTAAGATGAGAAGCAAACTTGGTACGCCAGTCCATTTCAGGACACAATCATACAGCCAAGTAGAAAACGGTGTGTGGCATGCAGTCCATTAATGCTGGTTATACTCTGTGATTTTTAAATTTTTTTTGGCACAAATTTAAGCCTGATTTTCAGTCAATGATTTTTTTTTTCTTCCTTGAATCAGCCCAAATTTCAGCTTCTTCAGCCATCAGTTCACATGCAGTATGATAAGGCTTGCGATGCCCAGCTGTATCTTATGATTGGAATGTTGTACGACTGCAAGAATTTTTGTCATGTCATGTACTGTATTTCTGCTGGCTGTCTTTTAATATTTGCAGTCTCAAGACCTGATTTTCTTACATCACATTAAATTTAATTCTGCATTAATCATAATATTTTATACATTGGATTTTGCTATTGTCATGCTCATTTTCATATGTTTGATTTAAAAAATCTAAATTTCATGTAGCAACACGCATACAGCTAAACAGTCAATGACAAAAACATCTTGGGAAACCTTTACTGGATGAACCTGAAATAAACACACACAACGGTCAATTACACAGACGACATATCTCCAATTCTCTCTCTGTCTGTAAAACAGACTGACTGTCAATGCCTTAACCATCTGTGTGTCCAGTTATGCCCTTTTCTTTCCTACGGGTATCGTGAGCACCCACGTCATGGCATGTCAATTGGACCATATACAGAGGTGTGAAAAACTATTTGCCCCCTTCCTGATTTCTTATTCTTTCGCATGTTTGTCACACAAAATGTTTCTGATCATCAAACACATTTAACCATTATTAGTCAAATATAACACAAGTAAACACAAAATGCAGTTTGTAAATGGTGGTTTGTATTATTTAGGGAGAAAAAAAAATCCAAACCTACATGGCCCTGTGTGAAAAAGTAATTGCCCCCTGAACCTAATAACTGGTTGGGCCACCCTTAGCAGCAATAACTGCAATCAAGCGTTTGCGATAACTTGCAATGAGTCTTTTACAGCGCTCTGGAGGAATTTTGGCCCACTCATCTTTGCAAAATTGTTGTAATTCAGCTTTATTTGAGGGTTTTCTAGCATGAACCGCCTTTTTAAGGTCATGCCATAGCATCTCAATTGGATTCAGGTCAGGACTTTGACTAGGCCACTCCAAAGTCTTCATTTTGTTTTTCTTCAGCCATTCAGAGGTGGATTTGCTGGTGTGTTTTGGGTCATTGTCCTGTTGCAGCACCCAAGATCGCTGCAGCTTGAGTTGACGAACAGATGGCCGGACATTCTCCTTCAGGATTTTTTGGTAGACAGTAGAATTCATGGTTCCATCTATCACAGCAAGCCTTCCAGGTCCTGAAGCAGCAAAACAACCCCAGACCATCACACTACCACCACCATATTTTACTGTTGGTATGATGTTCTTTTTCTGAAATGCTGTGTTCCTTTTACGCCAGATGTAATGGGACATTTGCCTTCCAAAAAGTTCAACTTTTGTCTCATCAGTCCACAAGGTATTTTCCCAAAAGTCTTGGCAATCATTGAGATGTTTCTTAGCAAAATTGAGACGAGCCCTAATGTTCTTTTTGCTTAACAGTGGTTTGCGTTTTGGAAATCTGCCATGCAGGCCGTTTTTGCCCAGTCACTTCCTTATGGTGGAGTCGTGAACACTGACCTTAATTGAGGCAAGTGAGGCCTGCAGTTCTTTAGACGTTGTCCTGGGGTCTTTTGTGACCTCTCGGATGAGTCGTCTCTGCGCTCTTGGGGTAATTTTGGTCGGCCGGCCACTCCTGGGAAGGTTCACCACTGTTCCATGTTTTTGCCATTTGTGGATAATGGCTCTCACTGTGGTTCGCTGGAGTCCCAAAGCTTTAGAAATGGCTTTATAACCTTTACCAGACTGATAGATCTCAATTACTTCTGTTCTCATTTGTTCCTGAATTTCTTTGGATCTTGGCATGATGTCTAGCTTTTGAGGTGCTTTTGGTCTACTTCTCTGTGTCAGGCAGCTCCTATTTAAGTGATTTCTTGATTGAAACAGGTGTGGCAGTAATCAGGCCTGGGGGTGGCTACGGAAATTGAACTCAGGTGTGATACACCACAGTTAGGTTATTTTTTAACAAGGGGGCAATTACTTTTTCACACAGGGCCATGTAGGTTTGGATTTTTTTTCTCCCTAAATAATAAAAACCATCATTTAAAAACTGCATTTTGTGTTTACTTGTGTTATATTTGACTAATGGTTAAATGTGTTTGATGATCAGAAACATTTTGTGTGACAAACATGCAAAAGAATAAGAAATCAGGAAGGGGGCAAATAGTTTTTCACACCACTGTATATTCGTACAGTTTGAGCACAAATGCGACTGGCAATTCTATTGTGCAGTGTGAGTAGTCGCTTGCATAACAGAGATAGATAGATTCTAAAAATTACACAGTTTGTGCCTGTTGTAACAAAAACTTAAAGTGTCAGTCCAGTTTCAATCCAGCTATGTGTTACAGCTAGTTTGATACAGTTTGATCTGGTGATGAAGTGGTTAGTGTTCATTCTGTGAATATTCATGTGCTCATGTGTGTGGATGAAAAATTGGGATGGATGTTGTTTTTGCATTTATAAAACACAAGAAAATGATCAAATTCATGAAGGTTCCTGTATGGACTTAGGATTCAATAACAGATGATTGACAGTGAACTGTTTAGTTTTTCATACAAAAGAAGTAACACTCTAATACATTTTGTAATATGTAACTCTGTATCATAGTTACTTTTTTTTTAATTATTATTATTATAAGTAATGAATAATGTAACTAACTGATCCTTAACACTGATGCATGATGTATGCTATATAAATGAGATATGCAAGCAGGAGCAATGGTGGAGTATGAGCAGCTGGTACAAACTAGTGAGTGAAGGGAGGAGGCTGCCTGGATAGGGATGACAGAGAGGAGCAATGGGAAACTTGAAGCAGGAGTGTGGTAATGTGGTTGAGTATGGTTACTTGATAAAGTTGTCAAGAGAGAAACAGAAGTTTAAGTGTTGTCCTCTGGATCAGGGAAAAGGCCAAGAGCAATGTTAGCTAATGGACAAGGAAAGAGACTCTTGTTTTGTCTACCATTTAATAACAGTCCTTCCAATGGGAAGTAGCAGCAGCCAGTGCAGCTCTATGAATGGTGTTCCCCATGGCCAGAACAGTGTAGAAGACTGCATAGTTCAATATGCCATTTCTTTAAAATCAGTCCTGTTCCGCATCATCCTTGCTTCTTCCCCTTTTCGAACCCCCCACCATAATGAACTGTTTCTCTGGATCATGTGTTTCCTTTCCTTTACCCGCAAAGAAGTCACCACAATTTTTTGTCATAATTTGGCAATAACTTGAGCACAATCGCATTACCGTTACTCAAACCATGCATCTATTTCATCAGTTTTGCCTTTATTGCTAAGTATTCTTGCAGCCTTCCATATTAGCTCCACAGTTGACTAGTAAACATCACTTATGCATTGAGTCTGTAGTATTTTTGCAGTATTTATAAACTTTACTGATTTCTGTGAACTTTTCTTTACTCAATATTCAGAACAAGAGAAAACAGTTTGGGTCAGCTGCGATGTGCCATGAACAGGGGCTGAGAATGTGCTGATCTGTCTTTAGTACATATTTACAGTAACGAAACTAACTTTTGGGTTTAGTAGTGTTGCCATGTACTCTAGAGCTGTGGACTCTGCTGCACCCAACCAAGAATTAGACTTAAGTATAGTTGCAGTGTGCTTTTTGAAGCTGGAGAAGGGGAACGTAGTTGTGTACGGACTTGACACTCCTCAGGAGCAGTTTTAACAGGTTTAGTATGGTTGAGTGATGATGCGGGTTCGCTGCATGCTCCCATCTTGCGTTCGGGGAGCCCTTGAACTCTTCACCGTCGATAATGTTACCAATGAGCTTGGCAGTGAGGCATTACAAATGGAGCAAGGGGATGGTGTAGTAGTGCAAAAGTGCTTTTATTAAAATCAAATCAAAACAATATCCCAATAAATAGTGCAGTGCCTTCCAAAACATCATTAAATAAATAAATAATCCAGAATGGAGGTTAAAAACACATAAATAAATCCTTTAAAACGAGGTTAAAACAATGGCATGAAGCAGTCTCTTTAAAAACAAGCCCGGTGCATTCTTTAACTGGTGACCCCCCTGCTTCTCCCTATCCAGGCTTTGCAACAGGGGAGCCACTCTACCTGCAGCTGTCCTTCCTTCTGGTCTGGAGGCTTCCCGATCCCTGGCTTCGGTTCAGCACTCTACCCAGACCGAGACTTAGGTTCCCCAACGGCCAGGACTCCCACGCTGGGGAATCCATCTCCCAAGACTCCCGCTGCCTTCTCAGCCTTACGTAGCCAGCCATCCTTCTTCTGGTCACTCCAGCTCCTTGATCGCTCAGCTGGAGCGACCACTTCCTTCTGCCCCACCGAGTTTCGACCAAACACCCTTCTCAGGGGCTCACGTTCCAGCTGCCTGCCTGCGAACCTTCGCTCGCTCGCTCACCCGCACCAGCTCTCTCCACACTGCTTCCTGCTACCTGCTTCACCCCGCAACCTCTGTCTTTCTTTTCTTTTACTTTCCTTTTTTTTTTCCTTTCCTTTTACCCACCTCATGCTTCTGTTTATAAAGAGGAGGTGGCAGCTGTAGCAATCAGCAGTTTCTGGGAACAATTACAGATATGGGCTATTTCTCACCCGTGCACGAACTCCTCAGGAACCGCTTTGGCCACACACCACCACGCCCCCACGATAAGCCGCGAGTATGGTGATTATTTATTTAAATAATGGCCTTCCTGATGGGAGCTGTGGACCCGCAACACCACAGAGTGATATTACAAAATAAATTCCATACACATCAGACAGACTGTTGTGAACATGAAAATGCACTTATTTGCTTTTTAAAAATATGGGACCCATATTTTATGTTTATTATAGAAAAAGACAAGTGATGCTTGGAAATAATTATTTTACATGAAATATGAAATAGAAAAATATGGATCAACAAACATTTAACCATTTTCAGCAGTGTCTGAAGTGGAACAAACAAGTATCAGCACTCTTTTTTTTTTTTTTTTTTTTGTCTTGTTTCTTGGTCCTCCTCCCAATGTGTTAATTGAGTAATTGCCCCCCCCCCCCCCCTTGGATATTTGACCACTATGATATAGTACATAAGATCCAACAGGTTGGAGCTGGGGGTCCCCACAGGATCAGATCAGATGCTGAAAAACCATGGCAAAAAGTGGAATAAAGTTGGCATGCCGTACTTATGTATAACAGCCCACTTCAAGTCCTATCAGAATTGGTGTGCATTGAATGATTCTGGTAATTCCCTCCATACTGTAATCTTTCAGACTGTCGTAGAGGTATCTTTGCAAGTGTCCCCAGGCTCTGTGCGCTCTCACAGTATGTATTATATAGGATGTGCTCCACTGTGAAGATTGAACGGTGATTAGACATTTTTTCTGAATACTGTCTAGCCTGTGGTTAAGTATTTTATATGCTTTTTTGACTGGTTGATTAATTTCTTAGGCACATAATGAATGATAATTTCTGTTACCTACGTAATTGGGAAATGAGTTATGGTGAGAGAGTTACGTTTCACATATGATTACGTAATGTGTTCATTACCACTTATCGTCACAATTTTGAAAGGTCTGTAAATGTATCCTACATATATTGAACAAAGTAAATGTACTTTTCTGGAAAAGAAGAAACGAGGCAAGTGAATGCAGTTACCATTAAAGCTTACAGCAGGCATGTTTGAGAAAAATAATTGGAGACATCTATTGTAGTGGATTTTGAGTGTATTATTTGCACCTGTATTCTTATACTTCATGCAGTAATGTGATTTCTAAAACATTTTTTTTAAATCTTGGGGGAAATGTGTTCACTTTACCAGTGGAGTACCTTTTAGTTTACCATGTTTCTTTTCCTTAGTAATTTTTGACATCAAATTGTGAAAAACAAGACCATTTTCAAAAATGCCAAATGTTTCAAATATTGAAACTTATCGGTATAGGATTAGCACATGCAAGTACGAATTTCACTGTACTCTGTACATTTGACCATAATCACCATGTTTTGTCATACTAGTTTCTCATTTCATGTTTGTTTGTGTTTTGTTAGCCAGAAAAGCAATGGGAGTCAGTCATCTATACTAAGGGCTGTATTGCTGCATTAGAAGCGTGGTTACCTAGAAACATCTATATTGTGGCTGGAGTCTTCATAGTGATTTCACTCCTACAGGTAGGTTATCTGTGTCAAACAGTACAAGTAATGTCGCTGCATTTTATTTAATAAGTTTATAATTACAGTTGTGGTGGTAAATGGGTATTTTTCAGGATATGCACAAATATTTAACAATCTTTCAAACTGTAGTGCCAGCTAATTAACTTTATTTTATTACTTCTAGATGTTTGGCATCTATTTGGCTCGGACTCTCATTGGGGACATTGAGGCTGCTAAATTTACTTACCACTGAAGATCTACGCAAAAGCTGGTTCTGTGTTGATGTAGACATGCACATGCTCAAGCACTGATTGTTGTCTTGCTCTTTGGTGAGAAGTGTGCTGTTTTATGGCCTGCCCCTTCAACCTCAGAGCTAGGCCATCTGAACTATGGATTATTCTGGATTACCTTTTATTGCGTCAAATGTGTGTGCCACATTATGGAGCAGATCTGTCCCTGTACCATTATGGTTCAGCTGATTTGTTCCGCATAGCTTTTATGTCTGAGCCCTCTTTTGAAACTGTGATGTCACACACTGGTAGGCCTTATTGCCTGAAAGGATTGACTTCCTTTGTAGCATAAGAGATGGGGGGTACATCACTGTTTTTTAGGGCATTGACCTGTTCTGTTTTTTGTCTTATGACTTGGCTTTCTTTATTGACTGCCAAACCTTAATAGGATTTTCTTTCTTCCATCTTTAGCACGTATTTTGCCTTGCACTAATTTGTGGTCCTACATCTTCTAAATCAGTATTATACAAGTGCTGTACATGGTGGAATGGTATAGCTTAGAGACTGACTCAAGATAACAAGCAGTTTGATTCCAAGGGCTTCAGATAAAACATAGCAATATTCTTGCTATGTGACTTCCCTATTTTGATTTGCTTCAAAAGTGTTGAGTTGTGGTCTGTTTCAAGAGCAGCACTTGACACGTCCAGCTGTTGATGAGAGCTTTCAATGCTTTAAATTAAATGAAAGCTGGGCCTAACATGGCTGCATTTATAAAACAAAAGTATGTAAAGATATCTGTTTTCTTGATACCAAAGTGTCTTAATTGATTCTAGAAAAATTCAGGGAACAACATTTCATAGATTTGTAAGCTGATTTAAAACTGAAGTAACTTAAAAGTTGTGTATAAAAAAAGCATTTTTGAAACTGCAAAATCCAGTATGTAATATAAAGGTGACCCTTCAAAGACACATGTCCAGTTTATTACCTTTTATATATTTTGATTTTATTTTTAGAACACTCTACTTGAATGACATAAACAAGTTTCACAGAAATGTAAGAGTTGGAATTGCTTCTTTTATGCTTTGGCATCAAATATTCCACAAGCAATCATACTAAGCAGCTTAAAGTGCTGCCTGGTTTACAGACAGAAATGCTCACGTTTATTTGTACCATACATGTCACTAGCATTATTTTTTTTGCGTGTCAAAACCATTTTTAAATGTAATGTTTACTAATGAATGTTTTCAATAAAGCAGATTTACTTTTTTATCCTAAAAGTACATTAAATGTTCTTGTAACAGACTTTAGCATTTGTACTTTTATATTGTAAATTATACAGAATTCTAAATAATAAATAATATAGAATTCTATAAGCTTGGTCAGGCTTTCCTTTCAGAGATGTTTGCGAGGTGGCATTAGTATGCATGAATGTATTTCAGTTTTAGTTGATTATCATGTGGTACCATATTTCTAGTCCACTCCTCTTGATGAAATGTAGGTGTGACTTTGTTCATTTTATGTGGCTTGCTGCTCAGGTTTTACCTACCAGTAGGTATGACTATGCACATTGCTTTTAATTCCTGCTGATTTGATCCATGTGGAATTGTTGTTTGGAGAGGTGAATTGTGGAAAAGACCCTTGGGATGGATTGTTGTAGGGATTTTATAAGTGGATGTGGTTATCTTCATCTTCATTCTTCCTGTGGTTTATTAGGCCGTTGCCTGTTAAGTTCACGCAGTGTTATTGAAATCAATGTAACATTTTTGATTGACTAGGCTCTAGAGCTTGTCTTGTAGTCAGCTGGTGATGATGAAGGCAAAAATAAGGCTAATTCATTTTAGCTTGCTTTAACAATTTGGTCCAGGTTTACTTGTTCTGTGGTCACATTTTCATCATTTGGGTTAGTTCCTGCCTGTTAATGCACTCACACACATACACACAGACGGGAGTGGAAGGCAGAGATCTCCAAAAGGGCATGAGCCACAAAGTTTCTACTTGGGATAGTATCAACTCGCCGGATCAGTCACAGTCCCATTAAGAATCCCCAGTGCCACGTTGGCCTGTGATGCAAGTTTAGCATTGCCATGGTCGCATATGTTTTTAAGGTTTTCAGGCAATCCCTGTGCAATCATTTCTTCTCTTAATTCATCTGTAGAAGTAGTACAAAAAAAGACTTGGATCAGTAAGAAGAGCCTTACTTCTGGTTAAGCTAGTACAGAAGTTACTTCTAATTAAAAATCAAATCAGTTTACTAGTCCTTAGTGACATAAAGCATATCAGAAGCTTCATAAAGCAGTATTTTAACTCACTGGTATAACCTGTTTGCAAGTACTCATCTTGTGTAATTGAAGAGTTGGGACAATGGATCATTTTCAAGTTGGCATAAAATTGTGCATGCAGATCATCCATGACACCTACTACTCTAATCCCGCTAACCTGAATTAGCAAGGCTGCAAACCAGTCCCAAAGCACTGAATTTGACTTCTGATGCCACCATGGGATCATCCAGCATCTGTTGTAGAGTGGGAACTATACCGCCATCTTTGAAGGACCCCTCAACAGTCTCTGAAATGAACAAAGAAATCGTTACTGCAGTTGAGTGTGGAGTACAATATATTGCTGAAAGCCCAGTGCTGGTATACCATAACCTGTATCAGGATATGCATGGCATGAAGAGTGATTCTTTGGCTAGATCTGTGCCACTTAATTACCTTTTATGCAGAGCCTGATTTCTGAAATAAGTCTCTTTCGTCAGCAATAACATAAAATGCTGCACTTGTCTCTGAACTATGATTCTTTGCATGAATGTCAGTCTTGCGCCTTAACAGTTTGTTCAGAACTTGATACTGTCTTAGTCTGTGCCCCACCAGTATCAAGCCAGATACACCACTCTGGTTAAGTGTTTGACAGAATAAGTTTTTGTGCTGTTTAATATTACCTGCTTCTGGCCTGCTAGATCACAGTGCTCAATCCATACTGGTTTCTGTCGTCTTAAAGTCATACAGTATATTTACTTGTGTCTCACCTATGGTGACAGCTGAGGCAATGGCCAGTGCAATCAAAGCTTCATTCTGCATAATGACATGTTCACTTCTTGCCATGGATATTAAATGCTTCCCACCATTGGCCTGTATCACAGCATAAACAACTTCCTGGTAAAAGGAAAGACAAAGTCACTGCTGTATACTGTGAAGGGGACATAAAGTACTTTCAAATCTGCGGTTTTGAACTATCCATAAGATAAAATTCCAACACTAATTTGATTAGTTAATTAGCAAAAATGCGTTTTTAAAGGTCAGTTAAATGCGACCTCTCACCGGTGCTCGGCTGTGTCTGATTAGAGCAGCCAACAGTCTGTTTGCTTCTCCTCGGACACCAGCATGTTCTTGAGATCCACACCACTCTGTTATCTTGGACAGTAGAGCCTGGTCTGTCCCCAGCACTGCAGCTGCCTCTTCTAGTCATAACAGTTGTAGTATTGTTGTGTACAATATGTGTACAGAGTAGAGAAATGAACCACATATGATTTAATGAAGCGTAAGAATCCTTAGAGGTACCACAGTATGGGTTTAGGTTAGCAACAGAATGGCTTCTGCCTTACCTTGACCATCAACCATCATGCGTAGCATCCCCAGCAGCTTGAACTGGACTGGTGGCATCTCTGAGCAGAGAAGCATCCGAATACGCTCTAAAAGCCCATCTTCAAGCATTTGCACCTTGTTGGCAGCTGCAATCAGAAACATTCAAATCTCCATGACTCCCTCACTAACAGAAGTGAAAACAAAGTCTCCGATAAACTTCATCTTACTGTTGTGCAGCTTAAGTAAGAGTGGCCAAATTTGAATCTGTTTGTGGTGGGAGTGGAGGTTCTTGTATTTGGGGAAATCCTTGGGGTCAGTATGAGTCACCCTGGGAAAACTTAAGCATTGTGATTATTCTTTCTGGATAGTTTCCCCATGTCTGCGGGTATGTTCACATCCCTGAGTCGAGCGTTTCAGGTTACCTGTCCCCATTGTGGATGAATGCAGCCTGTGCACGACTTTCATGAACATTTGTTCAGTGTTGGTTCCTGCTTTCCACCTAGTGCTGCCAGGGTAGCCTCTGGTCCTCCATGATCCTAAAAGACTAAGACTGCTGCTTTTGATATTTGCAGGAGATCCAGCATGTAGCTAGTTTTTTATTTCTTTAAAGATTTCAAATAATTATTTAGTTAGTTATAACTGATTTAAAAAATTAAATTACAAGAGAGATATATTTTGGATTTCTTTGGGTTTAGGTTAGTTTACTTTCACTTTGGAGAGATTTACTTTCGTAAATACATTTTTCAGTGAAACCTCCTCAGAGCAAGGCTTTGGCATTGCACGAAACAAATCAATGTGTTCAGTTCACAAGTTCTTACTTTCTCGTGATTAGTGCTATCATGACTTTTACAACAGTATCCAATATTATGTGTGAAGTTTTTAAAAATGTCTTTTGAGCACAGTTAAAGGGATGAACTGCGCTGCAATAAATTTATTTATTTATTTACTTATTTATATTATTTGTGTTAATGTCTTTAGAATCTATTAAAACATTTTGAACTGCTTCCTGGTAGAAAGGAAGTAAATTGTCATCTTCTGCTATTTAAAGCATTTTGATCAGTGAAAGAGGAAACCAGAAGTTGTTGGTGTTCTGCAGGTGTATAGATTTCTTTGTGCTGGGCAGCCTGGTGGTGCTGTGGTTAGTGCTATGTCACCCTAGGTTTGAAACCTACACCCAGTCACTTTCTGTGTGAAGTTTCAATGTTCTGCCTATTGCTCCACAAATTTTTTTCCCCCTCTCTGGCTGCTGCAGATTTCCTCCCACATCTGAAAAATGCGCGTTAAGTTAATTGGTGGGTGAATGAGCCCTGTGATGGACTGCCATTCTGTCCAGAATTGGTTATTGCCTTGCACTCATTATGGGTTTTAGAATGTCATGTCATGTCTCAGTCATTTTTTGAAAGTTTGGGATGAAGTAAATAACACTTGATGATCTAATATATATTACCTTTATCTATCTGTCGGTCTGTCTAGGTCCTCACAGGAAATTCTCCTGGATGCCTTCAACATCTCGGTGATTTGTAGAATGACTGTGATGTTAAACTACCTGGGGATGAGTGAGTGAGTGAGTGTCCTGTGATAGACTGGCGTTCTGTCCAGCAGAGGACACTGCCTTAAATCCATTGCACCAGCTCAGAAGAGTCCAGAAGATATATGAATAAATGACATGAGTTTAAGTTATATGAAGGAAGCAATATTACATCTAGTCATTTGTATTGTGGGGAAAATGAAAATGCTAGGAATTGCAGTGGTCTTGTCAACTTCTGCACCTAGATGATACATAGAAGCAATTAAAATGTGTGATGGTTTGCTGGGTTTTATACACTACATTACCAAAATTATTAGCACACCCCTCCAAATCATTGAGTTCAGGGGTTCCAATCACTTCCTTGGCCACAGGTTTATAAAATCAAGCACCTAGGCATGCAGACGGCTCCTACAAACATTTGTGAAACAATGGGTTGGTCTCAGGGACTCCGTGAATTCAAGCGTGATGCCGTGAGAGGATGCCACCTGTGCAATAAGTCCATTTGTGAAATTTCCTCACTACTGAATATTCCACGGTCAACTATTAGTCGTATTATAACAAAGTGGAAGCAATTGGGAAAAACAGCCATGAAATGGTAGGCCATGTTAAATCACAGAGCGGGGACAACGCATGCTGAGGCACACAGTGTGCAGAAGTCACCAACTTTCTGCAGAGTCAATAGCTACAGACCTCTAAAAGCTCAAGAACAGAGCGTAGAGAGCTTAATGGGATGGGTTTCCATGGCCGAGCAGCTGCAGCCAAGCCTTACATCATCAAGAGTAATACAAAGCTTCAGATATAGAGGTGTAAAGCACACCGGTAGTGGACCAGAGTAGTGGAGACGTGTCCTCTGGAGTGACGAATCACACTTCTCTGTTTGGCAATCCGATGGACAAGTCTGAGTTTGGTGGTTGCCAGGAGGATGGTACTTGTCTGATTGCATTGTGCCAAGTGTAAAGTTTGGTGGAGGGGGGATTATGGTGTGGGGTTGTTTTTCAGGGGTTGGGCTTGGCCCCTTAGTTCCAGTGAAAGGAACTCTTAATGCTTCAGCATTCAAAGCCATTTTGGACAATTTCATGCTCCCAACTTTGTAGGAACAGTTTGAGGATGGCCCCTTCCTGTTCCAACATGGCTGTGCAGTGGTGCATAAAGTAAGGTCTATAAAGAAATGGATGAGCGAGTTTGGTGTGGAGGAACTTGACTGGCCTGCAAAGAGCCCCGACCTCAACCCAATAGAGCACCTTTAGGGTGCATTAGAGCGGAAACTGTGAGCCAGGCCTTCTCGTCCAACATCAGTGCCTGACCTCACAAATGCTTTCCTGAAAAATTGGTCAAAAATTCCCATAAACACACTCCTAAACTTTGTGGAAAGCCCAGAAGAGCTGAAACTGTTCTAGCTGCAAGGGTGGGCAACTCCATATTAAAGCCTATGTATTAAGAATGGGATGTCATTAAAGTTCATGTGTGCGTAAAGGCAGGCATCCCAGTACTTTTGGAAATATAGTGATGTATCTCATTGTGAGACACTGTGGATCACTGTGTTGTTATCTCACAAGGTAACGCAGTATTATCCATCCATCCATCCATTTTCCAACTCGCTGAATCCAAACAGGGTCACGGGGGTCTGCTGGAGCCAATCCCAGCCAACACAGGGCACAAGGCAGGGAACCAATCCCAGGCAGGGTGCCAACCCACCGCAGTAACGCAGTATTAGCACTAGTGAAACTGTGAGGTGTAGCTGCCAGGTTTCTACTTTGACTCATGGGTAAGATGGCAGGAGTTGAACAGTCAAACTGAGGACGGCACATGTACTACTTATGTGTTATATGGTTGCGGGTGACTGAAGCCTATCCTGAAAGCACTTGAAGAAAGACAGGAAAAGAGTCTGTGGCACTGCTTGTTTTTTTGAGAAGTGTCCACATAGGACACAGGGAGAACATACAAACTCCATACAGACCGATTTGGTCCCACGTCAAGCTGTGAGGAAGAAAACATTTTTCTCTGACCCGGCTACCGTAATTTTACAGAAATGTTAGAAGTCGTGTTTGCGTAACTTTTTATGGAAAAAATTTGCTGGCTCAATTGATAATAGCATTCTGAGGACCTATAAAATCAGTTCAAGGTGAGCAGGAATCGACTAAATGTTGGTCCTACTGTATATTTTTATCTGTGCTGGCCACTATTGGCTGAACATAGTTTAAGACTTTGGTCCTCACTTACTGAGTGGGTGAACTGAAATTTTATTTTTTTTTTAAATTATTTTATTATTTTTTGCATACTTACCTGGTATTGCAAGATTCCTGAGCGCACTTAGTGCTGCATGCTGGACTGCTACATCTCCGTCTTTTACGTGCCGCTCCAACAATGCCAAGATCTGAAAGACGGCACCCTGTGCCACCATCCGAGTACAGTTATTGTCTAAGGGAGAAATCAGGAAGAGAACGGACTCACTAATCCAGATAGCTTAGTAAATCCAAACCCGTGTCTAGTTTACATGTAGCTATATAGCATTTATGTGGTCCGTTGTTTGTTTTTGGTTTAGAAGTGCACCTCCTAATGCCTCAAGTCCTGAACATAAACTCTTATGCTTTCAGTTGTTTGCTGTAATGGCTTGCCAAGCCAGAGTGCTTAGTCAGTCACAAGCCCAAAATAATCAGGGCCATCGCCTCAATCCATTTTCTGTAATGTTTTAAGAAAAGATGTGAGATTTATAAGACAATGGAAAATTCAAACTAACATGGCCAAGCTCCAACTTGCTTCAGGATCCAAATTAATTTAGACTGGAGAAGTGAAGTGCCATCAGCTATTTGTATTGTTTTGGTTTCACCTCTTTGTGTGCAGTGCAGAAATGAATGCCTCCAGCTTTAGCGATGAGATTCTAGGAGTTGAGTTTCGTGGTTTTTAGGTAATCTTTATTCTGTAAGGAGTTAGCTGGAGACATTATAGAGCCTGGTATGATCTTCAGCAGCAGGATAAATGAATTTTAAGGAATAGAGTTTTCACAGACTTCTTCTTTTGGCTGCTCCCATTAGGGGTTGCCACAGCAGATCATCTTCTTCCATATCTTTCTGTCCTCTGCATCTTGTTCTGTTACACCCATAACCTACATGTCCTCTCTCACCACATCCATAAACCTTCGCTTAGGCCTTCCTCTTTCCCTCTTCCCTGGCACCTCTATCCTTAGCATCCTTTTCCCAATATACTCAGCATCTCTCCTCTGCACATGTCCAAACCAACATAATCTCGCCTCTCTGACTTTTTTGTCTCCCAACCGTCCAACTTGATCTGACCCTGTAATGTACTCATTTCTAATCCTATCTATCCTCGTCACACCCAATGCAAATCTTAGCATCTTTAACTCTGCCACCTCCAGCTCTGTCTCCTGCTTTCTGGTCAGTGCCACCGTCTCCAACCCATATAACATAGCTGGTCTCACTACCGTCCTGTAGACCTTCCCTTTCACTCTTGTAGATACCCGTCTGAATGCATCTGTCACTCCTACCGCAGACCTCACCACGGTCACACTTACCTCGTACATATCCTGTACAACTCTTACGTACTTCTCTGCCACTCCCGACATCCTCATACAATACCACAACTCCTCTCGAGGCACCCTGTCATATGCTTTCTCCAAGTCCACAAAGACGCAATGCAACTCCTTCTGGCCTTCTCTATACTTCTCCATCAACACCCTCAGAGCAAACATCACATCTGTGGTGCTCTTACTGTTAACAGTCTTAACAGACTGCAACATGTAAAATGAATTGTTCATATCCTGTAAAAGGTATTCTACTGCTTCAGGCATTCTGCTTTTTTATCATGTTCTAGGTTACGTATATAATACTGAAAAGAACTAAAATGGTGCTCTTAGAATGTGTTTCTTATTTTAAAGCAAAACAGCTTTTAATTTTTTACTGAAGCTTACAGTCATAAAAAACAGAGAAAAACCCTGGTTGACTTTTAAACAGAAGATGATGGGATTTACAAGAGAGAAGCCGCGATTTGAATTTAAACAAGAAATCTTAAGAACATGTCACGCAGACCGACTGGAAAATTGTTTTCCCATAAGTGGCTACATGTTCAGACATTCAGATACTGGAATACTGAAGAGTTTCAACATATGAGGCTCAGACCTGTCTCGTCTGACCACAGATTCAGAGAGCTGACCATGTTGGTAGGTCATATGCATGTGTGGGCACGACTGTTGCAGGAACTGCAGGCATACTAGTGTATCGATGGTGGGCTGTCACTCGAAAAGCCAGCACTCAGTCAGTGGTGGTCCTGTGTTTGAAAATGGGCTGACAAAACCTGAGTAGAGTAACTCGGTTAACAGTCAGACGAAAGGCAAAAGGAATGTCATGTCATGGCAAACCACTGTAGAGGATTTAGGGGTTTACGTGCTGTAAAAGGCGCTATACAGCGCCCGACCTGGCACAGACTGACGCAGAGGCATGTGAAAAATCAACAAGGCTTTCTTTATTTCTCTTCAGCCGTGGGGCACGCCTTCCCCGTGTCCCATAGGCCCAACACAGTCCCACAAGCACTTAATACAGCAAACAACACTCTTCCTCTAATACCACCACTCCTCCCAGGCCACCTCGTCCTCTTCCTCCCGATTCTGGCTCCTGAGTGGTGGATGCTGGCCCTTTTTATAGCCCACCCGGAAGTGCTCCAGGTACTTGATCACCTGTGACTAATTGCACTTCCGGGCGGGGTTGTAGAGATGTCCAGGTGGGCTCCGGGATCCATGCAGCACCCCCTGGCGGCCATCCTAGATCCCCACAGGGTTGTGGAGAACTCCATCTCCCATGAAACCCTGTGGGAAACTAAGGCACCATCATCAGCCAGGGAAGCTGCCACCAAGCGTCCCGGGGGAGGTAGTGAGGAGCCCATGGCTGCTCCCCTGGACCATATACAGCAGGGGCATCCCGACCGGGCATGGAACCCGATCGCCCATTACAGTGCACACAGTATTTTCATCATCTAAACAATGTGCAGAAGCAATTAAAAAGAATATGCTAGGAAATGACGCAGGTTAAAATGTTAGGTTGAAGGTAAACTGAGGGATAATGTTACGATTAGACCATAAATAATGCACTAGTGAGACCACAGCTGAAGTATTGTGTGCAGTTCTGGTCATAACAGCACTTGAAGCTGTGCGGAGGAGAGCAGCCTGGTGCATCTCAGAACTTAAGTCCATGTCACATGAGACAAATTTTCTGACATTGACTTCATTTACATAATCTTAAGACAGTCTGAGATAGTCGGTGGCGCACTCCCTTAAAGCTGGTCATCTAATGTGACATACAGACTGAAATCAACTAGTCTGCGATTGGCTAGGATAAAATTAAACATGTTTGATTTTCTCTTTGGTCGGATGGGTTGGACTCTTTGCATGCATGAGTTAGGAACCAAAGAGCATAATATGATAGTTATAATTTATTTGTTACTAACCCTCACCTATTCTGTTTCTCTTCTTGGTACTCAAATGTGGCACTTGGTGCCACTACCCACTTGCCAAGTTGTTTTGCCTGCCTAAGTTAAAGTCATCCCTGATGGAGGATTGCAGGAATCGTCTGGTAAGGGGGGGGGTCCTTTCATTGGATTGGCTGGCCCTGCGTTGTTTCAGCTGTGGAATGGCCAAATGGGGGAGGCAGCTTGATGGATGAGGTCTCCAGGACTCTAAACAAATCCAAATCATATTATGTGATATTGTCTACTGTTGAATTCTGCTCCATACTTGTAATATTTTTATTTTTATACTGTTTTGAGGATTACTTGTGTTTTGTTCTGTGTGTTGTATTTACCTCCTTCTTTTTGACACCCACTGCACACCCAACCTACCTGGAAAGGGGTCTGTCTTTGAACTGCCTATACAATATACTGTATGGGCTATACAAAAATAAATTGTATTCAGCCAGCAGGACAATAAATAGAAAATCGCGACAAGGAATAAGGAACATGCGTGTTTTGAACCTCACAAATAGAAGAGAAGTGTGTCTATCTGTCTGTCTTGTGTTTTACGTACTAAAACAGAATTGATGTAACAGATGTATGCCAATGCTCTCAAAACTCCCCTTGCAAAAAGCCCAAAGAAGCTGGCCAACACTGAGAGTGCCCCCGTGTATGTGGCCACAACCCTTACCATTTCGAGCAAAGTTAGCTATTGCCAGAGCTCCTGAACGCTGCAGGTCTGTGTTGTCTTCCTGTAACCAGGACAAGATGGCCTCATAGAGCTGACCAGTACCATCTCTAAAACATTTCTGCATGGGCTCATCTGCAAACAAAATGGAGGTAACTATCAATCTGAGATGAGGCTAAGCTTGTCACACAACACTCCCACTTGCTCCTCTGGTGTGTGTACTCACCTCCCAGCAGCAAAGTCACAAGGACTTTGGAAGCTGAACTGATGCTGCACAGGTCAGGAGCCTCAGGCGAGTCCTTCGACTGTTTTTGCAGTCTCTTAATCATTTCAGTCAGTGCCTCTGGAACTCCTGAGTCCACGAACTGCAGCTTCAGCACATCTGCCAAAAGTACATGCATTGTCATGTTCACCGCACATATGTACAACTCAGAACATTGCGCAAAGTATTGAAACGAGCCAAGAAATGATTTCAACATACACCGCACAGCGGAAGCCTTTGATGATAAGGGGAGGAATACAATCAGGAAATTAATCCAAAGTCACCTCCTTAGTCAGATGTTACATTTGTAACAAACTTTGATTGGATTGGACATTGGGGTGGGGTTACCCAGAGGAGAGCTAGCATCACAATGCAAATCATATACAGCTTAAATGACTTCTGATAGAGAAGGTGACATGGTGCGTCTGAGAAAAACAAAAGCTACAACGTGTGTTTCTATAGAACTTCAGCTTATACAAATAACAAAAGACTGGAGTGCTGTAGGCGTAACTAGCAGGCCACAAGGGCGGTGGTGTAAAGTAGGACCATGAGGGGATTAAAAAGTCAATATCAAAACAAATGCAACAAATTAAGATTCTAACTCCTTAAAGTGCTTTCCTCACTAGCCACACACAAGGGGTTTTATTACAAAGCTTGAGTAATGCCACAAATAGCGTAACACCATTTTAAATATCAGGTTGATGCTGTTACACGCCTCAACTTCCGGCCATAACGTGAGAACACGGCCATGACAGATCAAAAGTGTACAAAATGGCAGCCTGAAAACAATCAAAATAATGATATAAGAATATTCATATAAAATGAAAATGATATGTATGAAAAAATGCTTAACTTTGCAAAATATCAGAATTGTAATATAGACACGAGTCTATAATGGTTAGAGTTGATGTCAATCCGAAAATACACGTAAAATAACCAGAGAACAGTGGATAACAATAAACCTCTAGAGGTTCCAAGGCCTAAAGACCACCTCCCCTCCCTGGCATTCTAGAGTACTTAAATGTGACAAGGTTCTTCATTAATATGTGGATATGATCCCATCAGTATCGTAAATGACACGTGTTGGACACAAAATCAAAGTGCTGTCATTATAGATCATACTGCCCCATAACCATTGCCTTTGATTCTTGGATTATAAACCTCGTTGAACATTTCAGATATTGGAAATAACCTGAAGACGATCCATTTCCACAACCTGTTTATTCCCTGTAGGGTGGTAGGTGGCTACAGCCTAACCTGTGCAGCATAAAGTGCCAGGCTAGCCAATGGTACCAGTTTATTATGCGGGGCACACAGTCTTACAAAGTGAGTTCAGTGACCATTTACCTTGACACCCACATCTGTGAGTGAAAAAAAAGTGGGGATACAGGTAGAACATGCCAACTCTGCCCTGGGTGCCTAAATGTGTCTACTGTGCCAGCTTCCTTGCCATTGGTAATGTCATTATGAAGCATCAAGAATGAATTTCCCCCTGGGAAAATCAAAGTCAGAAAAGTTCAGAAAACTTCACAGATTTGAGGCCCACATGTGTTTGCCTTAACATATACAGTAGCTTATCAATCTGCTTTTATATTCTGTAGAAGCTGACTTTTGACAAAGAAGATAGAATATATGAAGTCTAATTATAATATAATAATAATTCTTTACATTTATACAGCACTTTTCTCACAACTCAAAGAGCTTCAGTGAGTGAGTAGGGACCCACTTCAGCCACCACTAATGTGTAGCATCTGCCTGTATGATTAGACAGCAGCCATTTTTGCACCAGTATGCTTACCACTCATTAGCTATTAGATGGTTAAGTTGTGAGAGAGATGACCAATTAGAGACAGGGGATGATTAGGGGGTCAGAATGACTTAGCTGTGGTGGGCAATTTAGCCTGGACATCAGGACACACCTTAGGGTTTTAGGAATAAAGGATGGATGGGTTTCAAATACCTTAAATAAACTATTATTTCCGGAACTAAGTGTGCCAGTGCACTGCCTCCCCAGGTTGTGATCCTCTAATCTAAACCTACTCTTTTTGAAGGATGCCTAGGGATCATTTATAACCACAAAGAGTCAGGACCTCGGATTTAAGACTCATCTGAAGGATGACGCCATATTTACAGCACAGTGTCCTCATCACTGCACTGAGGCATTTGGTTCCACATTCAGACCACGGGGAAAGTGGCCTCACCAACACCTCTTCCAGTAGTAACCCACGCTTTTTTGAAAAGAGTGGATACATTTAAGTGTCTAAGATCAGTGGTAGCTCAAGATGGAAAACTAGATGCAGAGATAACTCATAGAGTGCAGTGTGCAAGGAACAACTGAAAGGAAATGTCAGGAGTATTGTGTGATCTAAGAAGGCGAAGATTCAAAGTAAGGATTTTAAGACAATCATCCATCCATCCATTTTCCAACCCGCTGAATCCGAACACAGGGTCACGGGGGTCTGCTGGAGCCAATCCCAGCCAACACAGGGCACAAGGCAGGAACCAATCCCAGGCAGGGTGCCAACCCACCGCAGTAAGACAATCACAAGACCAGAAATGATATATGGAGGTGAAACATGGGCAGTAAATGGAGCTCAAGAGAAGAAGTTGGATGTGGCAGAAATGAGAATGTTGAGATGGATGTGTGCAGTTACAAAAAAATCGGGAATGGTCACTCCTAGACTTCTTGTATACTCAGATATCCAGCCATCCATTATCCAACCCGCTATATCCTAACTACAGGGTCACGGGGGTCTGCTGGAGCCAATCCCAGCCAATACAGGGCACAAGGCAGGAAACAATCCCTGGGCAGGGCGCCAGCCCACCGCAGATACTCAGATATGGAGATGGATATTTGACGAGTAAACTGTAAGACAATGATTATATTTTTATATTATGTACATTAAAGAACCATCAACAACAAATTGTACTGAGAAAAGCGCTATATAAATGTAATGAATTATTATTATTAAATCAAATGAATAATATATTTAACAATTATTATAAAAGTAAAGCTGAATAAATCGGACTCTGCAGCTGCATAAATAAAAGGTAAAGCACCACTTCTGGTTAGAGGAAATAGCTCAAAGTTGATAGAAATCTACAGTATGTTTTGTACCTAATACGTCTATGCCAAATTTGGTTGACCTAACTGAAAACATACTCAAGTTATCATGTTTACACATACACAGAGACAGACACACAGACATAATTCCAAAAATGCTATTTTCGGACTCATGGAGGTCTGAAATGTTGAGATTCATCAAAAACTTCAAAATGGAATTTTTGGAAAATTCCAATACTTTCTCTGTACTTTGTATACGAGAAAGTCAGGGAGGTCTAAAACAATGAGATTCATCAAAATCTCAGCATCATATTTTTGGATGATTACAATACTTTCCCTATACTTCGTATACGAGAAAGTAAAAAAGGAAAGAACAAGATTTGAGACAATCTGAGATATAGCAGAAGTGGAAGAGATCCATATTACTAACCGAGAATGCTAAACCGGATGATGGACGCAGGCACATCCGGCCATGGGCCGTAGCTGCAAAAAGACGTACTGCGCCGGCGCAACAAACAGTCCGCGAGAGTCGGCTGAGGACCCGAGAAAGGCGGACAAAAGAGGGCGAGAGAGGCGGATGAGGGTCCGCGAGAGACGCAGGCGCAAAAAGAGTCCGACAAGAGCACAGAAAACAGGAGTGAGCACATACAGAAAGGAGTCACAAAAATGAGGCCCAACAAGCACCAAAATAAGGAAAAAAAACATTAAAGAGTACTCAAACGAGGGGAAAGCACGAAACACATTGCACACGAAACTAAACACACCAAAAAAAAAAGAACAGACGAGCGCACAATAGCAAGGCACGACCATACCCCCGCCACCCTACAGGCACGGGACGGGACACACACCAAGAGGGGGATTCAACAAGCCCATGGAAGACCAAAAAAAAGAACACAAAACCACCCCACAGACCCTACAAGCAAGGGACGGGACACACACAAAGAGGGGGATTCAAACAAGACAAAGGAACACAAAAAGAAACAAAACGCTCGCGCAACAACGATCCCCCCCACACATCCATAAGAAAAAATGTCTCGACTCCAAAAACGCAAAGCTCAACTAAAGCTTCTAACTAACGATGTACCTAAAAGTAAAAACTTTATGAACTGCATTAGATCCTACAATAGTTCATTTGCTTTTGCATATACCGGAGTAAATATCAGGCCACCAAAAGGCAATGGACCATACTGCTTTCGCATATGTGCACAAATACTGCATCGCATTGGAACAGTGCACCCTGAAACAAATCAACAACGCAAATATGCACAAATCTACATCCTAGATCCACATTACGCAATCTATCAATCAAAGTGTTGCATCGCAACAGGCACGGATTCAAAACGAAACACCTCCCGTCTCAGACATACGTTAATGGCAGCGAAGGCTACAACGGGCTTCTCACACAGCACAGACAAATCGATTACAGCTCCATAACAACACGTCCCAAATACTACACATGCAACAACGCGCCTCTCAAACGGCACAAGGAAAACATACACCAGGAAAATTCATTCGGATTAATGAATGTCATTTGCAATCATTGTCATTCAGTTCACTTCCCTGAAGAAACAACTGGCAATACAAGTTATACATTTACACGTTGTTGTCAAAAGGGTCAAATTAGACTGCCTTCTTTACATTCATATACTGAATATCTACAGAAGCTTATAACTGACGATGTACCTGAGAGTTAAATCTTTATCAACTGCATTAGATCCTACAAATCGGTATCCACTATGAACATTAACGGTGGCACTGCACGT
Source organism: Erpetoichthys calabaricus (assembly GCF_900747795.2). NCBI lineage: Eukaryota > Metazoa > Chordata > Cladistia > Polypteriformes > Polypteridae > Erpetoichthys > Erpetoichthys calabaricus. The sequence continues at coordinate 217,818,788 of NC_041395.2, forward strand.
GACATCCGTCTTGAAAAAATGTTGTTTATTGATGAATGTTCAATGACATGAAGTCACTTACTCAACACCATTCATAAACTTCTACAAACGTTTATAAATAATAATATTCGATTTGGAGGAAAGGTACTTTTATGAGGAGGAGATTTTAGACAGTGATTAGCTATTTTTCCAGATGCCATGCACTCAGCTATTGTTCAGTGCACCTTAAAATACGCAGATAATTGGCATTACTTTCAAAAGATACAGTTAGTAAAAAAGATACGATGTCCAGAACCAGATCATAACAATTGCTTATTACAACTGAGAGATGGTACACTCACCAATACAGATGGACTTCAGCCACATATTATTACAATTCCTCAAGCCTTTATCTGCGACGACTTAGTTACAGAGAGATTTGGAACAGCAATCTCATTAGACCACATGCCCCTTTTAACACAACGCACTATATTATGTCCAAAAAATATTAATGTGGAAAACATAAATACCCAAGTCATTCCATTACTTCCTGGAGAGACACAACTCTTTCTAAGCTCTGACAAAGTTGACTCTGATCACAACAATAACCATCTTAAATGACCTTACAAGTTCTGAGCTGGAATTACCTTTTACACTTAAACGGCGTGTACAAAGAAATTTTCAAATAAACCTTTACACTGTGCCACACACTTTATTGTTTGATTTCTATTTGCATCATCTACACCGTCACACTATTCTATATCTCATTCATACATCACGCTCTTTGTCATTCCCAACACCAGGGGTTGGCGAGCGAAGCCCACCCCACAGACCCTACAAGCAACGGACGGGACACACACAAAGAGGGGGATTCAAACAAGACACAGGAACACAAAAAGAAAGAAGACGCTCGCGCAACAACAATCCTCAACACACACACACACACATCCATAAGAAGTGACACCCAAAGCCACATATTCTAAAGTGAACGTCAACACCTTCACACTAGACAGCATAGGTGTCAGCATAGGTGGATCTCCTTACAATAAAGCACTATTAACCGTTCAACTGCAGAAAAGGAAACATATTAACAGTGACTGCGATCCTCCGGAGTGGCAGCAAATCTGTTAATAAATGGTCGTACATGTCACTCAAAATTCAAAATACCGGTCCCAATCACAGAGACATCAGTATCCACTATGAACATTCACAGTAGCAATGCCCGAGACATCCGTCTTGCAAAACTGATAATTATTGATGAATGTACAATGGCATCCAGTCACTTACTCAACACCATTGATAAACTTCTACAAACGTTGATGAATAATAATATTCCCTTTGGAGGAAAAGTTCTTTTATTAGGAGGAGATTTTAGACAATGCTTAGCTATTGTTCCACATGCCATGCGCTCAGCTATTGTTCAGTCCACCTTAAAATACGCAGACAATTGGCATTGCTTTAAAACAATACAGTTGGTACAAAACATGCGATGTCCAGATCCAGAATATAACAGTTGGCTAATACAACTGGGAAATGGTACACTCACAAATACAGATGGACTTCACCCAGATATTATTTCCATTCCACAATCCTTTATCTCAGACGACTTAGTAAAAGAGATATTTGGAACAGCAATCACATTAGACCAAATACCCCTGTTAACACAACGCACTATATTATGTCCAAAAAATATTAATGTTAATCACATTAATAACCAAGTCATTTCATTACTTCCTGGAGAGACACAGATCTTTCTAAGCTCAGACAAAGTTGACTCTGATGACGACAATGAACATATAAATTTCCCCTTAGAATATTTGAACACTATTAACCCTGCCGGATTACCACAACACGACCTTGCCCTTAAAAACGGAACAATAATCATGCTATTAAGAAACCTTAACACAAAACAGGGTTTATGCAATGGCACACGGTTAGTCGTCAACACCATGACACGCAATGTTATTCAAGCGACAGTTCTTACAGGATCACATGCTAACAATACTGTTCTCATTCCTAGAATTGACCTTACAAGTTCTGAGCTAGAATTACCTTTTACATTGAAACGCCGACAGTTCCCCATTAAACCTGCATTTGCCATGACCATCAACAAATCACAAGGACAAACCATGGACAAGGTTGGCATCTACCTCTCTGAACCCGTTTTTGGACATGGACAACTTTATGTTGCCTTCTCACGTGTTCGCCGTTCATTTGACGTTAAAGTTAAAATTATAAATAATCCATGCCAAGGAAGACTCATTCAAGGACAAGACACCATCTTTACTACTAATGTTGTATACAAAGAAATATTCCAATAAAACATTAATATATGACAAACACTCTATTTGTTATTTCTATGGGCATCATCCAAAGCTGCACACTATTCTATATCTAATTCATACATCTGACTCTTTCTCATGTCCCAACGCCAGGGGTTGGCGAGCAGGGGGCAGAGCCCCCTAGTATCTAAGAAAGTACAAGAAAGTAGGTTGAAGTGGTATGGATATGTGGTGAGGAGAGAGAAGGAATATGTGAAAAAAGAGTGCTAGGAGTGGAAGTACAGGGGAAGAAAGTGAGACAGGCCAAAGCAGAGGTGGATGGATAAAGTAAAAGAAGATTTGAAGGAAAAGAGCTTGACTGGCGAGGAGGTGCAGCAGTATGGAGAAGATTGACCAAGCACATCAACTCCACATAGAAGCTGAAAAAGATGAAGAAGTTGACTGTACAATATGTGTCTGTAGATTTACAAGTCCCGAAATCCGCACAGCTCACCATTCTCAGATAGGGCTTCCAGAATCTCCAGGATGATATGCCTTCGTTCAGCATCGTTGGCCCGATGTAACTGCCTAATGAGGGCCTGGCCCACCACCACATCTTCTAGGGCTTCCTGCGCACAATCTGAAAGTGAAGGAGCGAGAATTCTACAGACAATATGCAAGTCTTGACCCTTCTAAAATACATGTGGCAAACTGGGTCTTTTAAGATTGCTATAAGCTATGCATCTGTGGACTAATAAATAATAAAGCCACACACTCTGGATTACTACTTGACTTTTGCATCCACTATACAGTTATAAGGACAGAATTGTTAACCATATTGTCCTCATCTCACAAGATCTTCATGTTAGACAAATCTCACCTAAGGTGACACAAAGCACAATACAGATTTTACACTGTTATAATTTATTTAACAAAAATAAAACACCAGAAGCCATTTGTGAAGAAGTAAGTACATCCCATGATTCGTTGCACTGAACTATTACCTTCCTATGACTTTTTCATTCTCTTAAATTACACTGCAGGATTTTGGATTATTCCTCCTTACTACAACAACAACAACATTTATTTATATAGCACATTTTCATACAAATGATGTAGCTCAAAGTGCTTTGCATGATGAAGAAAGAGAAACATGACAAAATAAATAAGAAAATAGAATTAGGGAACACTAAGGGAGGACAGAAAAAACAAAAAATCTGGACGGCTGGAGAAAAAAATAAAATCTGCAGGGGTTCCTAGGCCACGAGACCGCCCAGCCACCTCTAGGCATTCTACCTAACATAAATGACCTTACACCAACTGCTTCAGTTTATTGGGCATTTGTGTAAGGCCAGTTCTCTTAAAGAAGAGAGTGGGGTTGAGGTCTGGACAGTGACCTTGCTATTAGAAACCCCTTCAAAGTCTTGTCTTTTTCAGCCATTCCATTATAGATTGTCCTGGTGCAAGATCCTATTTTTAGCTACACTCTAGCTGTTGAACAGATCACCTTAGGCTTCCTTTGGAAGAGTCAGGTATAAAAAGAGGTGTTCATAGTGGACTCAATGATTCTGAGACATTCAGATCCAGTGACTGCACTACCAGTCCCAAGTATTCACCCCTCCATCATTGATGCTGGGTACAAAATTCAAAGTGTGATTGGGTTTTCAGCAAATATAGAATTGTGCGTGACAAAAGCACAAATCCAGTTTGGTCTTGTCTGCTTAGATGACATTTTTGTAAAAGTCTTTTAGTGCTTTCAGGTAGAGCCATGTTAACAAGTAGTTTTTTGGAGAAAACGGGGATTTCTCCTCAATAACCTTTCAATAAAGCCACTAGCTTTCAGTCTTCATCTGACAGTACACTCATGAGTAGTAACACTTAACATGGAGGCCTTGGATCTCTGGTTGTTGTTTGTGAGTTAAGTGGAAATTCTCAGATTATATACTCTGACTTGTTGAATTTTGGGTGAATTCACTGGGGCACACACTCATGAAATGTTCACCATTTATAAATACACCTTCTGACTGTTGAATGATTGACTTCAAATCATTTGGAAATGGATTTATAGCTCTTTCCAATTGCCTATATGAGATCTCCTTGGTTTGGTGCTCCAGGCTGAACTTTTAAAGGTCTGGTTTTATACTGAGGCAGTCGGACTTTCTGATCACCAACTAATCAAGTACACTTGATTAGCAAACTCTGGCTCTAATTACCTTCTCAACTGAGAAAGAACAAAAAAAAAAGGGGTGCACTTACTTTTTCACATCACTGTGTTTGTAAATGTGTAGAGCACACTGTATAGTATACGATGTAAGCTCTGAACTGCACAATGAAAAAAATTATGGGAGAACCCCTATCCTGTATGTACATGAAAATATCTTGTATGTGCCTGAAAATATCTCATACATACAGGGTAATTTCACGTACGTAGGGGATAATTTACATACTGTCACACACATGTGCATGAGAGACTGTCTAAGGGCTCAGCTGAGGGTAAGCAACAGACACTGGTGCTGATGAACAGCACTAATACCTTTTCTCCCTTTTCCACAGAGCTTAAGAAGGGAAGACCACTTAAAAAGCTCCACCCACTTCTGGCTCCAGACCACACCCCTCTACTGACCTCACTTCTCTTCCTATCCCGCCTCTTCCTGCCAAGAAAGTATAAGAATGAACCCACCATTCATTAGATCAGTTTCATGATTACTTGTGACCATTGTGTTGGTAGCGACAATATATGGGGTGGATTCCCCAAACCTTTATAATTGTTTTCTTGTTTACAATGTAAATGTACGAGATGTTTTCACATATGTACAGGATATTTAAAGCGCACTCATACATACGTGAAAGTATCCCATATATGCGAGATATTTTCACATACATACTAGATAAGGGCTATACCATAATTTTTTTCATTGTGTGGTTCAGAGCTTCCATAGTATATTCATTGTATGTAAGTCAACATTTATTTTGATTTGTTGTGCATGTATGTACTAAATCAAGTCTAGTCTGACATTGAATCATCTAATTTGGCAAACAAGTAAAAAAGAAAAGGATAAAGTGCCACATTTCCAAAATCTGTATGGAGGAACTCACCCAGATCTGCTAAGTTACAAAGGGCGAGGAGACACACGTTCACCAGTGGGTCATTTTCAGGGTACTGTTGCAAGATACCCATTAGCCTGGAGATGACACCTCTGCTAACTAGTGCCTCCTGCTGAACATCTGGAACAGAAAGAGTGAAAGGAGTGTAAGCCCAACCTCCAAATCCATCTCAAAGTAATAACAGAGCATAAAATTCTTAAACCTTCTTAATTCAATCCCTGTTTACAGGGCAGAGAGTCTATCTAGGCAGGTGTAATAATGTTACATAGGCGAGAAACGTAGCTATTATTATAACTTCACCATAAGGTAGTTTATTTCAGATAAGGAAGGCAGAAGTTTTGAATGTAAGCTTTGAAAAAAAGGAAGTTTTGAGACATAGGAAAAAAGAGGTTTGACAGTAGTGAAGACGAGTTTTGAAAGTAAGGAAGTTTCGAGGTCAGGAAGACAGAGGTTTTGAGGTAAGAAAGCCAGAAGTTTTATAATTGAGGAGGTTTCAAGGTAAGGAAGACAAGTTTTGAAGATATCGAAGTTTTGACGTAAAAAAAGACAGACGTTTCGAGGTGAAGAAGACAAGTTTTGACGGCAAATAGGATAGACATATTGAAGTAAAAAGAATAAAGTTTTGAAGTAGGGATGTTTTGTGGTAGAGAAGACAAGTTTTGAAGCTAACCAAGACAGATGTTTCTAAGTAAGGAAGATAGACATTTTGAGGTAAAGTAGTTTTGACATTAAAAAAGACAATTTTGCACGTTGATTCGCACATACAAGTAAGAATTTCACCATACTCTGTATACCTGACAATACTGGCCATAAGAAACCTAAGAAATAATCAAGGACAAAGTACCAATTCATCACAGGATCTGATTTGGAATGGCCAACCTAATGAGCACATCTTTGGGGATGTGTAAGGGAAACCCACTCAGAAATGGGGAGATCCATGAAGCGGCAATGCTACCCAGTGCACCAACATGCTGCCCTTACAGTAATTTAATGTATTAATAATAAAGTGTCCATTTCTACATTTTTCAAAGTTGTCTTCCCTTAGCCCATTTCCAAATTAAATGTGCTACACTGATTTTTTGACTTGAATTAGAGAGTGGCTACATGATGAATGTTGGTTGGACCCCTATACTCTGTACACATGACAATCCTACTATTATAACGATTATTACAATAAAAACAACAGACAATGAAGACAACATCAGGTGATATAGTAGAAACACTCATGAAGCTGTACAGTAAATATGAGCTGCTGAGTAGAGTTATGACCTGAGGATCATAACTGTGAATCTAGTGGTGCCAGGGCTGACAGTCCTGATTTGAAGTGGTAGAAGTGTGCCTATGTAGGGTGACTGAAGTCTTTAATAAACCAACTTTCCTTTTTTAAGGAGTTATGAACTTCCAGAACAGAAGGGAGTGATGTACTTGTGATATTCTATAGTGCTTTCACCACCTTCTATAGGGTTTAACGCTGTTGAGTTGAGTAGGTGCCATACCATGATGTGTTGCAGCCAATAAGGATGGACTTCCACATTGAAGTTTGTGAGAGCAGATGGAGAAATTTGCCATTTCTTCAGAGTCTGAGGAAGTAAAGGCTTGTCATGTGCCCTTCAGTTTATCAGTGATGGTCAGTGCAAGATGTTTAGAGCCACACCCCCCCCTCAACAGCATTCCCTGAAATGTATATGACAGTGTGGTCTGTTGCCGCTTCCTGAAGACCGTGACCAGCTATTGGATTTTGCTGCCATTAAGGGAGAAATGCTTATTATAGAACTGGCACCACTGAGTCAGAAGATAACTCTCTTCTGTTTAAACCATCTCATCACTGTTATGATCAGGCCTACAATGTTGGTGTCATCTGAAAACATAATGATAGAGAAGGAACTGTGTCTGACCACACAATCCGAGATAAACAGGGTGTACAAAAGGAGGCTCATCACATAGCTCAGTGGTCTGTATTAAGTTTCAGTATGGAGGAAGCTCTGCTGGCAGTCTGAACCTGTCAGGAAATCCAAAATCCAGCTTGGTGATTATCCTTCATGAGATGACAGTGCTGAGATGGAATTTTTAAACAGCACTTTATTATCCACATGTGCCAGAAAGTATAAGAGATAAAACTATGGACCAATAATATATCTCCTAGCTGTATCCCACCATTCTTTGTCTCAGGTAAGCTTCAAAAAATGGAAAATGCAGCAGCTTCCTATCTTTGAAGACAATCTTCCTGTGGTGTCATCTAAAGAATTCTGGACAGAGGATGGTGACCGACACAGTTTTACCTTCTCAGCTAGGCTCCTCTTCTTTGTGCTCATTTCTCAGATTTTTTTGTTGTGTCTTCACATATGACTCATGCTGGTTGTGTTGAATGTAGGTAACTGATGATGGTTGGTCTATATTTAAAAGACTAAAAATCAAATTGTGAATACTCCAATGTTTGAAATGAAATGGCCTCTTAACTGTAGAAACAGACTATACAAAACAGCAAAAACAAGATTATATACAGTAATGCATAAGAAGAGTTGTCATTCTAGAGCACTATGGTGGAGACAGCTTGATAATTTATACATGTCACTTGATCTCCTCCATACATTGAGTGCTTGAAGTGTGTTTTACTTCTCAACATTTTGTCAACCACAAAAATCCTCTGTATACCACACAATATGTCTGGTATAGTTTATCGATTATTATGTGCATTGTTCTTCAATCACCAATGTTTCCGAAATCAGTCTTTGAGGTGGTTTCTACCTTCTTCACTAATACACCCATATAGAGGTGTTTTCTGCCCTGGTTCTTCTAGGTCTACGCTTTGTACTGGAGCTGCAGCCCATCTTAATCACTTGGTCTATTGTGACAGGACAATATAGTTATCTAAGCGGTCACATAGTTGTTTAGGGTCCATATTAAATCTAGCATTCAACTTTAAAGTTGTATAAAGGGTTAAGCAAACTAATTAAGAAACCAGATTAAGGGTGTACAAGCAAAAAGAAGATCAGATGCTCAAGGTGTTCTTTCATGTACTCAGTAAGACTTGCCAGTTGTCCGGTACACAGTTTTTCATAAAAGAATAAGAGCTTAACTTAAGAGATATGGGTAAGACAAGTATGTAGTAGAATAAGATTTTTATTTTTGGAATGTAAGCTGACTATGATCTCTGCTGAAAAACATATCAAGTCATTTAACCAATCAGAGTAAATGTCAGGATTAATTCAGCATTATTATACACATTTAGTTGTCTATAATTTGTGTCTCTGCCTTTATTCTGTAAGCATTCTGTGACATCTCTGCTTGGGAACCATCCCTTAGTATACAATGTTAATGAGGTATTTCCCATTTCATGAAGATAAATTAAAAGAAACATTGAACAAGTTTCCTCCTGCCTGATTCCTGACTCAAAGATGTCCTTGTTGAGGATAAAGTTTCTTTTATTAATATATTTCCAATGTTTTTCTTCCACACTATGAAGGTGTCCAGCTCTAAACACCAGTTTGTCTGCTTCTAGAGTAACATTCAACCTAATTATGTCTCACTCTTACTTACTGTTATCAAAGCAGATTCTGCCGATGGCCCGGCCTGCGTGCAGAAGTAATTCTTGGTCTGAGCTCTCAAGGAGAGGAATCAGGGCAGAAATAAGTCCAGCATCTACACAAGGCTTCTTTGCGGCATCTAAATACAGAAAAGATTGTTCATGTTATTTGCATTACTTGATTAGGAGCAATGAATCTTCAATATGCATAAATAAGATGAGATGTTCTGAATTACCGAGAACAAATAATACTTGTGGTGAGCATTTTAGAATCAGTGGATTTATTGTATATATATATTGTGACAGAACTGATGTTTGAATGTATCAGAAAAAGGTAGTCCAACTGGATTCAAAGACACAGACCTGAACCGCTTGGAATATTAACATGTCTCTTACTTTGTTCTACCTGATTGGGTGTATGCTGGAAACTATCATGTTTAACATAACAGATTTAGCCACCTACAGCTTTAGAATTGATTGCAGTCAGACTGTATTTTTAGTAAAGAATGTCTCTAAATGGTAGGGACCCATCAGAAGTGCCATATAGGCCTAATAGGCGCAAAGGGTGCCCCTCATAACTGAACAAGTCTTTGGTGAAGAACTGTTGAATATTAGAGAGTGTTAGGGAAATGGCCACTACCATTCTCTGTCCCCAAGACCATTTGGTCCGAAAATTTGGTTTAAAGGTTTTGCAGACTTGAAAATTGATGTTACTGAGCCTGGAAGTAAGCCCGGGATATGATTTAAAGGCCATCTCCACTGATGTTCTAATAAGTCTAGACACATAAGGTGAGTTGGAGCAAAGGATAACTGAAAGAAAGATCAGAATAAGGAAGAGAGAATGAGAGAAACAGAGAGAGACAATTCCTTGTGGTATCTGGAAGTGCAAAAATGGAGAAACCACACCAATAGGCAGATAGGGCAATAGTCAGTTTAGGAAGTTCAAGAAGGAGAATAGATTTTTTCTATATTTCATTTGATACACTAGTAACACTTGGACTTTTAGTCCTTGAAAAAAGGTGGTGCATGAGCTTCTCATGAAAAACAGTACCCCTGGTTATTCCACCAAGATTGCTGCAATGTCCTTCACTACCATCCAATGTTCTGTGGTTCTTTTACTGACAACATGCTCACGTGACTGTTGTTTTCTTGTCAGCCAGGTTACTCGGCTGTGCCAACACTCTGCATGCGTAGGACCGAAGCCCAGTAATGTGGCGGAGGAAACCTACACCTCCAAATCTTTAGTTGTGAGAGACTTTCTGTTGCGCTGGATGACTGGTGGTTGCAATGAAAACAGTCAGTCGGTCCATGCAATGACCCTTACTGTTAGCAGGGTTCTCCACAGTTCTTTTTCTGTCAGCAATGCCGCATCCCCGTTTGTCATGAGAAACACTGGAAAAACAATTTTGTGGCAAAGTTAGCACTCACGTCCAATTCATGGAATGCTTAAGAAGTCATTAAATTTATATAGAGCTTTTTAAGACACTCAGAATGCAACAGGGGGTGGGAGACACTTCAACTAACACCAATCACAGCATAAGCTCTTGAACGAAACCAAGATCAAGGATCAAGACCCCGTTGGTTTGAGAGTGACGACCTTTAGTATCTATATATATAAAATCCCTATGTGCATCCAGGTGTCCGTGTGTGGGTGTCTTCTGATGAAGTGCGCATGCGCGGGGCACGGTGCGATGCGCGATATTACTGTCTGAGAAAGTTAGAGGCATTTTACGGAAATACAAACCAGTATTACTGCGAGAGGAAATTAAAGGTACACAATACAGTGACGCATATTACAGCCACATACAAGCCAGTATTACTGTCAGAGGAGATTAAAGGCATATTACCGACGCGCACGCCTGTATTACCGCCAGAGAAAATCAAAGGTATATTACGGACGTACAAGCCAGCGGACGTACAAGACGGTATCCTTCAATAAAGGCGCGCCCCGGCATCCTTCAATAAGGGTGCACACAAAAAGGCGAGCCTCAAAAGCGCGACCTCAATTGGGCGCAGCGAATAAAGGCGCGCATAAATAAAGATCTGCACCTTTGTTGCTCTTCACATATTCCAGAGCCATTTGAACTAAATTATCTACGAACGCCTTTATTCGCCACGTTCAATTGAGGTCGCCCTTTTGAAGCTCGCCTTTTTGTGCGCGCCCTTATTGAATAGAGCCGTACAAGACAGTATTACTGTCACAGAAATTAAAGACAAAAAATACACGGCGGCAGCCCACGAAGAACGGTCAGCTCAGCAAGTAAACATCAACAAAAGAAAGGCTGAAAGAAAGAAAAATACGACCAACAAAAAGAATGAGGTCAAAGTCCCTTGCCATTTAATATAGACTGTTCCTACTAATGTTTATGCACTACTGTTCTAGCGCCCGTTATTGTAACGGGCTAAATGACTAGTTTTATATAAATACAGGTAAATAGTGTTTTCTTTTTATTTACATCCCCCTTCTATTAATGTTATTCTTTCATTATCTATCTATCTATCTATCTATCTATCTATCTATCTATCTATCTATCTATCTATCTATCTATCTATCTATCTATCTATCTATCTATCTATCTATCTATCTATCTATCTCACTGCCTTATTAGGGTTAGGTTATGGCTAGGGTTCATATCTATTCATGAATCTATTCATTTTCTGAACCTCATTTGTCTAATTCATGATCACATAGGCCGGAGCCTAGGATTGATCTGGCTAAGTGGCGTCCCCCATCTCCTTCACCGTCCGGCATACGATCCTTCCACAACTCTACTTGAGGACACTTTAGCAATACTATAATGGGGTCATTCATAATGTGCTCCTAGTATATTATAGTAATAAATAGACATAACTTAATTAAAACATTTTGATGAAAGTCACCATCAAATTATTGGAAACCCTATCTATTGTTGGTGACCAGACTCGTACCGTTATGAAGTGTATCTCCACTAGAATGTTTGCTCCAAATCAAATGATATTGAAAATGTTTGAAATGCATTGTGAACCCTTGAGCTGCAGATCTACTCAGTCCAACACCCCAGACTGCCTGTCATCACTGATTGCCTTACATCAATCCATCTCACATATGAGATCTGCTGAATCCAGTCTTCTCTGGCTTCCAAAGCCCACCCAGAACTGCTTTAGCTTTGGGACTCCTATTGTTTAGAACTTTTCTTGCATGATCTGTTTTTGAAACTCCATCAATGATAACACTCTAATCACATGTAAAACTTTTTCTCTTTTGCCTTTTAATCAGCTACATCTATATCAAATATGCCGATCCTGATTTCATTGTATTGTCAATCTTCCCCAATTGTAAACCTTATGATTATTGTTCTGTGAAGGACACCCTATAAAATAAAGGTTAATTAATAGTTGGCAGCATGGTGGCACAGTTGTTAGTTCTGAATCTTCACGATTTACTGGGTTTGAATCAGCCCCCCGATCTCCTGTTGTCCTCTAAGATTCCAAAGACATGCATGTTAGGTTAACAGTCGACCCTAAACTGTCCAGATGTGAGCGAATGTGGCTGTGTATGCGAGTGTTGTTCAGATACGCTTTGGCCCTTGCGACCTTAAACTGGATGAAGTGAGTTTAGCAATACATGATTGACTGCCTAAGTGCCCTGCTAAATCACACCCAGGCAGACACACCAGAGCTCCTGACGAACACTTATTAGAACATAAGAACATAACAAATGTGACAAATGACAGGAGACCATTCAGTCTATCAAGTCCATTTGTTTAGCTAATAGCTAAGCTGTCCCAATATCTCATTCTGATTCTTCTTAATTCTTTTTAGGACTCTTATTAGTTAACTTAGATGATGGACAGCAGAATGAAATGATACACAGAATCAGTGGGGCAGGAGATGTGAAACAAGTTGTTCATTTTAAAAAATAAACTGCATGTTCTTAAGTACTTTTATTGAACTGCAGCTTTAAATGTAACACTTTCAGTGTTGTACCATTCATGGAGAATTTGCCAGTGCTATGAATAAATGTCAATTTTGCTATACAGATTATTTTTTTCCTAGCTAGGTTCTAACTTAGTAAATACTGAAAATAGTAAATAATCAAATTGGTTTTGAGTGACTTATTTTATCCATTTACCAAAGCATCCTAATTCACTTCTAGGCCAGGAGGCTCTGGCTCAGTGATGCATTTCGGGGCTGTCAGGTAATCGCACTCATGCACTCACATGGGTACAGGCCCAATGTGGAGATCACAATAAATATAATGGCACATCGCCAGTTGATGCCCATGCCACACACTTGTGCAATCATATAAGATTTCTGCCCTTCCATTGTCTTGGCTGCATCCACCATTTAAGGGATCGATAATCCTCAGGCGGTGAATTTGTCCTGAGATGGACTTGGAACCCTTCCAGGGCAAAATCCTACCTCGCTCCCATTGCAGTTCCAGAGAGCATCTGGCAACTGTAAAATGCTTTACATCAGTGCAGACAATGAATGAATACAAAATTAAATAATTCATGCAAGAATAATGTGAACAAAATAAGCAAACAAAGTTCCCGGGGCAAAGCAGAGGCGTGTCAAGCCCACCAATGGCAAATTATTATACTACACAAGTCCAATCAAACTGAGGCCTAGCATATATAATAAATCTTTGCATTTATATATCACTTTTTTCACTACTCAAAGCACTCAGCAATGGCAGGTTAAGGGCCTTGCTCAAGGGCCCAACAGAGCAAAGTCCCTGTTGGCATTTAGGGGATTTGAACCGGCAACCTTCTGATTACCAGTGCAGATCCCTAGCCTCAGAGCCACTACTCCGCCTAATTGGCATAACCCTTGAGAAGTTTGTGCCTGACAACATTCTAGATTCTCACTTACTCTTTAAGATATTATTGGATTTATTGATGGTTTCTCAATGTGAGGAATATTATGAACAAATTGTCATTTGAGACAAAGTATTTCAAACTGAGCTGATCTCAGGTAATAAACTGCCATTGGGAAAACATTTTACTAAAAAGTCTTTTTAATATATTTCAAGAGTTTTCAAGTTAAATCACTAAACAATAAATAAATAAAATAAAATAAAAAATATATACAGGCGCTGGTCATAAAATTTGAATATCATGACAAAGTTGATTTATTTCAGTAATTCCATTCAAAAAGTGAAACTTGTATATTAGATTCATTCATTACACACAGACTGATGTATTTCAAATGTTTATTTCTTTTAATTTTGATGATTATAACTGACAACTAATGAAAGTCCCAAATTCAGTATCTCGGAAAATTAGAATATTGTGAAAAGGTTCAATATTGAAGACACCTGGTGCCACACTCTAATCAGCTAATTAACTCAAAACACCTGCAAAAGCCTTTAAATGGTCTCTCAGTCTAGTTCTGTAGGCTACACAATCATGGGGAAGACTGCTGACTTGACAGTTGTCCAAAAGACGACCATTGACACCTTGCACAAGGAGGGCAAGACACAAAAGGTCATTGCTAAAGAGGCTGGCTGTTCACAGAGCTCTGTGTCCAAGCACATTAATAGACAGGCGAAGGGAAGGACAAGATGTGGTAGAAAAAAGTGTACAAGCAATAGGGATTACCGCACCCTGGAGAGGATTGTGAAACAAAACCCATTCAAAAATGTGGGGGAGATTCACAAAGAGTGGACTGCAGCTGGAGTCAGTGCTTCAAGAACCACCACACACAGACGTATGCAAGACATGGGTTTCAGCTGTCGCATTCCTTGTGTCAAGCCACTCTTGAACAAGAGACAGCGCCAGAAGCATCTCGCTTGGGCTAAAGACAAAAAGGTCCAAAGTTATGTTCTCTGATGAAAGTAAATTTTGCATTTTCTTTGGATATCAAGGTCCCAGAGTCTGGAGGAAGAGAGGAGAGGCACAGAATCCATGTTGCGTGAGGTCCAGTGTAAAGTTTCCACAGTCAGTGATGGTTTGGGGTGCCATGTCATCTGCTGGTGTTGGTTCATTGTGTTTTCTGAGGTCCAAGGTCAACGCAGCCGTCTACCAGGAAGTTTTAGAGCACTTCATGCTTCCTGCTGCTGGTGAACTTTATGGAAATGCAGATTTCATTTTCCAACAGGACCTGGCACCTGCACACAGTGCCAAAGCTACCAGTACCTGGTTTAAGGACCATGGTATCCCTGTTCTTGATTGGCCAGCAAACTCGCCTGACCTTAGCCCCATAGAAAATCTATGGGGTATTGTGAAGAGGAAGATGCAATACGTCAGACCCAACAATTCAGAAGAGCTGAAGGCCACTATCAGAGCAACATGGGCTCTCATAACACCTGAGCAGTGCCACAGACTGATCAACTCCATGCCACGCCGCATTGCTGCAGTAATCCAGGCCAAAGGAGCTCCAACTAAATATTGAGTGCTGAACATGCTCATACTTTTCATGTTCATACCTTTCAATTGGCCAACATTTCTAAAAATCCTTTTTTTGCATTGGTCTTAATTGATATTCTAATTTTCCGAGATATTGAATTTGGGACTTTCATTAGTTCTCAGTTATAATCATCAACATTAAAAGAAATAAACATTTGAAATACATCAGTCTGTGTGTAATGAATGAATCTAATATACAAGTTTCACTTTTTGAATGGAATTACTGAAATAAATCAACTTTGTCATGATATTCTAATTTTATGACCAGCACCTGTATATAGGAGGCAATACTGAACCCCAAACCCACACAAAACAGTCCCAGGTTTAAACAAAGGGGGGCTTAATACAAAATACCTTTTGTAAAAATAATTAACGTTTGTCTCTTCTTCTTTGGCTCTCCTCCACATTGCTCCTCCTCACATCTCTGACTCACCTGGAGAAGACAGTGCGGTCTCTTTTATTGAGGACCTGGGAGTACTTCCAGTGCTAAGGCTTCACCTGTTGGAAGCACTTCCAGGTCACACAGAACTCCCAAAGAATAGGAAGTGTAAGTACCTGCAGATCCCCCGGCATAACCTATGGACCCCAGTAGGGTTGCACTACGGAACTACAATTCCCTGCCATTGTCTGAATGGATGCTGCCATCTAGCATATGAGGGAGGGGGGACAATATGCAGAATATAATGTTCGTCCTTGTCCTTCCATGTTATTGGCATCCCAGCCAGGTAAGGATTCTTAACCAGTTCTGGCTGGGACGCTGGTCCCAGGGTATCGTCCCTTACAATACATACATGGGTGAGTCAAAAATTATCTGCACTCCGGCTATATTAAAACTTCTCTTGGCAGCACTGCTTTATCAATGCTTTCCATACGAGATCCCTGTCTCCCCAGTCACTGCTATGCAGTTGTGAACGTGTTACATTAGATCATTTGTAACTGCTGTGCAAGAAACACAGGCTGCCCCATTGCCCCAATGTGCAGTGATTCATTTTTTTGTGGTCTGAGAGTGTGCCTGGTGCCAATATTTATCGAAGAATTTGTGCACAGTATGAAGAAAGAGTTTTGTCGTAAAGAAGTGTGTATGAATGGATAGAGAAGTTCAAGGAAGATTGCACAAGTGTCGCACATGTGGCAAGTCATTTGCAAATCGGCCATGGCTCTGCCTATGCAATAATCCATGACAGACTTGGGTTTCGAAAGAAGCCGTACGAGGACGAAGATTGACGTCTGATGAAGAGGTGAAGACAGCAGTGCATTCGTGGCTCACAGCTCAGCCTAAAATATTTTTTAATGAAGGAATATGAAAGCATGTTGAAAGATGGACAAAGTATACTGAAAAGCAGGGAGATTATATTGAAAAATGATGTATTTGTCTTTCTGAAAGTTGATTAAAATTAATTCTATGGTCGCAGTGTGAATAAATTTTGACTCACCCTTGTACATACAAATTCACACCAGATTGGACTGTTGAGCACTCTTAGTATACATAAACTTCAAAGAATAAGGGGTAGTGGGGCTTGGTGCTAACATGCATGCAATATTTAGGAGAACAAGAGTGTCCTCCTAGAGGTCAGTCTGCAATAGGCTGCTATGCTCCATTCGCAAAGCAAAAACAAGGAACTGCTGGTACAACACATCAGCCCACTTCAATCCCAGGATGCAACACAAGCCAGAGGCGACAGCGTACCTTGATAAGACACTTGCACAGCTCGGTAAAGGAGAAGAAACACAGTGGAGGTGGACACCGTATGTATTTCTCCATATTATTTCTTTTTGTCCGTTGTTTTCTGTGAAGTAATTAAAACATTCAGTTTATTGCATGGGCCACGTAAATTTGAAGCCTATAAACGTCAAAGTTGTATGTAATAACTTAATGGAAACCCCAATTCAGTGTATATTGTTTTTGATCCAAACCCTCTAAACGTTTTAATTGTATACAGCATGATCAATGATAAGGATAGTACAGTGAGCTTATAATATTAGCTCCCCTGGGGGAAATATATAAAATGTCACCTTTTTTGTCACGCTTTAAATTCACGCTTTAAATTCACGCTTTAAATTCACACTTTAAATTGGGCTTAATTTAAAACCTACATATATATGTTTGGTATCATTCTTTTCAGCATTATTCTAACTTTAATGTGATGTTGTTAGATTTTCAGATTCTTATTCTGTTTTTAAATTATAAACTAAAAAATATCAAGAACTCATGTCCCGCGAGATGAGAGTTTGTGCCGAGAGATTTAACTATGCTCGGGCCGGAAATAAAAGACAAAGAGTAGGACAGCTGCTGTACAGGCTTTTAAATGTTTGTAGTACCGCACAAGATGTAGATTATGCAGCACAGCAGCAGCAGCAAGCCAGCAGCTGATTGAGCAAAGAGGAAGTAAAAAAAAACTGTATTTGTTACCCATTGTATCACCATTTAAGAGGGGGTTTATATTATATATATATATAATTATACTTTACATGTATGCAGAAAGGTACATATTTGCTTCCATAGTACTTCTGATACCTCTGGCTATCCCTCATTGCTAAAACCGAGACCCACATAATACAAAGAGTACATGACACAAAGTGTTACCATCCATTTCCCAACCCGCTGAATCCGAACACAGGGTCACGGTGGTCCGCTGGAGCCAATCCCAGCCAACACAGGGTGCAAGGCAGGAACCAATCCCAGGCAGGGCGCCAACCCACCGCAGTACCTGATAGGTGACCACCAAAATAATCAGATGGAGATCAGACTTATGGAAGTAATAATCTGATCTACATCCTGTCAAGTAAGTGAACCAGCCACTGTGGCTCAATGTCAGAGGTTTTGCCTCAGGCACTGATGTCTGATGTTTGATCACTTTAAAAGGAAGCAAAGGTGAGTACACTTGATGAGCCCCAATTAGGGCAAAACACGTGCCGTGTGCTCTTTGTATTATTTGCCAGGTACTCTATAACATGCCTGTGATCTGCTTCTTGTGACTGAGAGGGAGTGGCAGATGTTTGTCAGCTGGCCGACCAACCACAAGTGTTACCTGATAGGTGACCACCCACATAATTAGAGTGCGATCAGAACTATTGACGTAACACTCTGATCTGCACCCTGTCAAGTAAGCAAACCAGCCACTGTGGTCCGAGGTTTGAAGCAAGGGGAAGCAAAGATGCATATACCCGATGAGCTCATGTTGTGTACTCTTTGTATTATTTGACAGGTACTGTATATCATATATTTGTAAATATATTGTATTAAACAATATAGGTCAGTTGGCGTCTCGACTAGGATGCGTGGTTCCTTACCTGGCTGGAAGTTCTTTTTAATGTAAGGATGTGGCTGGACGGATATATCAACCAGGTTGGTTAGTTCCTTGTCCTTTCCCAGTCGGGAGGCCATTGCAATGGATGGACATGTGGAGACTGCTTCTTACGGCCATGTGCTTCCCCAGTACACTGGGTGATGACATCCCACTGGAGTGCATCCCATTTGGACACCTACAGGGCTCCATGGAAGTTATAGTTTTGATAGGCAGCCCTGTTGGGGTCCTCGGGTAACACTAAGGGGAGCTGCTGGAAGACGGTTCTCTTGTCACAGGGTTCTTCCACCTGATAGCACCAGAAGGACTCCCAGGTCTGGTATAAAGTAAGCTAATCGCTTCCCCAAGGGAGTCAGGGTCGGGATAGTAGTTGAATGAAGCTCACTCAGGATTAGTGGAGAAGGGAAGAGTCATATTGTTGGAGTTGTAGAGTGTGCATAAGGTATCTGTGGCAATAAATCTATTCATTGGCATCTGGAACCACGTCTGTGCTTTTGTGTCTGGGGTTTGGGGTGCCACAATGCCCCCTAGTAGTTCACAATATATATCTAGGTAATCATAACCCTAATGTATGAATTATTAAATTTTATATTTGCGATGCAATCGGGGGGAACCCTGCTCCGTACTTTATGTATGCATCAGTGTCCAATCCTAGAAATGAATTAAACAAATCAAATTAATTGATTCATTTAATTGGGTAGTTTCAAAGAATAGATTCAGTAAAATAAATCGAAATGCGCATCACTACGGTCTGTGCAAGGCATTTTGTGAGTTTTGTTCCAAGTTGACTGATGATATTCCACTGGATGGTGTGTTTGAATATGACTTGTGATGGACTGCTCTCCAGGATTGTTTCAAATTGCAGCCCAGTGGAATTCATTTGCTGCCTCCCTGTATATTTAGGTTGGGTCTTGGTTTTCCCCTCCCTCCCCTTCAAATTCCAAAGATTTAGAGCTGAGATTGACTGGTGACTCCAAATGAAAGTGCCCAGCAGTGGACTGCTGTCCCGTACATGGCTGCTCCCGGCCTTGTGTCTGATGTTGTATATAGCAACCTGGGAAGATTTATTATATTAAGAGAGTTAAACACACAAATGAAGAAATGGAAATATTCTAGTAATTAAAATATAAAGCATTTCAAATAGAATAACGGGTAGAAAACATTTTTTGAGGCACACCTAACTGGTAAAAGATGATATAGACTCCAGCCTCCAGCTTGAATTGGATTACACAGGTTTGGTAGTGTTAGGTTATGTTATACTGTTTTTGATGTATACAGAATGAATAAGTAACAACAAGGCATAGCCTTTTGAGTAGGACCAGTCATTGTCCTTGGCCCAAAGTGAATATAAACAGCAATAACTGTTTTTTTTTTTAAATCAAGCCTTTTGTGATGGTGGACTGGAATCACTAGAATCTTTCTTCAAGCCAAATCTACACATCTTTGGGGCGAGAAATGAAACCAGAAAGTACCTGCAAGTGCCAGGAGTGTGCAGACTCCACCTAAATAATGAGTAACTTGTGATTCAGAGATGTAAGGCAGCAGTCATGTACATTGTCTGTCTCCAAAGCATTGATATGCGATAAAAACAAAACTATTCTATTAATTTCTATTGTGATTTGTGAGTGGCTGCCTAAATAGTCTGCCTGTCTTTATTAAAGTCCTTTAATTCCTAAGAAAGAATACAAGCAAGAATACCAGGCCAGCCTTGCAAAGTTGATGTGCAACTCAGAATGATGGTATAATTACAATAAAGACAAATGGGGAAAATTATTTTCCACAGGTAAGGGTTACTGTGATGGCAATAAATGATGGCCTTGAGGGGGGCAGCACAGGACTCTGGGAGATCTGCCCACTTTTTGTTTTTCTTCAGGTGCTTCTGTTCCCTACCAATTTCCCCCAAATGCCCTAGCAACACATTGACAACTGACTGCTAAAAATGTCCGCAGTTCAGTTCTACCTTGTACTGTATTTAAGTCTGCATACAATGCACAGGGCAACTATGGAGCAGACTGTAATGTAAATTCAGTTTTTCTAATGGAGTAACATTTACGAAAATCTCAGAATTGTAAATCTGATATGCTGATTTGAATACTTTATAGATTAATCCTGGCAAATTTAAATCCACTGTGCTGCCTTTCTGTATTATTTTCTAACTCCTTCTCCTCTCGTCACAGTGTTTCATTTTTTTCACTCTTCCTCTTTTCCCATGGATGCTCTGGTTGTACTACAGCATTGCAGTTGGGTACTCTGAAGGGACAGATTGCAGTGCTCATGTTATTCTTTTAAACCTTACTAACTTCCTTAGATTTGCACCATCTAAAATCATTACGATCTGATCAAATGTCCAAGCTCTGTTTCCTGAATCTTACTAGGAATGCACATCGGTTGTCCACTGTAATGGTCAGCAGTTCTTTAAGGGGAACTGCAGTGGGTGGATCATCTTAGACAAGATGCCCAGGGGGACTTTGTCGACATAATGGAAAAAAGACTGGCGACCTTAAGATTCAGTAAGTTAGTCCCCCCAAACAACTAGTGGACAGCAGCTATACTGCTCCCAAGTAATCACAGAATGGATGCTGGGAAATCTAAATGTTGCACTCTTTACACAGGGTATCAGACTATAGATGTACACAGATAGATTCCAGAATGGCTACTTTTCCTAGTCCTATTTCATCCAACATATTGGAAAGGTCAGGATTTGCTTGTAAACATATAATAGTGTAGTGAGACATAGTGAGTTCTCATGCTAAAACCAGTTGTAACTTTCTTATTTATCAACAGATCTTCACAAAGTATATACTGTTACATTTGATTGACAGGTCTGCATGTTGAACACCAGTTTTCCAACTTAGGTGGTGCATTACTTGTAAAATATTTTGCAATGTCAACCGAGTGGACCTGCAGGAGACACAATTTGCTGAAGAGTCTTTGGACTATTAGAAGATGATAGAGCTACCTGGAGAAGCCGGCCACAGGAGGATACATGCAGCGTGTGGAGATATGTGGATAGTGTGAGAGAATAACTTTAAGGTAACATACTATAGCAGTCACATTAAAGAAATAGCATAAAGGGTTAATAAATGTCAGAAACCTGTTCAGGCATATCAGGAAACCAGAAAAAGGTCAAGTGAACAACAGAGACAAAAACGTAATACACAAAATGTATTGAAGGATGACCAAGAGATCAGATGTCCTGTATTCAACAAGATCGGACTGTTGTTATATTCACAGAAATTTCAAGGGTGGTGGGGCAACCCAAAGAATATAAGGATAATAAATATATAATAAAGTAGACTTTTATTTTATACAGATCATTTGGATGTAAACCAATGAACCAGTAAATGTATGCATTGATTGACACTGTTATGCCAATTCAGTTGCTTATAAAACATACCTACAGCTGTAAACTTTTGACCCTTCTGACCATTCTATAACAGACTACTGTACAGGATGCTCCCTCTTCATCATGGTGCCACAAGGGTAAATAAATGACACAGATTGACAAACTTTATCCTACTTGATTATTGACTCAAAAGGGTTTACCAGACTTCTCCTAGTAGATGATAAGTTTCTTTCTTTAATTAATATGTTTTAATTTCTACCCACCTAGATAGCACTTACCAGCAGATACTTTGGAGACACTTCCTTATTGTTAAAATCCATTGGCTTGGGGGTGTAGACCCCTGCAGGTTTAAAGAAGAATCCTGGCTAGGATTGGCTAAAGGACATGAAGAAAGTGAATGGTTCAAGGTGGAGCCAATGGTGTGAATGTGCAGGCATTTATTGAGGCAGATGAGAGAGCATGGAGCCATATGGAAGAAGCCATGGAAGACAGCAGCACTGTTTGAGAATAACTGAGGAAGGAGATATTAGTTTTGCTTGTGGAATACTAAACCTTTAAAGGCCCACCAACTGCCAGCCTGGTCGAAATGTTGAATCCATTACTCAGATCCTTATATTATTTCACTTGTGTCCGTCCGTGCTCGATACAAACATTAGTTGCCACAACTACTATATCCCTCCACAACAACAGCGAGGAATCCGTGTTCCTGGCAGAGTTTTGGTCTTGCACTTATGTTCAAGTCTTCAATTCTTCAATGTGACCGTTTATCGACTGTAGTATTTGACTGTTTATTTGGTGCATACTTTGTTACTGACCGAAACTGCAATATGACACTACCATTGTATACCTTCTTTTTCCTTCACTTCAACGTAAGCCTCCCGACAAAATGAAAAGGCACATACAGCCTAGCTGCGATCAACAGAAACTGTCTCGCCAGCCTATATACTTGCATCAACGGACAGAAGCAGAAACATCTACATCACGTCAGACCAACCAGCACAGGCAAGATGCCTTAGAATAACAAAGACAACATATGACAAACCATAGAGCGACATTATCCGAAGATCAGTGGCAGCAAGTCTTTCACCTAGACAGTGAACGAAAAACTAATTACACACACAACCTTTCCGAAGAGCAGCAGCAAACTGCCAGACAGCAAGAAACATTACGATGGAAAAACTGCAGGGATTCCATAGCAGTGACAACTCAAAAAAACATATTCCCTTTATATTATGGCGTAGGCAGTTCCCCGTTCGTTGAGCATATTGTATGACTATCACCAAGTCACAATGACAAACGTTTAATAACATCGAAGTTTATTTGTCAGGCCCTGTTTTTACCCATGGCTAGTTGTACACTACATTTTCCAGAGTTACATCAAAACCCGGGTTAAACGTACAGGTACTTACAGGTTACCCACAGGGGAATATTTTTGCTGACAATAACAATTAATCAACAAATTGCGTTTTCTGACAATTATTATAGATGTTGGTATACTACATTACCTGACGGCCATACTTCACACATACTGACTTACATGTGCCCTGCATTTCCCTTCTTATCCAATATGTTCTGTTAACCTTTATATTGTAAGTATTCATGCTGTTGTAAGTGACTAAAATAATATCCCATATTAATCATGTGACTATTCTAATATTGAGTCCTCTCACAAGTCACTACTTATTAAAATAATCTCCTTTCTTACTGTAATGTGTGATGTTCTTCTCTCCCTCGTCATCATTTCATTAACATCTTTATTCTTGAGAGACTTTCACAAGCACGATTTGCTTTTAGGTCATTAAAGTTCATTATTAAGAACTGTTGGAAGAAGTGATGATACCAGTCACAATAACTAAATCATAAGTATCTAATATGTTCCCTTTTATCAATAGAGGCAATAATAGAGCAACTCTTCTGCACAGAGAGCAGAAATTGATCTGATACACCTCAAATTCCACAGAAAACTGTCAAGTAATTCGATCATAACATGTATTTTCTATATCTATTAAAAACATACACATTTTATATATACATAAATGTTAAAATAAAAATGGCATATTACACCTAAACATTCAGTTTTGGGGGAAAACTGTGCAAAACACACAGATATGCAAATAACTCTAATGTCTGTTCAGAGATTCTTCTGGTAAGAAAGACAGAAGTTTCAAGTTAAGATAGATCATGGTGCCGGAGAGTGATGACTTGTTGCATGTTGATTAGCACAAGCCAGAAAGAATTGCACAATCCTCTGTACATGTGACAACAGTGACTATGTGAAAAGAGGTCTGTGGCAAAGAGTGATTTCTAAATAATCGGGAGTGTCTGAGCATGCAGGCTCCCAAGCTGGTGTAGGTGCAATTGTGAGCATTCATGTGCTTCTCTGAGGTTGATTAGGTTGCTTGGCTGATCACACATTCACATGTCAAGTGCATCATTCACACCTCAGAGCAAGTGGAGGGCAGTACCTGCACCCAAACGGGGATATAAAGGGAGACTATAAAAGGGACAAGAAGTAAAAGGAGGTTAAAGAAAGAAAGTGACATGACTGAGGAGGAGCCTGTGTGAGTGGAATGGAAGCAGATGGATGGGAAGATGAACCCAATAGCAGAGCATTTTCTGTGCTTGGGGGTCAGGGGTCACTCCTGCTGAGTGATCTGAGAGTAGGGGCGTCCCAACGCTCCATGTGGGCTCCCACCTTAAAGCTTTGCAGTGGCGGTGGGTAAGAGGTGGAGTAAGGCTCAGCATGGTACCCCACTGAATGCAGAGGGAATGGCAATGAGAACCCAATCCATGTTTTGGTTGACTGTGTCTGTTGGTGGACATCTCCTCTTGATGCAGAGATGTCATCTGGAGTAAGCAGAGGAGACATCAGTTTTTAGAAAGGAGGCATTGTGGCTCGGGATTGTGTTTAAGGGACAGATTCTGTTTGGGACATTTTAACTGACACTTTTTTAGCTCCTGGTTTTATAATGGATTATTTATTGTTGGAGCACTGCACTTTTGGACACTAAGCACCAACTCCTTGCTGACAGTGTGTGTCCTCATTTGCCTGACTCATCCTCAGGTACGTTATCAACAGTTCTAGGTTCAAATGGCTCCCTTGAAGCAGCCGTGGAGCGGGGAGCTGACCCAGACCACCACACCCTAGGAACCTATAAATATTAAAATGTCATATAAGACCTAGTCATAAATACAGCTTTATTCTCTTTCAAACTCAAGCATTCTGCATAGCAGTTGAGCTGTGTCCTCAACTGGATTTCTAGCTGGTAAAGTTTCATTTTGATAAAATGTTATAGTGTGTGTGAGTGCCATTGAGGACAGACAGGTATCACATTTGGATGATGGCATGACCTCAAGATAAAATGAAAGGTGCCAGGAGTTAGACAAGCATAAGCAGGAGGCCAGGAACAGCTCCATCTCCCATATGTTAGGCAGCAGTGGTCTGCTTGAGGCATCCCAGCTAGGGACACCCACAGAGGCTCATGGGAACTGCAGTCCAGGAGTGCTGTCCTGTCAGGGTCCCAGGGTGCTGCAAGGGGACTCTGTCAGAGGCGGACTACCCAGGTTCCCAACAACTCAGAAGTAGTCCCCACAAGTCATGCTGGGTCAACAGAAGCTGATCTTGGTTTAGTATAAAAGGAGCCCACTGCCTTAACTCTGGGAGTCAGAGTCTGGAGGCAGTGGGCAACACTCAAATGGAGGTGGAAGGAGAGGATAGAGGTTCATTGTTTGTATAATTATTGGCTGTATTGTATGGAATTTGATGTTTATTGGATTAATAATCCTTTATCTGAATCCATGGCTGTGTTGAACATTATTGAGGCTGGGGTTTAAAGCTTGGTGGCACCATCTACTGGTTACATGTGTTATAAAAATAGTTTTGGTCACTAATTAATATCACTTTTATACATCCAAAATAAAATCAGTGATGTTTATATAATACATGTTATTAATAGTCTGAGATGTAATTTCTGAAGATGTGCTGGAACTAGGCAGCTCCTTCTGTAATGAACATAATCAGCCCATTCCTGTTCAAATCAGCAGCCATAAAAACAGTATAGGACTTGAACACTAAAACCAAAAATGTTATTTTGTTTATGTCCACACAGCAAACAATAAATCATTAATAAATATTTCATCATAAATGCATTTACACAAATCAAAATATTGCTGTTTATACCTTTTTTTCAGTCTGACAGATTAAGTTAAGGCCCAGTTAAAGTCACATTACACAATTTTTCTAGCGACTTTCAATCACAGATGTCTTAACCTTTAGCACACTGGAGGCAGTCACAGCATACTTCCATGAATATGTCATATAGCCTGACATTCCCACTGACTCAGTCTGACCAGTCTGCAACCAGGGCCATCTTAACAGCATTATAGACCCCCGGGCACAGCAGTACACTAGGGCCCTTACCTACACAACCACTCAGCAAGTCACAACATACATAGATTAGCATGGGGTCCCTATGCTCGCGGGGTCCCCGGGCAACTGCCCAGCGTACCCATGCGTTAAGACAGCCTTGTCTGCAACCAGCCCTGTTTGGTCTAAAGCTGTGGGGGCAGGCTCTGCGTGTGTGAGGGCCGACCACCAATGAACGCATATAATCCAGCTGCATGGATATAAGAAACACAACAGAGGCTTATCTGTCGAACGTCTTGCATTTTACATACCACAACAGAATGAAAAACAGAAAAAAAAGCTAGAATTTGCGGCTGAACTTCCCATATCTGGAAAGCATTCATACAATTATTGGCTGTCAGAAAAGCAGGGCAAGCTTGAGATATTTTGGAAATGTGAAACCGTGCTGGAAAGCAGGGCCAGCTTAACATATGGGTACAATGGACACTGGCCAGTTGCCCCAGGACCATGGGGGTCCACGATGTTTCTGATGCTTATGTATGTTTCTGTTTTGCTATTAAAACAGGGGTCCCAGCATACTACTTTGCCTGGGGGCCTATGATGCTGGAAAGTCATCATGGAGTCATGTAATTTGAACTAACATTTTTAGTAGTGTAATTTAACATCCTCATCCAGCACAAACAGAAACTACAGTTATCAGGTTTGACTTGCTCTCTGAGTAAAAGTTATGTAATGCACCACCAGTATAAAAAACAAATTTTAATACAATTAAAACACGTATAATGTGAAAGAGCTCTCAGTGAAGTAACATGATCCATTCATGTCTTTCTAGTTGGATTCCCATCACCTTGTGGCCATCAGCTGCTAAATGTCCATCTAGCAGCTTAGTGTGAGAGTGTACAGTGTGGCAGAAAGGCACACCACAACAAACCACAATCACAGGTAGTGCAGTGGTAGTGCTGCTGTTTTGCAGTAAGGAGATTGTGGATTCGCTTCCTGGGTCCTCCCTGTGTGGAGAGTGCTTTGAGTAGTGAGAATAGCGCTATATAAATGTAAAGAATTATTATTATTATTTTATTATTACTCACAGAGTCCATTCTGCTATGGCAGAAATACATGTCCAAAATACCAGGAGAAGACTCGCTAATCACTGCACCATCCATAATAAGAGAATAGGAGGCAGCTAAAGGGCTTAGAGAATTATATTAACACATCTGCCCAGGGGGCGGCGGGGTGCACTGACTCTCTTTCTAAGTCTCTTGTAGACCTTTCCAGGGAAATGCCGCCAGGAGCCGGTGCAACAGCTCAGAGCACGTCACTTCTTGTCCCGACCCCAAGAACCATGTCACTTCCTGTCCCGGTCCAGAGAATGACATCACTTCCTCAGGTCTCAGTATAAAACCCCACTCCCCTCCTTCGGAGGACAGTTCTGTTGTGGGACTCTGTCTTGTTACACCACTCGCTTCTCAAACCTTTTTACTTTTGCAGCCAGGAACATATTATACGGGTGGCTGCCTCAAACCTTTGCGATGTCTGGTGTCTCTTTCTGTCACATAACATAATGATCCCCGACCTGCTTAATTCAATTCAGGGTCACAGGGAGCAGAGCGTATCCCAGTAGCATAGGGTGCAGGGCAAGAAATATCCCTGGACAGAGAACCAGTCCATCAGAGGGTGCACTCATGCGCACACCTACACTCAAACAACTTGGAATTGCCATTTCACCTAACTGGCACACGCTTGGGGAGGAAAATAGACAGAGACATGAAAGAACAATGATCAGGCTGCCACCCACTGTGCTACTCTATAGGGTAAAGTATAGTATGTGAGATATGAGTGAGCAGCCTACCATGAAAGACAGAAATGGCCAATACTAGATATTTTCATTTCTAACATATAACATTTGACTTTGAATGCTCTTACCTGCTTTTGCCAGTTCTGCAATGAACAGGGCACCCTGGGTACAGATCAAGCTGTTCCTCTGAAGACCCTCAGCCATGAAGGGTAGGATGCCACTTGTTATGATCAACTGAATGGCGCCCTCAGCTGCAAATGACAGAATTACACATTACTGCTTCATTTTTAGACAGCATCTTGTTAAGTCTCCAAACGCATTACAGCTTATGAGTTGTAGCAGGTCATGTTTTCAAAAGACTCAGCTAAATAACTGATTTGTTTTCAACTGTGCATTGTGAAAAAAATCTAATCATGATGAATTGTTTCTTCATCATTCGTTTTTTTAAATTAGCCAAACACTTTTTGGTCCCTACTGTGATATATCCAGCGGAATAACTCTTTCACAGATGTTGTGTTAAAAGCTCTAGAATATCACAAAACAAAATGACTCTCACATTCACACAGCCTAAAGCGTGGGAGCAGATTCAATCCCAGAATAGCAATATTCTGCTGTGATTGTGTTCTTGTGCTGCTGCCAGGACCGCCCTCTGAATGTGATGTCCTGACAAGTCCCTAAGTTGTCTTGGATCTCCCCAGGAGGTGATTAGTTGTACTTTCCAAAGACAACATTGGCAGACCAGTCACACTCTCAGCTACATAACAGATAATGATAATGGAATGTGCTAGCTTACTGAACCCACATTCTTTCATATTGAGGAGGTGGACTTCCATGGAAGAGCATCCTTCCGCAGAAGGCTGTCTGACTTGTGACACGGAAAATAGCAGTCTCTCGAGCAAGAACAGGATGTAATTAACACAATCACGTCTGCATCTGCTCCATGAGTGTTAATTATTAGACTAGCATTCAAATTGTCACTTACAGAATTAGCCAGAACCTGCCAAGATGGCATTCAAGTCAGTCAGATTTGGATTTCATAGTGATATTAATGAACCTCAGAGGGAGTAAGCTTTACAACTTTGGATTCAATGCAATCTGGGCGTACATTTTTTGATTTCTTTTTGTTGAAAGTATTGTCAAGTGGTTTTGAGAATGGTGCTATAAAAATTAAGATTAATTTATACTGTAATATCTGGCATTTCGCTGCCCACTCCCCAAAGGAAAACGTTAATGTTCAAAGGTTGATATTTGGTGGCTCAAGAGATTCTCATTCATATTTCATTAGCTTTATTACAGATGTGTCTCCTAAAATTCCTAGGAGAAACAGCTTTAGACCAAAATGAGATTCAACTGAGGTAAAAGGAGTCATGATTGAGAACTTGGTTAGAAAAGCATTGCACATTGCATTTATATGAGATCTCTTTCTAGTCTTGTTTTAATCTTTTTCAAGTCTTCATATTTTCATAGACTTCATCCATTGTGGCATTCAACATTTGATTACATTTGTTTTTTTCCAATTGGAGCACTGGCAGATGAAGTGGCTTTCTCATGGTCACACATTGGTGTCAGTAGTGGGATTAAAACTCACAGGCTCAGGGTGTGACGTCTAAAGTCTTAACCACTGTGCCACACACTTTTCTTCTAGAATGGGTAAGACCTAATTGAAGCACAACAATATAAATTAGAACATCTAATAGTATTATTCAGAAGCAAGGACTACAGTTTTTATAATCATAGTAACGTGTTTTAATACCACAAACAATGGTCCATACATTTAATCACATATTACTGAGCACACAATGCAAATACTTTCAGATTGCGAAAAACAAAATGGCAAGACACTATTTGAAAGATCTGAGCTCTTTGTGTGAATTTGCTGAGATCTCTGCTGAAACCCAAGAGGAGACACTTGTAAGAATGCCAATGTATTTAATGTTTTCCTCAGAAGAAAACCCTGAGAAGCATAACACAAAAGAACATGTCTCCATTTTATTTCTTTGTCATCTCATTGTTGTCCAGGAGAGACTCAAAGGATATTAAGGAGGTCTCTTTTTTGATTTTTCATTCCTATGGATCAAACTGGGGGAAAATTTAGAATTGTTATTTAACCCATTTAATCATGAGAGACATTCAGTATGAGATCAAAAAAAAAAAGAAAACGTTTAACCCAAGCAACGCCGAGTCAAAGATGCATGTGACTTGGACCGAATTTCTAAAGGTGAGGTTCAAGCTAAAAAGACTAAGACAGCTTCTACCCCCAGAAGAGAGACCTTAGTGAACCACCTCAGTCAGTCAAGCCCAGAATCAGGATGCCCATCAAACATGTAGGCTTACTTTAAGATTTTATCAATGAAGTTGTGTCTGCAGAAGGCGTTCTTCATGGTCCTGAACATTCACACATGGAGTTGCTCCAAGCCTTCACTTCTGCAAAAGCCTCCACTGTTTTCTTTTGCTCCATCCTTTTTTTCCGTTTCTATTCACATTTACTTATTTGACAATTAACAACATCTATGATACAATTGGTTATTTTTCTTTTGGTTTTCCAATTGGAACATAGGCAAGGCAAGTGCTTTGCTCATGGTCACACAGTGTCATAGTGGGACTTGAACCCACAACCTCAGGGTTTGAAGTCCCTAAGATCTCATTAAAGCTCCATCTCTCATTTTAGTTATTTTCCCTTACTTCTACCAAGCAATGAGCTTATTTTTATTGACTTGACATGAGTGTTGTGAACATTTCTAATTGTTTCATCTTTGAGTTCTGATAACTGATACCAGCCTCTATAATAGTCCTACCCGCATGTTCATCTTCACTCATTGTGAGCAGCGTCAGTCTTGATATTGCTCTTGCTTCCCAAACTCCCCCTCTGTGTGCTAACAGGTGGTGTCCACCTTTACAGTGGTCTCATCTGTGTGTGTACGCTAAGCACTCTCAATATTTATAGTATTCTGATGGATGATATTTTACTTTATAGCGTCCCCATGTTTGTTCTGATGATCAATATCAATCTTGATAGTGTTCTTTACCAAATGTTTTGAGACCTGCAATCCTCTTTTACAGTGGCCCCAGATGAGTCTTCTGAGCAAAATGTTATGGACAGCATGAACGGGCTGGCATCCCAGCTGGGATGGATGGATCCTTACCTGACTAGGAGGTCTTTTTAATGGAAGGATGTGGGCGGACCAAATTGGTTAGTGGTAGCCTTCCTGGTCAAGAGGCCATTATAAAGAATGGACAGGGGGAGACTGCTTCCCAGGTCAGTATGCTTCCCTGGGTGGTGACATTCCTTTGGTGTGTATCCCGTTTAGACACCCGCAGGGCTGTGTGGGAGTTGTAGTTTTGGTGGGCAGCCCTGTTGGGGCCCTCAGGTGCTGTTAGGTGGAGCTGCTGGAGGCAGACTCCCCAATCACAGGGAGATTCGGCCTGACCTGGATGCAATATGATAGTACCAGAAGCACTCCTGGGTTCAGGATACAGGAAGCTGCTCTGCTTAAGCTGGTGAGTCAGAGTGGGGAGAGTAGTCAGTCAAAGCTCACCTGGGTGGAGTGGAGAGTCATATTAATATATTAAGGTATTTGTGGCAATAAATGTCTTTATTAGAATCTGTAACTGTGCCTGTGCAGTTGTATCTGGGGTTTGGGGTGCTGCAATGCCCCTTTATGGCTCACAAATGTCAATTTTTACAGTCTTCTTGCCTGACTTAACTAAAGTTAAATATCCACCTTTCTAGTATTCCCAAATGTGTGCTCTGATGAGTGGTGTTCATTGTTACAGTGGTCACTGGATGATTAAAGTTCATTTTTATAGTATCATCATGTGTAATGTATAAGAGGTGATGTCCTCTTTTATAGAGCTCTTGTTTGGGCATTTTCATGAGTGATGTCTGTTTGTAGTGGTCCGGTGCCATTCAGATTCACATTCAACGTCGGTCCGACTTGCACCACTCACACACAGAAACACTAATTAACAGCAAATCGAATAAATAATTATGCGATATATTGAATGGCGAAGAAATACAAACAACTAATAAACAGGTAACCGTCTCCTTCCCCTACAGCAATAACAAATACTAACACACAACAATAAACAACTAACAATGAACACTCACGACAAAGTTTGCAGATGTCCACTCAGGGCAGCTAAGAAATGGAGTCCATTAATCTGTAGTGCTACTGACTTAACAGCATCATAGGCACCCGGGCAAAGTAGTGCACTGGGCCCTCTGTCTTGATAGCAAAATAGAAACATTGATAGGCGTCAGAAACATTGTGAGCCCCTTTGGTCCTGGGGCCCCCGGCCAGTGCCCATTGTGCCCATACGTTAAGACGGCCCTGTGTTCACCTTTAATATGCTCTCAATTGTGTGTTCTGATGGGATGTGTTCACCTTCACAGTGGGCCCATTTCTATATTTGGAGAATCAGTCTCAGTCTACAGAGCTCTCAAATGAGTGTTCTGACTGACATCCACTTTCAAACTGGTACCAATTGAGTGTTCTGATTTTTTGTTTTCAATCTTAATAGTACACAGGTAAGAGATGTGTACATTTATAGTGTTTTCTTTTGTATGCTTTGATGCCTGATATTTTTCTTCACAGTGGGCCCAAAATGTGAATTATGAGGATCAGCTATCATCTCTAATGTGTAATGGGTAATGTTCACCATTGTAGAGCTCTCACCAAGGAGTTTAAATATCAACATCTGCCTTAACAATATGTACTGCCAGAGCAGTTTAAAAGCAGGTTTAAAGCAAGACAAGGTGATGAAGAAAGAATGGTAGTTAAAAAACAGGCAGTGGTTAAAAGTTAGTAAGTCAAATATACCTAAAATGTCAAAGACTAAAACAAATGGCAAAATAAAAACCTTAAAAATAATATATGCAAAGCTCTTACTCCTTAAAAGAACTGTACAGAAGATTTTTAGCTACAAATACAAAATCATGGGTGCCACAGACAATTTGTCATCTTAATATTGTGATCTGTGTTTTGTATTAATTTTTTGTTGGTTTGCTTGAAAATATATGAATAAATTATACATCAATCTGGAAAGGTTTAAGGTCAGTGATTCCAAAAATATTATTAGTATTATGACTGAGATTCCCAAAGCACAACAGAGATCCAAGAACACTTCAAATAATGCTCACTAGAAGGGGGAAATCCCACCAAAAACCCTGGCTAAATTTGAAAAGGGCCACACAGAATCTTTATAAAATAACAATTCTCTGTTTGAAGCTCCAAAAGGCACAAAAGGCATAAAGAAGATTTCAGCAAAGGAAATTCAAGGCAAATAAAGACCCAGTATAGTAATCCAGGGCAAGGTCAGAAAACAGAGCATTTTGTGAGAATAAAACATTTTACTTTATAAAGAATCTACGTGGACCTTTTTTTTTATCTAGCTGGGGTTTTTGATAGTATTCCCTCTTTAGCAGGCATTATTGGAAATGTTTTTGACTCCTTTTAGTGTTTTGCGACTCTCAGTCATAACAAAATGAATGACCCGAAACATAATAAATACAAAAAAATAATATATTTAAAATAATAATATAATATAATATAATATAATATAATATAATATAATATAATATAATATAATATAATATAATATAGTAAAAAAACTGTCTCCTTTGCAGAAAGAGCTGCAGTTTTTGAAACAGTGGATGGCTCTTTTCGTAAATGTTTGTGAATGCGCTGTGGATTTTTGGATTTCTGGATTTTTGACCTTTCGCTCTGTTTTTTGACCTTTCTTTAGATTCTGTGTTGGGTTTGCTAACCTTGGATTGCATTGCTGTCACCTCCTTTGTGCCTTTTGTGCTCTTCAGAACTTCACAGTGTGAAAGAGGATTTTTTTGTGAAAATCAACTTTTATTTTATGAGGGTCATGTGTTTGCCCTCACTACTAGTCAGGGGTTGAGGGTAAATCCTCCACTAGTCAGCATTTTTGGAGGTTCTTGGGACTCTCAGGTCATAACAAGTAGTTTCCAGTTTGAGGATGTTTTAAAACATTATTACTGTTATGCTGAAACACAATCTTTAATTTATTAGAACATTAGAACAATCTGGATGGGAACAGGTCATTCAGCCCAACAAAGCCCACCAGTCCTATCCACTTACTTCTTCCAAAAAAACATCCAGTCTAGTTTTGAAGGTCCCTAAAGTTCTATTATCTACCACAGTACTTGGTGACTTATGTGGGGAATCACCAGTCTGGAACTTCAGTGTTGGGTGTTCCCATGGTGACCACCTCCCAGAATTCTCCAAGTAGCATGACACATGTAAGCTCGACCATATTTAGGACAGCAGCGACATTTCTTCTATATCCAGGATTGAAGGATATAAATTTTGAAAGACATGTTAAAAACCCTTTCTTAATCCTCCTGGTGCTTAGGTTCTTTTCTTCTGTTATTGATCTTTGATTTTTGGTTTAAAATTTCAGTTTAGTCCTGCTGATTGGTTTGATTTTTGGTTTTAACCGGGGTTTGCTCTGACTAAGTTTATCTATTCCTTAAACATATACTGTCTCACTCTGAGTCAGAATACTTGATGATGTCACATGCTACCACCTCCTAGCAATGAGAGTTTGTTGCTTGCAACAACATGGCCGTATGATGGTCCGGGTTAACTCCACCCTCCCTCGTTGCATCCAGGATCCTTTTCAATCTGTAAGTGTTGATAGTCATGTACCGAGATGAGTTGGGCAAATGTGGAGACACAAATTCAGCAAGGGTTGGTGCAAAAAGTGCCAGTGCTTTTATTAAAGCAAAACAAAAAAGTGTCCAAAAGTGCATTGGTTTAAATCATTCCAATAAATGAATAATCCATAAAATTAATGAAAAGTATAGAAGTTAAAATATCCAAATACATTGTAAATATTTCCATAAAATGAGGTTAAAACACAAGGGCAAGCATTTTCTTTAAAAACCATGAGCCTCGGTGCTGCTTTCTAAATTTGACGGCACACGCTCCATCCTCAGGGCTCTACTTCCTTGTACCCACTCCATCCTGTTCCTGCCTTTGTCTCTTTTCCCTTTAACCTACGTATGTTCCTTTTAATCAATATTCCTTTCTGATCCCCACCCCCGCCATACAGGCTACTTTTTATCCTATTACGAGGTGTGACTGATCCACTCGCATTTACAAATGTAAGCACAATCAGCCAAGCACCCCAAACAACTCTGGAGTGAAACGCAGTCACACATCCAATCAGAGTCTGCTTTATTTATTTTAAAACACCACTGTGCCACAGGCCTCTCATCACAGGCCACTTGAAAGAATTGCTGTAAGCACAAATATAACACATAATAGAAGCAAAGAAGCACTAATAAATAAATGAAAATGAGAACAAATGTACAAAATATGCATAAAAAAAACATTCAGCACATTCCAAAATGTCAGAATCATAACACAGTTATCCCATGTGAGTGTCTTCAGTTGTTAATTTTCAATCTTTATAATAGCCTGGTGGAAGATATTCATATTTATAATGCTCTCAGTTTTGTGTTTTGATGAGTGATGCGCACATTTGCACTGTTCCCAGCAGATTGTTCTGATGGCTAACGTTCCACATCATGGTGAGTGATGATCACCTGTACAGTAGTCCCGAATGTGTGTTCTGATGACAATCTATATATTGCTGTCACCAGTGTGCTCCAATAGATGATGACGATGAGTAATGACAGCCTCTCCAGTACTCTGACAGGAGGTGCCCCCCACCCTTGATGAGTGATGCCCATTTTTGCAGCAGCGCCGGAGTGTTCTGATGATCACTGTCAGTCTTGATAGTGTGTTCTCTAACTGATGATGCTAAAGTGTTCCTAACCGTGTGTTCTGATGAGCAACTTTCATAATTAGTAGGCTCTCGCCTGCATGTGTTGATGAGCGCACTTGTTCCAATAAGAGCAGTGTTCTACCTGTTTTGTTGGGTGATACTTGTATACCCACAGTGCTCTTATTATCATAGGCTGACGAATGACGATAAATTCTATAAAGGCCAGGTGAATTACGTGAACATGTTCTGTATTCTTATGCTGTGTGTTCTGACAGGTGGGTAACACCTAAATGTTGTCCTCACTTGCGTGTTGCATGGACATATCCTGTCTAATGTTTTTTGATGAGAGGTTCACTTCTGGAGTAGACATACTCTGACTATTAATGTTTCACCACTTGATTATGTATAATCTTTGAATATAACTCTGTAAAGTACTCACGTTTTTCTTTGACCGCTGTCAGCAGAATTTCAAACTGTTCCATTATATGCTCCTCATTATCGCTCCATTCTGTGTTCTTTATTGTTTCCAAAGCTTTACTCAGAGATTCTAAAATGAGACCCAGTGGAAAAGCTATCAACACTATGTCACCCCCACTACCTACAGAACTAAAAATATAAGTGCTTAAGAAACAGATGAAACAGCTCCACAAGGCAGCAGGTCTCTGGGGAGGGAGACCAAAACAATCTGAAAGCAGGACTAATATTTTGGTCCTTGACTGGGAATAGCTTTCCTAAACATAATAAACAGCAGTTTACAAGTAAATACCCTGTAAGTACAAGTTGCAAACCTCTGTATTAATGTATTGCTGAAGTGTAGTTCTATATTGTAGCCTCTTATCACATCACCAGCTGACCTTGCTTTTTAAAATCTCAACATTCAGAGAGATCTACAAGTATAGAGAAGTCGGACACTCACCCATCGTCACTGGGGATCTCTGCTGTGCTGTTCCTGTAGTTTGAGCAGCAAGTCAGAAAATAGCAGGGAGCTCAGCGCTGATTACAGACAAAAATTCCACTTTCCTTTTCTCTCTCTCTCTCTCTCTCTTGCCTTGTCTTCCTGTCTTCCTCCCCGCCCCCTTCTTCTCTCTTATACTTAAACTCTAATTCGCTCTAATTCCTAATCTGTTGAAAGCTTCTAAGCAAAACTGTATTTCCCTCATCACTTAGATCCTCCAGGATGCAAATACATTCCATGTCCTCTGACTTATCTAGACAAGCATATTCTAATTTTTCAGAAAATTTCTAATTGGGCTTTTACACTCCATTTAATAACTGACAGGCACATCTAATCCATTAAAGTGATTGACTGTCTTCATTTTATTCCACATTAAATGCAAGGATATATGAAAATGAAGCCAACTACACTGAAATCCCTAATAATTAATTTTATGTCATTTCCCTCCACAGACTCGTTTTAATCCTTATGAATTTTTATTTTTATTTTTTTTTTGTACGAGTTATCCCTGAATCTCAAAAAATCATTTTAGTTAAACTCCAAAAGAGTTTCACTTCTACCTTATCTTATACAAGGCAAACATAGTTTGCACTGAGTGGCCCATATTTGCTGGCTTCATTCCAGTTGACTCCTCAGAGACCAGTTTCAGAAATTAACTGTATTAGTTAGTTGAAGAACTCTATATACATTAGATCAGTGCATCCAAAGCTTTTTTTTGTGGTGGTACACTTTTTATATCCAAAAACATCCCAAGGCACACCATTATTCTACTTACCACAAACACATTACATCTCATACATATGCTCAACTGTCCGAAGGGGTTGGACTACCAGAGAAGCCAATAAAAAAGCAGCTATCAGCATTCATACACACAGAACTTAGTGAGCAATTTGCTGGCATCTCCCAGCTGCTTTGTCTCTCTGCCCACTCCTTTCTGCCACAAAGGCAACTTGTGCACCCTGCGAGACTTGCTGGTGACCACACACCTAGGCAGATGGACTCTAGCACCCAGGAGATGCGTCCGAAGTGCTCTAAGTGTTGTGTCTTCCAAACAGTGATTGAGGAGCTGATTTTATGCCAGCTTCTCCAGGTAGTCCTGTCCTCCTTAGACAAGCCTCGACCATCTGAGTATCTTGTACTACTCAGGTTTTGACCCAAGTGTTCTACACTATTATTTCTATAGCTCACCTAGGTAGCTCTCATGGCACACTGGTTGACAAACACTGAATTAGAAATACATGAATATGTTTAATAGGGGCAAATGCTCCCGGAAAACTGTAATGCTAGACCTAAAATACTCACATACACATCCTGAAGCAGGTAATGGTGGCTAAAACACGAACATTTGTGAAAACCTTTGCTTTTGATTCAAGATTCAAGATTCAAGAGTATTTATTGTCATTTCATCCATATACAGTAGTACAGCATACAGTGAAACGAAACAACGTTCCTCCAGGACCATGGTGCTACATAAAACACAGGACAATGAAGAATCCACGACACATAACATAAAGACACATAATATATAACAAAGTGCATGTGAGTCAAATGTGCAAACTTGTGCAACCATGTGCAACACTGCAGAACAGAACACATATATCAGATATCAGACCGGTTCATGAGTGTTCAGGAGTCTGACTGCTTGGGGGAAGAAACTGTTACACATCCTGGTGGTGAGGGCCCGAATGCTTCAGCACCTTTTTCCCAATGGCAGGAGTGTAAACAGTGAATGTGAAGGGTGTGTTAGATCATTCACAATGCTGGTGGCTTTTCAGATGCAGCATGTGGTGTAAATGGCCATGATGGAGGGAAGAGAGACACAGATGATCTTCTCAGCTGTCTTCACTATCTGTTGTAGGGCTTTGCGATCCCTGACCGTGCAATTTCCAAACCAGACAGTGATGCAGTTACTCAGGATGCTCTCTATGGTTCCTCTGTAGAATGTTGTTAGAGTAGCTGGTGGAAGATGGGCTTCCCTCAGCCTTCACAGGAAGTAGAGCTGCTGCTGGGCTTTCTTGGCTAAAGAGCTGGTGTTGTGGGACCAGGCGAGGTTCTCTGCCAGGTGGACACCCAGGAATTTGGTGCTATTGATGACTTTCACAGTTGAGCCGTCAATGTTCAGTGGCAAATGGTCACTCTTAGTCTTCTTAAAGTCAGCAATCATCTCTTTTGTTTTGTCTACATTCAGAGACAGGTTATTGGCTTTACACCAGTCCGTTAACCGCTGCACCTCCTCTCTGTATGCTGACTCATTGTTGTTGTTGATGAGACCCACCACAGTCGTGTCATCGGCGAATTTTATGATGTGATTAGAGCTGTGCGTTGCTGCACAGTCATGAGTCAGCAGTGTGAACAGTAATGGACTGAGCACACAGCCTTGAGGGGCTCCAGTGCACAGTGTGGTGGTTCTGGAGACGTTGTTTCCAATCCTGACTGACTGAGGTCTTTCAGTCAGGAAGTTCAGAATCCAGTTACAGAGGGAGGTGTCCAGTCCCAGCAGGTTCAGCTTTTCCGTCAGCTGCTGAGGAATGATCGTGTTGAATGCTGAGCTGAAGTCGATAAACAGCATTTGAACGTATGTGTCCTTATTGTCCAGATGAGCGAGTGCCAGATGGAGAGTGGTGGCTATTGCATCATCTGTTGAATGGTTCCAGCGGTAAGCAAACTGCAGGGGGTCCAGTGAGGGGGGCAGTAGAGTTTTGATGTGCCGCATGATAAGCTTCTCGAAGCACTTCACAATGACGCAACGGGAAGGTAGTCATTGAGGCTGGACACTTGTGACTTTTTTGGCACGAGAACTATCGTGGTGGTTTTGAAGCAGGTTGGGACGATGGTGGTTTAATTAAGATATAAGCAGGTATAGGGGCAGGAGGATATCATTATCATCATTGTCTCCATGTCCTGGCACCACAGGAACGTGGGAAGGTTTCTTGTCCGTTATTGAGTTCTTGGCTCATCAGTTCTGTTTCAGAAAAAAAGGTGCCCAAAAGCTGGATAGCTTGATGACTTCCAACAAGACAGACTCAGATATTAAAGGATAAAATTTGATATTTTTCAAGACAAAATATTTTTTCACAATTATGGTATACATTAATTTGACACTGAAAATGGTGTTGTAAAATTAATCATTTTTTAAAAATAATTTAAAAAAATGCTCTTCTTGTTCTTGTGATTAAAAATATTGAACTTAATGTGAAAGCAAAAGCCTTAAAATGTGCCAAACACATCCCAATTTGTTCATTCACTTATGTACCTGAGTATTGATCCATGTCTTGGGATTGCATACATATTGTAAAAATAGTTTATGTTGTCCTGCGGTGGGTTGGCACCCTGCCCGGGATTGGTTCCTGCCTTGTGCCCTGTGTTGGCTGGGATTGGCTCCAGCAGACCCATGTGACCCTGTGTTCGGATGCAGCGGGTTGGATAATGGATGGATAGTTTATGTTGTTTTAGGGTAAAATAATTCTTTTAAAAGAAGTTTGGCCTTCAACCCAGAATGGTATATTTTCCGGTAGCTCATTTTCTTAATGTTATTTTTAAAATGATGTAAGGACTTAGGTAAGAGCTACCTCAGGATTTAGCCTAAGCAGCGGTCATTTGATACCCACTCACACACATACCCATCCACACTCTCAGTCATACATTTGGAATTATCAGTTCATCTAACAGCATTTATTTGAAGGTGTGAGAGGAAACCCCATGCTAGCTCAAAGAGGACATGCAAGCTCCACACAAGATTCAGACCCAGAACACTAGATTCATACAGCAGCCGCATTACATACTGTAAGACTTAGTCATCAATACAGTATTTAGTAGCACTTGTTCTGTCAGCCAACTGGCAGATAAGCTTTTGAGCAAAAACTGGGAGATGTGCGTAAAAACAAACATCAAAATAAAATAAAAGATATAAAGCAAAATGAACCAGAAGTGCAAAAATGAGAGACAATAATCATCCGAAAGTAAATGTGAGAAAAGAGTACAAAGATCTTCTTCTTCTTTTGGCTGCTCCCATTAGGGGTTGCCGTAGCGGATCATCTTCTTCCATATCTTTCTGTCCTCTGCATCTTGCTCTGTTACACCCATCACCTGCATGTCCTCTCTCACCACATCCATAAACCTTCTCTTAGGCCTTCCTCTTTTTCTCTTGCCTGGCAGCTCTATCCTTAGCATCCTTCTCCTAATATACTCAGCATCTCTCCTCTGCATATATCCAAACCAACGCAATCTCGCCTCTCTAGCCTTGTCTCCAAACCGTCCAACTTGAGCTGACCCTCTAAAAGACCCTCACCTATTTTGTTTCTCTTCTCGGTACTCAAATGTGGCACTTGGTGCCACAGCCCACCTGCCAAGTTGTTTTGCCTGCCTAAGGTAAAGTCATCCCTGATGGAGGATCGCAGGAATCGTGAGAAAGAGGGGTCCTTTCATAGGATTGGCTGGCCCAACACTGTTTCAGCCGTGGAATGGCCAAATGGGGGAGGCAGCTTGATGGATGAGGTCTCCAGGAGTCTAAAATTATCCAAATCTTATTATGTGATATCATCTACTGTTAAATTCTGCTCTGTACTTCTAAAAAATTTTTATTTTTTATTTTTTATTGAAGATTTGTTCTGTTCTGTGTATTGTATTGTATTGACCCCCTTCTTTTGACACCCACTGCATGCCCAACCTACCTGGAAAGGGGTCTCTCTTTGAAATGCCTTTGCCAAGGTTTCTTCCATTTTTCACTACTAGGTTTTTTTGGGAGTTTTTTCTTGTCTTCTTAGAGAGTCAAGGCTGGTGGGCTGTCAAGAGGCAGGGCCTGTTAAAGCCCATTGCGGCACGTCCTGTGTGATTTTGGGCTATACAAAAATAAACTGTATTGTATTATAAAAGAGCACAAAGATAACCTTTGAATACTTCAGAGATTTGGTATCCATACTCATAGCTGTCCTTTTATCCTGTTGCGTCGATTATGCATGGGCCCCGAACCTCAGAGGCCACGGTCCTAGCAACACTGGAAGCAGACCTAATGAGAGAAGTTAACACTGGTGACTTTGGAGAACCCAAAATTATACCAAATCATGACAACACTGGTGAACAACATTTCACTTAATAATACTATTCAGCTCTTTCACCCTGTTTCATATTCACATGCTGTGTAGTGTAAACAGAAATGTTTGGAACTGCTGTAAACTCCAGAAATGCGTAATCGAATATGACGTCTTATTCCCTTAGGATGAAATAAGTCCTTGGAAAAGTGTCAGCCACAACCTCATAAAACAGGTCTCCAAAGGGGTGTACACATCTAACCCAAGCATAACACGTCATAACTTCAAGGTATCATAATCACCATTACTAAAGTCAATGGAAGCTGCAATTTTTAATTTAATTTTCATATCCTAAATATAAGTATTTTAGAATCATTTTAATAGAAAGACAATTTTAATCAAATATTTTTAATCAATACAAAGTAATTTTTACAATTTAATAAAAAGCATATACTTAAATGAAGTTATGTCAATGGATCATTAAAAGCGTAAAGAAGAGGACTGAAGGTAACTAAAGGATTAACTAAATGTGGCTTAAAGCTTGAACACGTGAGGTTTGCCTCATCTTAAGAGGAACCATCAAAGTAATTAATGAGGTTAAAATGAAGTAAATGAGTAATAAACACCCTCCTAAAAAGATGTAACAGATAGAGGCGTTGTCCACCTCTTGAACCCTCAGGTACCACTCTAAACACCAGGTAAAAGTATAACAACTCTTTATTTTACTATTACGTGCACAAAGCACTCTCCACATCACACTACTCATCTACTACACAATTCTCTATAAACAATACTCTCTCCTCCTTGCCCAGACACTTGCCACCCTACCTCCCAGCTCAGCTCAGTGTACTGGGCTTCCCACAGTCCTTTTATATCCCCTGACCCGGAAGTGGTTCCTGGCCAAACCCACAGTTCCTTTTTCCTTCCGGGTCAGGGTAAACAGTCCTTTCTTCAGCCCGGGAGCACGTCGTTCCTTCCTGTCACGTGATGATGACGCACTCCCGGGTTATAGGGCACATAAGAGCCCACTAGCCCCCCTACAGCGACTCCCGGTGGCCCCCAAGGTATCCAGCAGGGCTGTGTATACAAACTACAAAGTCCATGAGGCCCTGCTGGAACTCGGGGCACCATCATGCTGTCCGGAGGGCTCCTCCTGGCGGCCTGGGGTTGGCGACCGGAGTCTGTAGCCGGTCGTCCATCACAAAGAGAAAAAACTAGTGAGAAAGCCCAAACACCCCTATTATGAAGTGGTGATAAGTTCAATGGGAAAACCTGTAGGACACCACTATTAACAAACTGGTGCTTAGAGTAATAGAAGAATCGACATACTGTATATGAAGTTACTGGTGGCTGTGGTTGATTGGCTAAGATGATACAATTCTGCATATTAAGAGTCAGATGACATGATGTGTTAGATAAGGTAATGGTAATGGAAAAGTATAAAAGTATAACATTGTTTTACTGACTGCTCACTCCATGGACTGAGACATTTGTTCATATAATATGTGCAAATAAGGAATTATTCTACATTTTCAACTGGTCTCCGAGAAGGACTTCTCTGAAAACAGAGGAAAGTTTTGTTTTTTTCGCAAAATCACAAGGATTACTTTGTGTTATTTTTTTTTAATCTTATTGAATTTATTAACATCAAATAACACTCCATACACATAACTTGAGTTTTAACAAAAGAAAAATAAAGGTTTGAAACAAATCAACCCCCATCCCTGAGAAAGAGAGATAGACCAGCAGTGTAAAATTTTATGCTAGTAAAGACAAATGAATAGATAAAATAATAAATGAATAAAGATAACTGGAGTAAAAGACAGGAGAGAACCTGTTTCCTCAATTTAAATGCTTATTCTAAAATGTTATTGATTAGTTCCTGCCAGGTTTTGAAAAAGTTTTGTACAAATCCTCTAAGTGCAAATTAGATTTTTTCCAGTTTCAAATAGTATATAACATCACTTACCCACTGACTTAGAATAGGTGGGTTAGGATTCTTCCAATTGAACAAGATAAGTCTACGTGGAAAATTGGACAGGTTCTGTTTAACAAAGTTTCGAATTTGAAGGTAGTGAAAGAAACGTGTTGCTGGTAAGTTACATTTAGAATGTAATTGTTCGTAGGATGCAAAAACGTTGTCTATTTACAGATTTTTAAGTGATTTAATCCCGGATATGTATAGAGTTTTTTAATTTGCACATACAGTAGATTCAGAAAGTATTCAGACCCCTTCACTTTCTGCACACATTTCTATGCTGCAGACATAATGCAACATTGTTTTATGATAGAAATATATTTTAAGACAAAAAAAGGAAATCTACTGTTCAAGCATTCAATCCTTGTGTTGTGGTGATGGCACAGATGGAAAACAGTTGTCTACAAAGGACACAATTTGCCCTCAATCAGTAAAGCATTAAAAAGAATGCCACATGTTCTGTATACAAAAAAAAAACTCACAGTTAAGGTGTCTGGGATTATTCAGATTATGAATTTGATGGAGAGATCTGAAAATGAGGACTACAGAATATTCTGGAGAAGTCAGAGATACAATATTGTAAATGAATACATTTGGGGAAGGGTATAAAACAGCA
Organism: Erpetoichthys calabaricus; assembly: GCF_900747795.2. Classification (NCBI taxonomy): domain Eukaryota; kingdom Metazoa; phylum Chordata; class Cladistia; order Polypteriformes; family Polypteridae; genus Erpetoichthys; species Erpetoichthys calabaricus. The sequence goes on from NC_041395.2 coordinate 217,863,173, forward strand.
GCCAATTTTATAGGTGACCTAGTTGGCGCTGTTGGTTTAATTATCAGGAACTCTCCGGCCAATAAAGGGGTCTTGAAAGAAGCCACTGAGGTTCCAGCAAACATTTTGAAGGAGCTACAGAGTCCAGTAGAACATTCAGCCATTCTGCTCCCAAGCTCTGGAACTCACTACCTACTGAATCATTTTCAACTTTCCAATGTAAACTTAAAACCCATCTGTTTAAAATGGCTTTTTCTTTATGATTACAGCGGCTTTCTTTGGTTTTAACTTTTATATTTTCTTTATTTTCTGATGTTTTTGTTTTGTTTATAATGTGCTTTTTTGTTTATTTATTGTTTGTTTGGTGCCCTTGAGTGTTTAGAAAGGTGCCTTGTATAAATAACATTTATTATTATCATTATTATTAGTAGTAGCTGAGATTGGAGTAAAGGTGCACCAGTCAACATACTAAAAGCTCTAGACAATGCTGTGTTGGGAGGGTGGTACTAAAGAAAGCATTACTAAGAAAGAATCATGGGAAAGCACATCTGGAGTTTACCAAAAATTGTTGTATGTTGTAATTGCAATGTGGGAAAAGGTTTTGTGGTCAGATAAGACCAAGGTGGAGCTTTTTGTCCAGTGTTCAAAGAGACATGTGTAGTGCAAATTAACTCTGGTCACATTGCGGAAAACGCCATACCTATAGTAAAGTATGAGGGTGGCAGCATTACAGCATATCATGGTGTCAGGTTTAGCTTCAGACCAGAATGGTAAGGGGAGCATGTGAAATGCAAGGGTAGGGGTGTGCTGTAATAAACTCTCCAAAATCTAACAAGTAAGAAAACCTGTCTGCATGGTTCAGGGGCTTTACATGATATTGGGGGTATTGGGGCTTAGCCCATCTAAATGACCCTCTGATTTTCCTCAGCACAGACTGGGCATCAGGTTACAACAGAAGGAAAAGTGGATCAAAAAATACAATCAAACAGTTCAACAGAAACAATTTCTGTCTGCTAAAAACCTGAAGCTTGGGTGAAAGTTCATATTTTGGCAGGAAATGAACCCAAACATAAGGTCAGAGTAACCTTAGAGAGGCTCAAGGTACCAAAAGAGGAATATCCTACATTGGGCCAGTTTAATCCCTGATCTCAGCTCATTTGATATTCTGTAGCACTATTTAAATATTTCAGTGGAAAAGCATCATCCACATAACCTGAACAGCTGGGAGCAAATCTGTCTGGAAGAATGAGCCAAAAGACTGTTGCTGTTAAAAAGTGGCTCTACAAAACATTAAAGTGTGGGGTTTAAATACTTATTCAAATAGCGCATTTCCTTTTATTCTTAAGATTTTTTTTCTGTCTAAAGCAAAGTCACATTTAAAAAAATTCCATTTCAGTGTTTTGAAACAGAATAAAATTTTAATGTACTATTTTTTCAGTAAATTTAGAGAATTGGTCAAGGGTCTGAATACTTTTGAACACTAAATTGAATGAGTGGCTGTGTGTTTCTGCTTGCATGTTTTAAGAAATACTAGGGGGCTTTGTCCCCTGCTCGCTTCGCTCGCCAACCCCCTTGGCCTGCGTTACGTGCCAGCCACTTCATATTTCTGCCGCTCACGTTGTGTAGAGGGGGGCTGAACACACCCCAAGGAGACACGGTCGCTCCTCTGAAACCCTTCTTAAACGGTGATACAATGAAAAACAAATAAAGCTTTTTTTTACCTCCTCTTTGCTCGATCAGCTGCTGGCTTGCTGCTGCTGAGTGCTGTATGATCTGCATCTAGCATGGCGTTTCTTACACTTAAAAGCCTGTACAGCACCTGAGTATTCGATCTTTTTTCGCTGTTCTGTTATTTCACTGAGTAATACTTTCAGTTTGCTTGGTGCTAATGCAATCTCTACTCTCATTTTTTGAGACTTTTGAATTTTCCTACTTCCATTATCTCTAACCTGCTCCACATGCGTATCACGGAACTTGCTTCCAAAGATTATAAGTATGACATGACTTGTCTGTCTCGCGGGAAGTGAAAGTGTCTATCCATCTCTCTTCAAAAGATCATGTCTCATCGCAAGATTTTTTTTATAATAAAGAGACATGTAAGTACAGATGACATTGAATTAGTGACATTTGTGTAGAGTACTTTAATTTGCACATACAGTGAATTTAAGAAAGTATTCAGATCTTTTCACTTTCTACACACTTTTTTGTGTTGTAAATTTAATTTTAAATAAATATATTTGTAATTTTTGCATTTCTAGCTATACTCAATAATCCGTAAAGCGCAAAGATCTTTAGAGAAGGTTTGTAAATTTACTAAAAATTGAAAACTGAAATCTCTTATGTATATAAATATTTAGGGTCTTTGCTACCCCTCCTCGAACCGCCACCTTATCGTGGTGGAGGGGTTTGCGTGTCCCAGTGATCCTAGGAGCTCTGTTGTATGGGGCTTTATGCCCCTGGTAGGGCCACCCAAGGCAAACTGGTCCTAGGTGAGGGATGAGACAAAGTGCGGTTCAAAACAACCTCCTATGATGAATAAAAATTTTGGACGGCGTTTTCCCTTGCCCGGACGCGGGTCACCGGGGCCCCCCTCTGGAGCCAGGCCTGGAGGTGGGGCTCGATGGCGAGCGCCTGGTGGCCGGGCTTGCACCCATGGGGCTTGGCCAGGCACAGCCCGAAGAGGCAACGTGGGTCCCCCTTCCCATGGTCTCACCACCTATGGGAGGGGTCAAGGAGGTCGGGTGCAGTGTGAATTGGGTGGTGGCCGAAGGTGGGGACCTTGGCGGTCCGATCCTTGGCTACAGAAGCTGGCTCTTGGGACGTGGAATGTTACCTCTCTGAAGGGGAAGGAGCCTGAGCTATTGGGCGAGGTTGAGAGGTTCCGGCTAGATATAGTCGGGCTCACCTCGACGCACAGCTTGGACTCTGGAACCAATCTCCTTGAGAGGGGCTGGACTCTCTACCACTCTGGAGTTGCCCCCAGTGAGAGGCGCCGAGCGGGTGTGGGCATACTTATTGCCCCCCGACTTGGAGCCTGTACATTGGGGTTTACCCCGGTGGACGAGAGGGTAGCCTCCCTTCGCCTTCGGGTGGGGGGACGGGTCCTAACTGTTGTTTGTGCGTATGCACAGAACAGCAGTTCGGAGTACCCACCCTTTTTGGAGTCCCTAGATGGGGTGCTAGATGGCATACCTTCTGGAGACTCCCTCGTACTGCTGGGAGACTTCAATGCTCACGTGGGCAATGACAGTGAAACCTGGAAGGGCGTGATTGGGAGGAATGGCCCCCCCGATCTGAACTCGAGTGGTGTTTTGTTATTGGACTTCTGTGCTCGTCACGGATTGTCCATAACAAACACCATGTTCAAGCATAGGGGTGTTCATATGTGCACTTGGTATCAGGACACCCTAGGCCTCAGTTCGATGATCGACTTTGTGGTCATGTCGTCGGACTTGCGGCCACATGTCTTGGACACTCGGGAGAAGAGAGGGGTGGAGCTGTCAACTGATCACCACCTGGTGGTGAGTTGGCCTCGATGGTGGGGGAGGATGCCGGTCAGGCCATGGTAGGCCCAAACGTGTTGTGATGGTCTGCTGGGAATGTCTGGCAGAGCCCCCTGTCAGAAGTAGCTTCAACTCCCACCTCCGGCAGAACTTCGACCATGTCCCGAGGGAGGTGGGGGACATTGAGTCCGAATGGGCCATGTTCCGTGCCTCTATTGTTGAGGCAGCTGACCGGAGCTGTGGCCGTAAGGTGGTCGGTGCCTGTCGTGGCGGCAATCCCAGAACCCGTTGGTGGACACCGGCAGTGAGGGATGCTGTCAAGCTGAAGAAGGAGTCCTACCGGTCCCATTTGTCCTGTGGGACCCTGGAGGCAGCTGATAGGTACCGGCAGGCCAAGCGGAATGCGGCTTCAGTGGTTGCTGAGGCAAAAACTCGGGCATGGGAGGAGTTTGGGGAGGCCATGGAGAACGACTTTCAGACGACTTCGAGGAGATTCTGGTCCACCGTCTGGCGTCTCAGGAGGGGGAAGCAGTGCAGTGTCAACACTGCATATGGTGGGGATGGTGCGCTGCTGATCTCGACTCTGGACGTTGTGGGTCGGTGGGGGGAGTACTTCAAAGACCTCCTCAATCCCACTAACATGCCTTCCAATGAGGAAGCAGAGCCTGGGGACTCGGAGGTGGGCTCCCCCATCTCTGGGTCTGAGGTCACCAAGGTGGTCAAAAAACTCCTTGGTAGCAGGGCCCCGGGGGTGGATGAGATACGCCCGGAGTTCCTCAAGGCTCTGGATGTTGTAGAGCTGTCTTGGTTGACACGTCTCTGCAACATCGCATGGACATCAGGGACAGTGCCTCTGGATTGGCAGACCGGGGTGGTGGTCCCCCTCTTTAAGAAAGGGGACCGGAGGGTGTGTTCCAACTACAGAGGGATCACACTCCTCAGCCTCCCTGGAAAAGTCTATTCAAGGGTTCTGGAGAGGAGGGTCCGTCGGATAGTTGAACCTCGGATTCACGAGGAACAGTGTGGTTTTCGTCCTGGTCGCGGAACAGTGGACCAGCTCTACACCCTTAGCAGAATCCTGGAGGGTGCATGGGAGTTCGCCCAACCAGTCTACATGTGTTTTGTGGACTTGGAAAAGGCGTTCGACCGTGTCCCTTGGGGAATCCTGTGGGGGGTGCGCCGGGATTCGGGGGTGTTCGGTCCCTGTACAACCAGTGTCAGAGCTTGGTCCGCATTGCTGGCAGTAAGTCAAACCCGTTTCCAGTGAGAGTTGGACTCCGCCAGGGCTGCCCTTTGTCACCGATTCTGTTCATAACTTTTATGGACAGAATTTCTAGGCACAGCCAGGGTGTTGAGGGGATCCGGTTTGGTGGACTCAGGATTGGGTCACTGCTTTTTGCAGATGATGTTGTCCTGTTTGCTTCATCAGGCCGTGATCTTCAGCTCTCTCTGGATCGGTTCGCAGCTGAGTGTGAAGCGGCTGGGATGGGAATCAGCACCTCCAAATCTGAGACCATGGTCCTCAGTCGGAAAAGGGTGGAGTGCCCTCTTAGGGTTGGGAGTGAGATCCTGCCTCAAGTGGAGGATATCAAATATCTCGGGGTCTTGTTCACGAGTGACGGAAGAATGGAGCGTGAGATCGATAGGCGGATCGGTGCGGCGTCCGCAGTGATGCGGGCTCTGCATCGGTCTGTCGTGGTGAAAAAGGAGCTGAGCCGTAAGGCAAAGCTCTCAATTTACCAGTCGATCTATGTTCCTACCCTCACCTATGGTCATGAGCTATGGGTAGTGACCGAAAGAACGGGATCGTGAATACAAGCGGCTGAAATGAGTTTCCTCCGTAGGGTGTCTGGGCTTTCCCTTAAAGATAGGGTGAGAAGCTCAGTCATCCGGGAGGGGCTCAGAGTAGAGCCGCTGCTCCTCCGCATCGAGAGGAGTCAGATGAGGTGGCTCGGGCATCTGATCAGGATGCCTCCTGGACGCCTCCCTGGTGAGGTGTTCCAGGCACGTCTAACCGGGAGGAGGCCCCGGGGAAGACCCAGGACACGCTGGAGGGACTATGACTCCCGGCTGGCCTGGGAACGCCTCGGGATTCTCCCGGAAGAGCTAGAAGAAGTGGCCAGGGAGAGGGAAGTCTGGGTATCTCTGCTCAAGCTGCTGCCCCTGCGAGCCGACCTCGGATAAGTGGAAGAGGATGGATGGATGGATGGATGGGTCTTTGCTATAGCACTCTGAATTGTGGTTAGGTTCATCCTTGAAATGTGTCTAGAACTAGATTGCAGTCCACATTTGACAAATTCAATTGACTGGACATCATTTAGAAAGGCACACACACACAATTCACACTGTATGTCAGGACAAAAACCAACTCATGAAGTCCATGGAACTCTCTGAAAATATCCATGATGAAATTATAGTGAAGCACAGATCAGAATATATATCCATTTCTAACGCCTTGAGTGCTTCAGTGAGCAGAGTGGCCTCAATAATTGTGAAACTGAAGAAGCTTATAACTAACAAGACTCTTCCCAGAGTTGGCCATCTGGATAACCTGAATAACTGGTCAAGAAGTGCCTTGGTCCGGGAGGTGAAAAAGAATCAGAAGCTCTTGGCTGAGATGGAAGAGCCTATTGAAAGGATAACCATCTCAGCAGTACTCTATCAATCAGGTGTTTATGGTAGAGTGGCTAGACTGAAGCATAAAAAGGCATAAATGGCACAGAACAGTTTAAACCACTCTGAGAACAAGCGGAAGAAGATTCCCTGGTTTGACAACACAAAAATTAAACTACTTGGGATGAACTCCAAGCACTATGTTTGTTGATGACCAGGCACTACTCAACACCTGCCTTATACCACGCCTAAGGTGAGGCATAGTGGTGGCAGCATCATGCTAAGGGGGAGCTTATAAGTGGCAGGGACATCAAGATGGTCAGAACTGAGGGGAGGATGAATGCAGCCAAATACAGTACAGAGATGTCCTTGAAGAGAACCTACTCCAGAGTGCATGCAATCTCAGACTTCAGTGATGCTTCTTCGTTCAGGGCAACAATGACCTGAAGCATACAGCCAAGACAACACTGGAGTGGCTTCAGGACAGGTCTCTGACTAAACTTGAGTGGTCCAGCAAAAGCCCAGACTTAAACTCCATAGAACATCTGTGGAGAGACCTTAGGATGGGAGTTTACAGATGTTTCCCAATCAATCTAATGGAGGTTGAGAGGATCTGCAAAAAAGAATGGGATAAACATTCCAAATCCAGTTGTGCAAAGCTTGTAGAGACTTACCCCAAGAAAAAAGGCTTGAAGACATAATTGCTGTGGATTCTACACAGTACTGGATGAAGGGTCTGAATACTTATATGAATGAGAGATTTCAGTTTTTCATTTTTAAAAATTTCTAAACTTTTCTGAAAACAAGCTTTCACTTTGTCATTGTGGGTTGAGTCTAGATTGATGACAAATTTATGTAGTTAAAATTAATCTCCAACACAAAGTGTGAAGGGGTCTAAGTCCCTTCTGAATCCATTGTATGCCTGGTCATCTTTAATTACAATTTCTAAAATAAAGTATGATAGAAAACAATTGACAAGAAGATAGATGTCTGATAAAGAAAATTAAAAGAGATAATGAATGTTCTCAATTGAATTATGGCTAAGGAAACACATGGTCCACAAAACTAAATATTGATGCACCAGCCAGGTCACCCCTTTTAATATATACAGTATAATGTTCCCAAAATAAACACTTGATGGCACATAAAGGTGTATCAGAATTATGAGCAGCAAAATAATGCAGTTTAATACTCTGTCAAGAGGTCAATATTTGGATGGGAGCTTCATTCCAGAATGAGACAACCCCTGCTGGGGGCATCTCAGCTTTATAGCGTCCTGACTAGAAGGTCATGGAGTCAGTTGTCCTAATTAGGCACTCTCATGGCTGTGGGAGATGGAAGAGAAGATATCGTCAGTGACATTGCCCCCTCGTATCCCAGAATGGCAGGGCTTACCTTTAATGAGCCCATTAGGTGAACCTCAGGCATGGATGTATGACACCTGCAAAACTAAAAACAAGCTTCATAATGAAATGGTTTCAGCTAAAGGCAGCAATGGAGTCTAATTTAAAAAGGGACTGTAAAGGTCTGTGCTCACTCACTCATTGAGTAAGTCACTCATGTGCATTTTCACTTACTTGCTCTCTCTTTCTTCCTTGCTCACTTACTCAATCATCCATTCACTCAAGGAACTTGTTCACCCACTCAGTCCATCATACACTTGCTCGCCTGTTCATTCTCTCTGTCTTGCTTGGTCCTTCTCTCACTCAATCATCCAAAAACACTATGAAAACTGCATGTTGTACTGTGGCATAGTTGCTTCGAGAATTCAGCATCATGGGATCCAAACCTGCACCCAGTCCCTTTCTCCTTATATCTGTATTGGCAATCCAATGGGTACTTTAGTTTTGCTTCCAAAACTCAAAGATACACATGTTAGGCTAACTGCTAACCGTGTGGACCTTGAGATGGACTGGTGAACCCCTCCAGGATTGGTTTCTGCCTTGTGTCTAGTACTGTGGAGACAGGCTATGGCTATCTGTGATGCTGAATTGGATTAACTGGGCTTGAGCATGTTTATGTTTACTGAATCCAGAGAGCACTTTGAACTATTAGTGATAGCAATTTAAAGGTATTTTTACAGATTAATCAATAAATAAATCAAAGTATGAAGCCTATAAGCCTACAGCTACCTGTTCTACTATGGCTTCTGCACTTATCTTTTCTGACAAGTATTGACATACACTGAAACCCGTGGGAAGATAATCTTGACCAGGTAAACATCAAAGTTCTTTTCCTGTCAGGTCAGTGCTTGTTCCTGCCTGCAGGTGACACTGTACCCTTAGTAAAGATTTCCTTTGTGGACGATTGAAGCTTTTTAACTTAGAGTTACTGTTTATGGACCCAGCCAAACAAAGATTAACTCTGGATCATTGACATATTAAGCAATATAAAATTAATCCAAAAATCTGCTTTACTTATAACACGAATAGCATCCAAGTGGCATTTTGCATTCTTGCACGGTTTTAAAATGTGTGTAGATAGACATGAATTTGCTTGTTGTTGTGCCATTGTTTGTAAAAAATAAAATGCATACACTCAGTATTTTCAACAATTGTAAAAATTATAAATCTGGCCATGTACAGCAGCAGTGTTGATCATTTTTCCTTAAGGACAGCCTGTATTCTCTCCATTGTTCAAAAAGCCCGTCATTATCATGTCAACAAAAATAGCTCTTCTAACAATGCTTAAGAACACAGTCCACTTTCAGCTGTGCATAAATTCATGTCAAATCTTTTGGGTCCATTGTGGTACTGTGGAGTCACTAACATGGTCTAAGATGCACCAAACTTCTCCTTCTTGGTCTCCTTCTCCCTTTTGGAACAATTTCGACAAGGACAGGCCATTGTTCACATGCAACAAATTGGTCTCCCATATTTAGTTTTTCCTTCACTTGCTTACCATTCCAACCCATATGCTTGAAAGTTGGTTAATAAAAAGGTAAAAAAAACAACAATATGTCTCTAAACACTTGAGTCTAAAACAGAACTGAGGTACATTGGAAAATATGGAGAACATATAGCTGACTAACAGGAAGAGGTGGGTTTGGATGCAGAAATGATGTCATAGAGAGGCAGGTTCTGAGGGACCGGAGGTGTAAATAACATCACAGGGAGGCAGGTTCTAAAGGAAGCAGAGGTGGAAATGACATTTGTAGTAGGCAGGTTCTGTGGGACCAGAGGTGGAAGTGACGTTTTTATGAGGTGGGTTCTTCTGATGGTCTGCAGAGGGTAAGAGAAGAGTTAGAGTTATAGCACCATCCCCCTGTCCAGTGGCGGAACACATTTATTAGAGCCCATAAACTGTTTCCCATGTGCATGTGTGACAGGGGATATCATTGAAAATCTTGCCTCCCAAGGTAAAAATGATTTATTTTGCCATTTACTTGTGCCTTGTTATTATTGTGCCACTGTTTGATATTCTTGCCGGTTACACCACAGAAATGGCACGAAAAAAGATAGTGGACGCATTCTGCAGCCTGAAAGCACGACAGTGGGGGTTTTAAACCCAAAACTGTGACACAATAAAAGATGACATTAAACTTTTTCCAAATTGCTTTGGAAAATTGGCTTGGTCTCCATTTTAACTTAAGTAATGTAAATAATGTCTCATTGCTTTAAACAAAATTAAGTGCAATTTTGCAAAGCAGTCCTCTGCAAAAATCACAAAGCAGAGCAATTTCAAGACAAACTGAAACGTTTAGTCATTAGCTATGCTAATTACTTCCATGAATGTGAGCATCTTTTTCATTAACACAATTGTTCAGTTGCCAATCACTCCATAATTATGTAAAAAGAAGGTCTGTGCTAAGTTGCTGTTTGTGAAAGTGGACAAAAGAAGAGGCCAAAGGTGAAGGTGAGGGCAGAGGTGAAGGCAAGGATAAGAGAGAGATAGTGGGGGTATAGCAGAGGAAACTGCAATACAAAGTGTTAAGTTTGCATGATTCTAAGACTGAAAGGAAAGATTGATGGAGTTGAACCTTTTAAGTTTAACCAAATGGAGAATAATAGGTGACCTGACTGTAGTGTTTAAAATTATAAATGGAATCAGTAAGATGGTTCCAAGTTATTAGTTTAAAATGAGTTCTTCAACAAGAACATGGGAACATGGAATGAAACTAGATATGAAAAAAGTTTGTAGAAATGTTAGAAAGTTTTTATTCACAAAGAAAACCATAAATAATTGGAATAAATTAGCAAGTAGTAAAAAAAGTAGGATTTTAGGGACCTTCAAAACTCATCTTGATGTCGTTTTGGAGAAATTAGATGAATAGGATTGACTGGATGGTTGGGCTGAATTGTCTGTTCTCTGCAAGATTGCTCTTGTAAGATGTCTATGCCAGTCATTGAACATTTTGTCAGTTATGACCTTTCAGTAAGACAGGTTGAGCACTATGTTTCACATTACAACGTTATTTATACCCAGGGTGCTTAAGCATTAAGCAGTGTTAGGCAAGACTTTATTTTCTGGTACTGCAAGTCAGACCTTCTTTTAAGACAAAGGCCTACAAACTGAAATCTGTGCTGCACATTTAACATCAACTCTCAACTCAGTCAAAGTTAATTGTTTGAGAAGCTAAAAAAGCAAGATTTCCATATGAAGAGCTGCTAAAATGTGCCTCTCGGTATGTATGGGCAGAGCCAAAATCTGGCAGCACCCGTGCATCTAATGTCATGCACAGCACTGGACATTTGCATACCCAAGAACCCCATAGGAAATGTTACCTCCTCTGTGTATAATGAAGTAAAACAACTGATTTCTTTACTGTATGCATCAACCCCACTCTTCACATTCTGTTCTGCAGGAAGACTGCTTCTTGTCTAGGGTGCTGCCCTCAATGAAGGCTTCAGCACTCTTTCTCTCTAAAGTGGAATTTAGGCATGGTTCAGTATTACTAAAGGGAAACGAGGATTATGAAATGGAACCTTTTAAAAATTCTTTCCTTGATTATTCCATATACTTTTATTCGGTTTGAGGGTTTTTGAATGTGGAATCAAATTATTTAATTAGTTTTGTCATTTCAGATTGTTTTGTAGCACTTAAAAATATTTGGCGTCTTAGCATGCCATCATTTTGTTTTTCAATGAGTGCTGCCATTGTGAGGCGCGTTTGTATGTAGTTTTCATCCCTGCTACTATCACGTGTCAACTGAAAGTCGTGGCATATGACGTCAACACCATGTTGGTATAAAGGTGAGTCGTGTGCACTTATTGGTTGTCCGAGATTCTGCATTCTCGCAAAAAATCTTTCAAAATTGTAATCAGAGTATGTTTTGTCTTAGTAGAGTAATATATATTGCTCTACTTTCCCCTATTGTATTATTAATATGTAGCCTTAGAATGCCTAATCTCACAGACTTACCACTGTTTATTAGGTACTAGCAAAATACCCGCGCTTCACAGCGCAGAAGTAGTGTGTTAAAGAGGTTATGAAAAAAAAAAAAGGAAACATTTTAAAAATAACGTAACATGATTGTCAATGTAATTGTGTTGTCATTGTTATGAGTGTTGCTGTCTTTTATATATATAATATACACACACAGACACACATAAACATATATATACATATACATATATATATACATATCTACATATACACATATCTACATATACATACGTATATACACATATACACATCCACATAAACATATATATACATATACAAATTTACATATCTACATATATATATATATAGACATACATATATACATACATACATTCACATATATATATATATATATATATATATATATATATATATATATATACTGTATATAAACATATGTACTTATTGGCTCCTGTATTTAGGATATAGCAGGTTGGATAATGGACGGATGGACATCTGTATGCATAGCCGTATTTGCCCGTTTTCGTTTTTTTTCTTTCTTCAGTAATATTTCAGTAAACCCGGAGCTTGTCAGTTCAAATCCTGGTTCTGACACCACTGTGTGACCCTGAGGAAGTCACTTCACCTGCCTGTGCTGCAAAAAACAAAAGTAATGTAACAAATTGTACCTCAGATGTTGTAAGTTGGTGGAATAAAGGCATAAGTCAAATAGATAAATATGTATTATACACATAGGAACTATTCATTTATTTTCAGTTAAGTCATCTGCAGCAAACTTTTATAAATGAGGGTTTCTGATTTTTAGATAGTGCAAACTGTTTCTTCTTCATTGACGTTTTCTCTTGGAGAGCTTTTTTCATTTCATTGAAAATGAAAGCAGCAGCTGCCAAAATATGTAGCTTTCTTATTAATTTTTCAACATTGTGTAAAATAAATGTATAAAGTAACATAAAAGGTTTAAATACTGGTTATCCTTTTACACTAAAATATTACTAAAGAGATACAAAAAAAGTAAAATGGATATGTTCTTTTTCTTTAAGGAGATTAAATATTACTGAAGAAAGAAAAAAAAAAATTAAACAGCCAAATGGGGCTATGCATACGAACTTAAAAGGTTTAAATAAAACAGAAATATATATTTTATTTTTACTTGCTTAACTTGTGGAGGGTGTATCCTGTAGCAAAGAACTATCTTTTTTCGTGAAAGCCCGTTTCAGTAAATAAGTGTTAAAAACAGGTGTAAAGATATTGACAATAAGCTACGCAAACCCAGGAAGACATGGAATCGTTTAAATCAAGTATCATTACATTTTCCTTTCTTAAAGAGAAGTAAGGCAGTACTTATAAGCTTACATATTTATATATAGACATACATATATATATACATATATATCTGAAGCCGTGCAAGCACACTCTTGAGAATGCAACGTATAGTTGTACAGAAGAAAAGCAATCTTGCCTCAAATGAATGGCAACCTTTTGTAGGTCTATGAACTTAATTTAAACTTTAGGTTTACACGGTGCTTTCTTTCCGAAGTACCTGCACTCATGAGTATGTCTGTATGTGCCAGTCGGTCAAATCCACGCGCTTCGCACCGGCGAAGTACCGCTTTTAAATTTTTATTAAGAAGAAAATAAAACGTTTTTAAATTGAGGGAAAATATACTAATAACAGTTTGTTAAGGATCTGTTTTTTTTGTGAAGCTGCCTTTACTCGAGTGATCACTTCGACCTGACTTGATGGCCAAGTATAAGCGTTACCTCGTAGGTAACCACCCATACAATCAGATTGTGAATCAGACTACGAATGCCGTGAATGTAATTACACACTCACTGCACTTGCTTACGGTAATCGAACCTCGGACGTCAGCGCTAAAGGGGCTTAGCAGCAGTGAAGTATTGCTTTTAAATTTTAATTAAGAACAAAAGAAAACCTCAGAGCTTCGATTCCCGAAAGGGAGTGAAGTGAGTGTCCGGTTACCTACCAGGTAACGCTTATGGTTGGACAGCAAGTGATGTAACATCAGCCACGGTGCCTTCAGTTGTGAGAAGCAGATCATAGAATGATTGAAAATAGTTTTGCATTTACCTTTTTAGTAAAAGGCGAGCTTTTAAGCCTGAGAAATCACCCCGTAAATGCACACGTTTAATTGCAAATGTGTTAATATGTATGGTTACACAGTATTAAAAGACAGTGAAGAACGTGATTTACCTTTGTTCCTGCGTTTGATAAAAGGCGAGCTTTTAAGCCTGAGAAATCACCCCGTAAATGCACACGTTTAATTGCACGTGTTAATATGTATGCTTACACAGTATTAAAAGACACTCAAAAATTAACGTCATTTACCATCAGCCACGGTGCCTTCAGTTGTGAGAAGCAGATCATAGAATGATTGAAAATAGTTTTGCATTTACCTTTTTAGTAAAAGGCGAGCTTTTAAGCCTGAGAAATCACCCCGTAAATGCACACATTTAATTGCACATGTGTAAATATGTATGGTTACACAGTATTAAAAGACAGTGAACAACGTCAGTTACCTTTGTTCCCGCGTTTGATAAAAGGCGAGCTTTTAAGCCTGAGAAATCACCCCGTAAATGCACACGTTTAATTGCACGTGTTAATATGTATGCTTACACAGTATTAAAAGACACTCAAAAATTAACGTCATTTACCATCAGCCACGGTGCCTTCAGTTGTGAGAAGCAGATCATAGAATGATTGAAAATAGTTTTGCATTTACCTTTTTAGTAAAAGGCGAGCTTTTAAGCCTGAGAAATCACCCCGTAAATGCACACATTTAATTGCACATGTGTAAATATGTATGGTTACACAGTATTAAAAGACAGTGAACAACGTCAGTTACCTTTGTTCCCGCGTTTGATAAAAGGCGAGCTTTTAAGCCTGAGAAATCACCCCGTAAATGCACACATTTAATTGCACATGTGTTAATATGTATGCTTACACAGTATTAAAAGACAGTCAAAAATTAACGTCATTTACCTTCGTTCCCGTGTTTGACTCATGCTGTAAATCTCTTCCTTGTTTTTAGTTCACGTGATTACGTAGGAGGTGTGATGACGCGATACGTGACTCCGCCTCCTCCATTAGAGTATATGGACAAAAAATATGTTCCAGTTATGACCATTACGCGTAGAATTTCGAAATGAAACCTGCCTAACTTTTGTAAGTAAGCTGTAAGGAATGAGCCTGCCAAATTTCAGCCTTCCACCTACACGGGAAGTTCAAGAATTAGTGATGAGTCAGTCAGTCAGTCAGTCAGTCAGTGAGTCAGTGAGGGCTTTGCCTTTTATTAATATGTATAGATTATTGTATATAATTTATCCCCACCTTCCCTTCTATATCTATAACCTCAGGCAATTAGATGCAGTAAAAAGACAAGCAGAAGTTAAGTTACAGTTTAAACAATGTATTATTGATAATATTCATAAATAATAACAAAATGCAAAGTATATTTGAATATTGGAAACCATACAACCTGATTAAATGGTGATATGTAGTTCAGGCGGCACACAGACTTGTAGTTACTTAAATGTCTCTAGTTAAGGCATCATTGGTGCTCAGCTTTCTGCCACATGTCTGTCCAATATGGCCGCTGAGCTATGCTCTTCATTGTGTTGTCTTCATCATCACAGGTTAGCAAAAGAGATGCTTCTTTCAGATGTTGGTTAGTAAGAGAGATAGGTTGTGAGGTTGTGATAGGTTGAGCACATATATTTATAAATGTTCTGTCCAACCCCTAGAGCCAATAGGACATCATGGTACTTAAAAGCTTCTGATCCAAGCCAATTCCAAACAGCCATACTTCAGACCAATGGGGGAAATAGAACATCTTAACACCTGCCCCCAAACCATATGTTAAGGTAACCTAGGTTTCTTGCGGGGGATGAAAGACTTTAGCAAAGAAACACTCCCCAAATTGGTTTAAGGCAGATCCTCTCCCATCCTGTCGTAAAATTCAAAGAGATCCATTCCTTGGGTTGTAAACATGAATGCTTCTCACTAAATTACATTGCGTTGCCTAAATTACAAATAAAGACATACAAAATATTTATCAAGTTATATACAAAATCTCACATCACAACAGAGTATAAAAAGATCTATAGGTTTAGAAACTGTTGTGCATTTCCTAAATGATAATTTTTGGTTTATGTTTTGTAGTTTGATTAAACTTTTGACTTCAGTAATAACATTCCCTAGAATTTGACTTGATTATTGTCTTGTTCATTTCCCAGTCCGACTAATAAATTACCTTTAGTCTATTTAACAGCCAAGTATAACTGTAGGGTGCGCAAGAAAAGGAACCCACAAATAAAAGCAATGTGCTTGTAATACAGAAGATAAAAATTAAGTGATTCCTACTTCTCAGTACATGTATTTAATGCTAACAAGACAAGATTATCCTGTGAGGGCTGGTAAGACTGTAATGACAGTACCGATAAATACAACAAGGTGCACAGAAATCAAGATACCTGCAGAGCATAATACAAAAGTGTTCTCCTTCCAAGTGTACCAATGAAATTCTCTATGGTACATGGACTTCAAGACAATACATTGCCACCTCATCCTGATCATGAGATAACAGGAACTGGTAAAAAAACAATGCAGCATTACAGCTTTTTGCAGTTCCAAAGCTAAAACTATGTGCAGTCTACTAGTTAGGGTTGTCACAAGTGTGGACATACCATAAACCATATGGGGACCGACATCAAATGACTACTAGGTGTTAATAAACCATTTGTACTCTTTCTATACAGCCAACAAGAAAAAATGTAGGCCTGCCTCCAACCTCCCTGAAGTTCCACCCCTTTGTGCTCAAGGTGTTATAGCTCCAAAGAAAAGATGTTGTTTAGTTGTGCCAGCAATTGACCAATGCACACTAGTACAGCAGAAACACAAAACCCATTTTGTATTACTTTTTTGTGACCAGTGGAACTTTATATTTCTTTGGAGCAACAAATGGGGAATTCCATGTTGGACCCCTACCCTTTTTTGAAATCTTGGCTCTTTTCTTCTATTATGTGGTATTAGCATTTGTTATTTGTGGAGCAGCCCTACTGCTTCTCCAATGCCATGTCATAGTTTTGAGTCCCATAGCAAGAGTTTGCATGTTCCCCATGTGTATGCGTCAGTTTCCTCCAGATGCTCCTATTTTCTTTCCCCATCCCAAAGACGTGAGTGTATGGTCAATTGCAGATTGTCGCTTGTTCCTGTATAAGTGGACCATATGATGGACTGGCACCTTGTCCTTTTGCCTTACTCCCAAAGATGCTGGAACAGGCTTCAACCCCAATGACCATGAATCAGATTAAACAGATTTTAGAATCCATTGTGATAGACGTCCAAGGACCTTGCTCCACCGGGACGCCTGGAGACGGGAAGGACCGGGATGTATGGGGTCCACAGAGCTTGGAGGCGCAACCTTATGGGAGGATCTGGCCACCACCAGGGGGCACCTGAACAGCTCCGGAACTGTGGTTCGCAGTACTTCTGTTACCAGAAGAGGAGCTGGATGCCTATGCAGCACTTCCGCTACACCCGGAAGTGCTGCCGGTTGTTAATTGTGAAGCACCTGGAGTACTTCCAAGGGCCTATAAAAGCGGCCACCTCACTCCATTCCAGGGGCCGGAGTTGGGTGGAAGAGGACAGAGCTTGCCTGGGAGGAGTTGGAGGTGGTAGTGAGGGAAGAAAGGAGTCTAATGACTATTTGATGGTGATTGGTGCACTGTGTATTTGTATAGTGTAGTAAACATGTATTTTGGGACATTCTGTGTCTGCCTGTTCGTGTCCGGGTCCGAATATTTCCACACCATATAATATAAGATGATTTTTGCCTACCTAGAAGTTACACTCTGTAGGACATATTCAGCATTAACATTTGTGACGTACCATCTATTGGAATGTATTTTGTAATGCATGAAACAAAATAGTGCATTTCATTTTTTATTCTAACAGATGGTTCATCACAAACATTAGCACTGCTGTTGACAATCCTATACCAAGAAGCATATAATGAAGGCAGCAGATAAACTGATACTATAACCTAATACAAAAATTCCAAATAGAAAAAAAGAGGGATAATGGACAGGAGTACAGATTAGAGAAGAATGCTGCACGTGAAGTGAAATCATCAGTGGAGTACCTCAGGGGTCTGTCCCGGGACTGTTACTTCTTCTGATTTAGATTATTTATAAGATTAGATTAAACATACTTTTTTTGTGGCCAAGGGAAACTAAAATATACAGTATATACAGGGGTGGGCAAAAGTAGGTATACAGTTGTGAGTACACAAGGCTGGCAGTTTGAGCACTTACGAGATTGTAATTAAGTGCACTGTGCCATTGTGACATTCTTTTGAGTTAATAAAGCTATTGTAGTAATTATAAGCTGCCTGTCTTTTTCTGTACAAACAACTGTAAACCTACTTTTGCCCCCCCTGTATATGGGAGGCAGTTAAAGGGCTTGAGTGACGGCAGTTCTGAGACATGCCGGGAGGTGGCAGAGTGCACTGACTCTTTTTCTTTCTTGCCTGCAGACCATTCCCGGGAGATTCCACCTGGCTCTCGTGACATCATTTCCGGGACCGAGCCAATGGAAGGAGTCTTTACTGGCTCCGGCCCCTCTGACGTCACGTCCGGGCCCGAACCAATGGAGAACGAACACGTCCCTGATCCTTATGACCTCACTTCCTGTCTCCCCCTTTAAAACCCTGCCCTTTGTCTTAATTCCTCAGTCTTGTTTTGGACTCAGTTTTATGCACACCAGTGCTGTTTATTCACATAAAACGACTTTTGCAGCCAGGTTACCAGATTATATGGGTGGCTGCCCCAAACCTTTATTTGAGTATGTATACTGTATATACTGTATATGGTGGTGCAGAGAATGTGAATAAGAGATACTGGCAGGCTTATAAAAAGTGGTAAAGTGAAGACCCATGTCGGAGGATGGAGTTGGGTGAGAACAAGAAGAATAGCTTTATTGATGGCCATTCTGACAAACCATTCAATGAAGCATAAAGGGTGGGTGGACCGTTATCAGCAATGGTGGGAAGCTTAGACTTTTACTTGGGATATTCTTGAGTGGTAGAAAGTCCGCTTTGAAGAACTTCTCAATTCGGTGGATATGTCCTCCTCAGAGGCAGCAGTGGCAGAAGTGATGGCTGGGATTGGATCCATGTATGTGGCCGAGATCAAAAGACCTCTAAATTCTATTCCTTAGTTTTTGCAACATTTAAGACTGCTTTTAACTAGCCATTCTGAGATTCTTAGAATTATGGCTGCCCTGTATGTTGTCCTTTAACTAGTTTTCATTTACTACCTTTTCCCAGTTTCATCATGGTTTGGCATCCAAGAGTGATACACCTTGAAACCACCAACATGAATCTACATATTAGAAGAAGCTTTCCATCAGATTTTATTTGGCTCACCCAGTACTTTGATATGAATGACTTTAACTTTCGGGATGCAGACATAACTCGTATATATAGGATTTGCATGACAAATTCTGACATGATTTGCACCTAAAAAATGTAGTAACTTAAATACTAGCATGTGAAGGTTCCCAGATGCTGTATATGTTTTAAAAAATGATGCCAAACTCTTCATTTAAGTAAGGAATGTAAATAATGGATTATGAAATTCATAGCTTTTGAGATAGCATTGCAGAGAGAACTATGTTTCTTACTTTTATGTATTAAATTTGGTGGAACACCGTGGTCCAGGGTACTGCTAAATTTAATGGAAATTACATTTTGTTTCCAGACAGTTAACTATTGGAACACGTAGTCCTAAATGGAATAAGTAGGTTTCGGCATTGAGCGAGTGGTTACTCATCCAGTATGAGGCTTTGTACGGGACAGTTGTTTCTGTTCTGGTAGTCGACCCAAAAAAAAGTCAGGAGAGTAGTGCCTAAATCATAAGAATAACCACTGAGTCACATGCATTTCCTCACATTTCTCTTACGTCTGGGTGAGATAAGGTACACTGCAAAGATGGCAGGGTGGGGGATTGTTGGGCATAATTTGCTGTTTCTGCTGTTGCTGTTTCCTGATTATATGTGACACCTGGTAAGGGGGTTGCTTCCAAGTATAGCAGTTTGCATGAACAATGTGAAGAGGAGCTGCAGGAGGTGGCATAGATAGATTTGACATTTACACATAGCACTGGTGCTCATGCTGTACATTTGATGGACTATAATATGTGCCATCCACCCTCAGGACATTCAGCATCAGACAGCAACGGATGGAAACTAGATAATATGTGGAAGAACATTAACAGTTATTAAAATCATGTTTAGGCAGAATTAGACTATAACTATTTTCGATGAATATGTGAGTTTAGTTAAGGTAAATGCACTGTTAGTGTAGAAAATTTTAACTGTGAACAGGTAACCACTATGTGACATTGTACAGTTAAGGTCACTTACATTCATCCTTGATTTTATTTCTAAATGCCTTCCCAATTTACTGCTCCGAATGTGTAGTCAGATTGATTACAGTTAGGGTCAGAGACACACACCAACAGCTAACATACAGTATGTAAGAGAAGCAGACCAACCTCCAGTGTAGAGCTTCAATCTTCATAACATTTCATCATTAATATTAGAATGCTGCCAAATGTTCTGTTGATCAGACGTGTTTAGAGTAGCTCTATGAAGACCATGCAAACAAAAAAGGTCAACCAAAATCTAGAATGGATCATTGTATTTCATAAGTGCTACAACCCTGGAAAGCAGAATTAAAACAATGCGAGGTAAAGAGACCATGTAATTTTAGCAAGTTGTCTGTAAAATGTAAACCATTACCATTACATTTATTTGAAACACATATGACTAAATTAATTTCCCCTTGCAGGATAATAAAGTTACCCTTTTCAGCCAAGCTCTCCTTCTCAGGGGTGGGGTTTGATTTGTCTTCAATTTTGTTGGGTTATAAATTGATCTATTTGTATGGAATGATTACAATGAAAATTAATAAAATAAAAATATAAAAAAATCAAAAAATAAATAAAAAAAATAAAGTTACCCTTTTCGATCTACAATGACTATAACTACACCTCAGAAGGGTTAATTATTAAATCTGTCTTCTTTGTGATCTTATGATCTTGAAACTTGGTCCACATTCAGACACATTAGCTAATAGCTTTGTCCTAGACAAATTAATTCAATGCCCCAGACAGCTTGCTGGGGGTAGGCATACATTGTGAAAGATTATCAGCTCAGAACAAGCCTGTAGGCACTTATTGTAAGCACTAAAAAATTAGTTTCTGTCTGAAGAGACAAAAGCAAAGAAAGCCATTTTATTACACAAAATAATTACTTCAGCGCTAATGCAGTAGTGCACAGTGGTGACGTTTGTAAGGTGCATGTGTGCAGCGGGGGCCAACAGCTTAGCTGCATCTTTATGAGACATGTTGCACTCTACAGGGAATAAGCTGTGCTGGATCAGTGTGTGGCATACTGTAATCCAAAGTGTAAGTGTGTGGATATGCATATTAGATTGTTTCTGTCTCTCTCCATCTTGTAATGGCACTTTACAGAGAATCTTTCTGTAGAGGTGAGCAATAAGGAAGGGGTATGATTGAGTGTATTTGTAACTGGCACATTGCCATCTGTCAAATCTGAGGGTATAATATATGCAGTGTAAATCATCTTTTACAAAGGTGTTGTGGTGTTGCATTTGATCTCCTGCTTATATTATTTTTCTAATACCTCAAATGAAATCAATCTACCTACAGCATGTGTTTATATGTTGCTAAAAATAAGATAGCTGATTTCTCTGGTAATTAATGGATATGTATCATCTATATCTCAAAAATGTAGAGGCAATGTTAGCTGTTAGTGTCTTATACATAGGACTGGTGAATTATTCAGAGCTCTGTAGGCTTTTAGCACAGCACTAGGAGTGGAGACCAGTGCTGTATAGCCAAGAATGGATCTGGAGAATCACTTCAGTTAGATGACCCCCTAAAATATTTAGCAACTCCAATTGTGGGTGAATTCCAGTTTTGCAGAAACATACACATTTATTGAATACAAACAGATTAACTTAATATTATTTTATTATTTTACCATTTTCCCTATTTTACATAAAGTTATGAGATTTTTTTTCACTTATTCAAAATAAGTAGTTTCTACTCCAAACACAGCAGTTATTCTTTCTAAGATCAATATGTGGACAAAGTATTGTCATCTGCATACGGAAACACAAGAAATGCAATAAAAGACAACTAAGTGACAAGCAGCAACCCTGGTTACAAGAAATACATAATTCAAACACCATTTAGGGTTTGTTTGTAATTATTGCAGAGAACCTCAACAAAAATCACCAAAAATGTGTATCTTTCTTTGGTTGAAGATTATTTTATTTCTGAGCTGAGTCTGAATCACAGTCCAAGTTTTTCTGTATGGAATCTGCATGTTCTCTCTGTGTCATTTCTTAATTATACTTGTTGACTGTCTGGTTTCATACTCAGTATTTGCATTTAAAACTGGGGTGTCATACTTGCTTCTCTTCATGAGCTCTCATAAATGTAGGATTTCTTTCCATTCATACTCAATAATAAAAGTCTCTGCCATGGCTTTAATATGAATGCTTGATTGTTTAAGTTACTCCTTTCATCATTTCCACATATTCATTCACGTCAGGTTTGCCTTTGTGCTTAGTTTAATGAAGACATGCCCCGATGTTATAAATGCTCAAATGTGGAGCTACCCCAGGCTTCCTTTATATGCTCACTATCATTTCTAAAGACTCCCTGACTTCAAACACCTTCCTTAGCAATGCTTAAAAGCAAATAAAAGAGTTGTTAACGCATATAAAGCAGGGCAACGTGAAAATGGGGCTATTCAAATCATTCCAGAGGACATAAGTGCAATACATTCTATTACATGAAATGGTAAATCTCCCAGTATTAATGGAATCCCACTTGAACTCTTTATGTATTCTGGGAGATGCTATCATAATTTCTGCTATAACTAGTCCAAGCTTCTTTTACATGCTCACTATTATAATGCAGCTTAATACACTCTTGTTTATTATGGCACTATAGAATGATGATGTGTTACATGTTGGTCCGACCTTCAAGAAAGAGTTTCACCATACTCTGTACACTTTACAATACTATTACCACTATTACTAGATCTAGTTCCAGATAATCATTATGTCACATCACACATTCCCATTCCCAACACAAACATGGTTGCATTTGCAGAGCAGTTCCCTGTTGCCCTACACCTCTAGTCCTGGGTGCTTTGGGTATTCTCAAACAAGTGCTAGTCACTGTCCGTTCAGATCTGTATGCTCTTTTCATTTCTGCATAGCTTTTCTCCAGGTTGTCCAGTGTTCTTTTAGATCTGAAAGTTATTAAATTGGCCTACCTGGATTAAATTTAAAGGTGTGATTGACTGTATCCATGCAATGGATTGGTGAACTGTCTATGGTTGGTTTTTACATAGTGCCTAAATTCTTCCGGAAAAGCCTCCCTGGAATCCAGTGACCTTTTACTGAAATTAGAAACCCAGAAGGTTTGTCCTACTTTGAAATAGTATATGCATGTTCAGTGGTTTGTGGTTTCCTTTATCAAAATCTTTGCTTGCTCAAGAAAGCAAGTTGTGTGATTTTGAACTTTATTCAACCCTCAGCTACTCAGAGGAAACAACGTTTATATGATCTTCACACTACAGGAAATGATAATACAGTTTTTAGTTAAATTATTCAAAATATGGACAATGCGGGCTTTAATAATTATGCATAAACAGGTATCTTTTTTAGCATTCTAGTTAAACATCCTGCTGGTCTGTATGTCCTCTAGCAGCCATACCACATGCATTTCAGAACAGGTAATCCACCAGAAGCTAAGAATGTTTGTGCCCATCCAGTATTTGGATGGGATACCATCTAAGAAAAAGCTTGGATTGCTGCTGGAAGAGGGGTTGGTTAGGGCAACAAGGGGTGTTTACCCTGCGGTCTGAATGTGAATCCCAATGCCCCAGTGCAGTGATAGGAAAACTGTGCTGTAAAAAATAGTGCTGTTCTTTGGATGAGATAGAAAACCACTGTTTGTGGTCATAAAAGATCCTTGGGCATCTTTTGTAAAGAGTAGGGCATTTCTTGATATCCAAACTAAGTTGCTCATCAAGGCCTGGTCATTACGGCCTCCTAATCATCCCCTGTCTTTAAATGTCTAACTATCTCTCCTCTTTATGACCAAATAATAAAATGTATGGTGAGTGCAACGGGACAAAATGGCTCCCACTGCATCATCCAGGTGGATGGTGCATATTGGTGGTGATTGAAGTGGCTTCCCCTTTCTATGTAAAGGGCTCTGAGAGTCTTGAAAAGTGCTATATAAATGCAAAGTCTTCTTCTTCTAGATATGTGGCTTAGGTTAATCTAAGACATAAATTCCATGCAGGTTCTACTCAGAATCAAAAAGTCTAACATACCTTCATGTGTAATAAAGCCGCAAACATCACACTCCTGTGGTTTCATTACTCAAGCATGGTGCATCACTTCTTAGCTCAGGGTGACTTTGTACCTTCATTTTTTTTTGTTGTTCTTCTGTATGATTAATGGGATTAGTGTCTGATAAAGCTTTCCATGTTCATTCAAATAAGTACTGTTTTAGAGCTGCCAAGGTATTGACAACACTCATCTTTAACCCACACAAGACTCTAAGAATGTGACAGATATTAATGGTTTTCTATTAACATATTAAATAACTAATTTGACAACCAGGAGATCATTCGCTGTCTCAGGCTTCGCTGATTACCTGATAATTGACATTACAGTATGTCATAAAATCCTTTCAACATGCTTGTAAAAAGACTTCAAGATTTCTGCTTTTACTACGTGACTCTGTAGTTTATTTTCTATTACCACAACTCTTTATGTGAAGAATTGCTTCCTGCCTTCCATTTTGAATATACTTTTTTTGATTTCCACTGATTATGAATTAAGTGTTTGTTCAGGCTACTCTGTTCAGAACTAAAGTGTTCTTCTTTTGTATAGCTGCTAGAGTTGCTATGTTTTTTTTTTGTAGTATGGAGAGCAAATTTGCACATAGTACTCCAGATGCAATTATACTTTTATAGTCTGAGCATAACAACCCACATTTGCATTTGTCATGTCATGACATTGTCCAACCTGCTATATCCTAACACAGGGTCATGGGGGTCTGCTCCAGCCAATCCCAGCCAACACAGGGCACAAGGCAGGAACAAAACCCGGGCAGGGCGCCATCCCACCGCAGGGCACACACACACACCAAGCACAATTTAGGATCGCCAATGCACCTAACCTGCATGTCTTTGAACTGTGGGAGGAAACCAGAGCAACCGGAGGAAACCCACTCAGACACGGGGAGAACATGCAAACTCCATGCAGGGAGGACCCGGGAAGCGAACCCAGGTCTCCTTACTGCGAGGCGGCAGTGCTACCACTTTGCCACCTTGCTGCCCCTTGTATTTGTTTCTTTTTTTAATATTACAAATTACATGGTATTAAGGATAACAATGTTCCATCAACTAAACCTTCTAAACCTTTTTCAGAGCTTGCTTCCAGCAGATCTGCTTTACCCATCTTGTATTTATAACTAATGTTCTTATTGCCTGCTTGTGGAACTTTTCACTCATCTACATAATAAGCATCTTTCAAATTTTTGCTAACTTCAAAGATGTCAAAATCAATCTTAATAACATAACTTAGAAAGGGTAACAAACTAAAGACATAACTCTGGGGGAGTCCAGTGATAACCTCACTCCTCTTCTTATGCATACTTTTAGTCTCTCACCGATTAACCAACTTGATTCCATTTTTAAGTTACATTGTCTTTTAGTTTAAGAATTAATCTTCACTGTTGCAGGCTGTCTGAAAACTTTGAGCTCTACATAATATGCGATTTTAAGAAACATTATGCTGGAATAAATGTAAAAGATTGCCTGGTGTTACTTCACACAATCTGAAAAAAACTAGGTAATGTGGGACATTTATAATGTTAATGTTCAATGCAAAGCCAGTACCAGAAAACTTTTTAAACATTATCATCACCATCACCATTTCCATTCAGGTTTTGCTGGTACTAAGCTGGGCATCCATATCCCCAGTAACTTCCAGCAGCACTTCTTTGAGAATCACCAAAGCATCCAGGACTTTCAAGAGATACCTTTTAGTCTTCTCCTGGCAGGTTGTACCTGGTATGTGCCTTTTAGGAAGTGCACAAGGGTATTCTAACTCCAAGTCCAAACCATCTCAACTGGCTCCTCTCAGTTTGGAGAGAAAATTATTCTGTTTAAGGGTCCTCACATACTACTGAGCTCCTCACCCCATCATGGTGAGCTCCAGCCACCCTACCTATTGCTCATGTGTATAGGTAAGGATGTTAAAAGAAGCTGAAGGTAATTTCCACACTGGAAAGGAAAAAAAAAGATTAAAGACACCATATGTCGGCTGTATAGCCTTCATCAGGAAAAGGAAAAAAAGCAGGTAACACATGTAAGGAGGGCAAGGGGTGGGGGGGACAAAAGCATGGCAGATGAAAAGAAAAAAGTGATAGTAGGTGTGAAAACACTGCCATTAGAGATGATGAAGGGAGAGATTAAAAAGTTGTTTTTTTTTGTAAAAAAAAGTGTCTTTAAAGAACACAAACAAAGAGATCAGTGTGGCTATGATCAAGGATATGAAGTGTTCTACAATTGGGTATGTAAGGTTTTTAATCTTAACAGCTTGAGCAAACTTCTTGAAATGGTCTGCAAGTGATCTCCCCATTTCATGATTGTAGATGTGTGGACACTTCTCACAAAAAAATGCAGTAAATGAAATTGGCGAGTGGCCAAATGTTTCATATTGAATTCACCAGAGGGAACAGATACAAGGGTACTGTTGGACAGCAACTCCTGTTACAGTTCAAAGCACCTGGTGAGGAATGTGGCTCTCCTCTGTAGAGCGAGCTACAGACAAGAAGTTTGCATAGGTTATGTGTTTGACAGGAGATCAAGGAAGTATTAAGAGCAAGGATCCTGAGGAAAAATGAGGAAATTTTGTTTGATGACCTGTGAGAGTGATGGAGTGTTAGGTTGGAATGAGAGGACTAGGGGGATGCAGATTTTGTTAATGAGGTTCCTCTTGGAGTGATGTTATGAAGTTGAGGGCTCAGTCCACAATATAAAAAGATATCCTTTATCAATGAAGAAACTCCTTATTCTGAGTGGTTCATCACAGAAGTCAACCTCATCACATGAAAGAGACTGAAAGTTTTTAGTATGCCAGGGATGGAAGAAGCTGTAGAGAAGGTAACTGTGTGAGTCAACTAGCTTGTAAGATACATAACATTTGAGTCTTAGAAAGCTAATAGATTGCTATCTAATAATGTTAAGGTTGTGGTGGAAACACTAACTGTAAACCTGTGATATGGGTGGAAACTAGTGAAATCAATAATGAATTCCTGTAGCTGGCTTCTGGTGCAAGGTGCAGCACCAACACAATCACTGATATATCTTTTGTACAGGTCCGATACAAAGCCCAGATAGGAAGAAAAGAAACACTCTTCCACCCAACTGATAAAGATGGTGGCATAGCTAGGTCCCATTCTAGTACCCACTGCAAGTCCAGTGACCTGCTGAAAAGAGTTGTTATGAAAACAGAAAGGATTAAGGGTCAGAACAGGTTCTGACAGTTTAATGCGGATGTTTGTAGAAGGGTGTTGGACTGAATGTCTGTTAAATGTTTATCTGAGGGCAATAAGACCTTAACTGTGAGGAATAACTGGGAGGTGATGTCCAGGGTAAAGATAAAGCAGTCAAGACTAAGAAACTTAAAGCTGTCAAAAAACGGACATCATAATTAGTATCTCTTAAGCATAAAAGGAGACTTTCAACCAGTGGTCTCATAAGACTGTCCAGGAAAGATAAAACATGATTACTGGGACAATTGCATGCAGAAACAATAGGGCGTCCATGATTGTCCAGTTTGTCGATTTTGCGGAGAAGGTAAAACTGAAATATCTGTGGGTTTTCAACAATGAGGTATTTGGCATTAGGAAGCAATTCCTTTCTGCGGATGAGAAAAGAAATGGTAGAACTTAACTCCTGCTGGTCATCATCTGTTGGATCCTAAGTAAGGGGAAAATAGATGGCTGTACTAGAGAAGAATTAGGCAAAGATGTTGTTTGACTAACAAATAGAAACTTTGTCTGTGATCTTGGCTTTTGTTTCATCACCATCTTCTAGTACATTGTTCATAAAATTACACTACTGATTCATTAGTCAATCTGACAATTACTTTTGCCCTCACACATGAACATGACCCAAAGGTACTTGAACTCCTCTTTAGCTGCTCAATTCTTGCATTTGGCCTGTCGCTCTAACGTCACATGTGATGAAGACCATGGAGCGGCTGCTGCTTCACCACCTAAGGCCACAGGTCCGCCATGCCCTCGACCCTCTGCAGTTCACATACCAGGAGAAGGTGGGAACGGAGGATGCCATCATCTACATGCTACACCGATCCCTCTCCCACTTGGACAGAGGCAGTGGTGCTGTAAGAATTATATTTCTAGACTTCTCTAGCGCCTTCAACACCATCCAACCTATGCTCCTTAGGGACAAGCTGACAGAGATGGGAGTAGATTCATGCCTGGTGGCATGGATCGTGAACTATCTTACACACAGACCTCAGTATGTGCATCTTGGGAACTGCAGGTCTGACATTGTGGTCAGCAACACAGGAGCGCCACAGGGGACTGTACTTTCTCCGGTCCTGTTCAGCCTATATACATCGGACTTCCAATACAACTCGGAGTCCTGCCATGTGCAAAAGAACACCAGCAAAACCAAGGAGCTGGTGGTGGATTTTAGGAGGACCAGACCCCTCATGGACCCTGTGATCATCAGGGGTGACTGTGTGCAGAGGGTGCAAACCTATAAATACATGGGAGTGCAGCTGGATGATAAATTGGACTGGACTGCCAATACTGATGCTCTGTGTAAGAAAGGACAGAGTTGACTATACTTCCTTAGAAGGCTGGCGTCCTTCAACATCTGCAATAAGATGCTGCAGATGTTCTATCAGACAGTTGTGGCGAGCGCCCTCTTCTACGCAATGGTGTGCTGGGGAAGTAGCATAAAGAAGAGGGACGCCTCACGCCTGGACAAACTGGTGAGGAAGGCAGGCTCTATTGTAGGCACGGAGCTGGACAGTTTGACATCCGAGGTAGAGCGATGGGCACTGAGCAGGCTCGTGTCAATAATGGAGAATCCACTGCATCCACTGAACAGTATCATCTCCAGACAGAGGAGCAGCTTCAGTGACAGACTGCTGTCACTGTCCTGCTCCACTGACAGACTGAGGAGATCGTTCCTCCCCCACACTATGCGACTCTTCAATTCCACCCGGGGGGGTAAATGTTAAAATTATACAAAGTTATTGTCTGTCTGTATACCTGCATTGTTATTACTCTTTAATTTAATATTGTTCTTTATCAGTATGCTGCTGCTGGAGTATGTGAATTTCCCCTTGGGATTAATAAAGTACCTATCTATCTATGTATCTATCTTACATGCAGGTAACCAGACACTGTTTTTTGGGAGAAGGCCATAACCTCTGAATTGGTAATAATTTGTATCTCAAATATATCACACTCATTTGGGAAACATTCCAGTGCAACAAAATCCACATTTCCCCCTATTAATCTGGTATGTGTATTAGACAGTGTCTCTGTTCTAGCACCTCCACATAGGTTTGACCAGAAAGGCTGAAGAATGTGACCCCTTGTAATTGGAAAACAACCTCTTGTCTCCCTTTTTAAAAACGGAGACGACTACCCAAGTCTAACAATGTGTTTCAGCATTTCTATCTGGACCACATCCACCTCTTTGGCTTTGCCACTGTGTAATTGTTTATACCGTATATTACCTCAGTCACTGAGATGGACGTAACCCTAACCAACACTTCCCCCTGGGTTTAGGAGTTCCTTAAACTGCACCTTCCACCTCCTAAAACTATCCATATTTGTCGCCAACATTTCTCACCCTTGCTGAGAATAGGGTGAGCAAAGTCCTGTCCATGCTTCATCAATCAATCATCAAATGGTCTCCTACACACATTTTTTCCTGTCTGAAGCTGTTTGAAAATCATTCTCCATGCCCTCACTAAACTCCAGACATGGGCTTTCAGTTTGGCCACTGCTTGGTTTCCACCATTTCAGCCTGCTAGTACTCTCATCTGTTAAGATTGCGTGAAAGATGTCTTTCGTCGGCTTCTCTTACTGCTGGTATCTAGCACCAGATCCTAGGATTGCCACAGTGACAGGCACTGATATGATTTGGCCATAGCTCCTTCCAAGCTGCCTTTATTACTGAGGTGATGGCCACAGTCCATTCATGCTCTATGTCCTAATTCTCTTCCAAGATACAAAAAATACGCTTTCGGGGTAAGAACTGACCTACAGACCCAGTAATCATCCTTCCATTCTCTTAATCTGCTTATCCAGGGTGGGGTCACAGGGAAGCTGGAGTCTATCCCAGCAATCACCAGGTGCAAGGCACGTGCAATCCCTGGACACTATGCCAGTCCATAGCAGATCATTCCCAGCAAATCTTCACTACACGTCTTTCCAGGTCTGTTCGGTCTGAACTGGGTGTACAATGTATCTTCTAATTAAATTCTGATTGGTATTTTCTACCAATACAAGAATACCTAAAAATATATATGAACCCATGTACTGTTAGCAACAAAACGCAGAATACTGCCTGTTAGTACAGCTACTTTATCAACAATCCTAATCGCGGGTTACAGAAGTTTAACAAATGGGAGTACAATTGTCGATGATACTGCTGCTTTAACGTGCGATGGCAACTTTCGAAGTTCCTACTTTTGACTTATCATACTCCCACTTCGCCGTATAATAAATAAAATAAAGACACGACTGCCCTTCCCCTTCACCGCATCGGAAGCCCAGAACTAAAGCCACGAAAAGACGACGCACGCGTGCAATTACGTCATGACGCACGATACGTAGGAAACGCTACAGATTGCCCTTCCAAAGATGGCCGGTCAAGGAGGCAGCAGTAGGGTACTTGACAAGGTGGCGAATCTTTTAAGTAGAGAGAGCAAAAAGCCGGTGCTGAAACCTAACAAACCTCTGGTGCTGCAGGATAGGGTCGCCGAAAGACGGCCCCGCCGTGGAGGTGAGATTGTAATGTTTGCTGTTGTTTTACTTGCGTAGTGATGTAGCCCCACCGATCACATTTCAGGGTCATAAGAGCAAGAAGGTGAAAGGCTTGATGTAGAAAAATTATATTTCTAGTGAGGTTTTGGATTTTTGTATCTCTTGTTTCTAAAACCTGTACAGGATAGACGGGCTTAGAAAAAGATGGAAGAAAGTGTTCCCAGTTCCCTGTTGGCCGGCATAGTGTTGTTTTTGGTTAGAAACTAAAACGAACCATGCATATCAGTGCGAATTGCCATAAAATTTAAATTTCTAGAAATTGATGGATATACTTTAATAAGATGAAATAGCACGATACACAATGAAGGCACCCTACAGACCCAGAAGACTTGGTTCTTTTCCCCTTCATGGTTATTGTCCGAGTTGAATTAGCATGTTCTCTCCGTGTTCGTGTGGGTTTTGTCCAGGTACTCTGATTCCCCAATGTGTTAGAGTAATTAGTGACATCATATTGTCCACATATGAGTGAGGGAATACTCGCACTCACATGGAGAGAATGTGCAAACATCACACAGTTAGTACGCCGTCGGAGATTTGAACCTGGGACTGTTAGACAGTGAGACAGCGACACTAACCATTTCACAACTTGTTACCGTGGTTAGTAAGGAAGAAAGAATTACGTCATTTTGGATGAAAAGCATTAACAAAATAATATTCTTAGTCATTTTTATCATTAAACTTGCTGTATGTATGTGCTTAAATGAGACATGTGATGGACATTTTTCTGTCCAGGGGTGGCTACTTCATTGCAATTGATGGCATGATGTCACCTAGCAGCCCTGAATGGGATGTCATGTTATGTTAACTTGTTTCACATAAATATGTGAGCTATGAAGATAGCATTGAAGCAATTAACTCTTTTAGTATTTCTATATATTCCACTAATTGATTAAGGTGTGCTCAGTACAAGGCAAGGTAAATTCCAGTTTTTATATGGATGAGCTAATATA
This sequence comes from Erpetoichthys calabaricus, assembly GCF_900747795.2. Classification (NCBI taxonomy): domain Eukaryota; kingdom Metazoa; phylum Chordata; class Cladistia; order Polypteriformes; family Polypteridae; genus Erpetoichthys; species Erpetoichthys calabaricus. The sequence goes on from NC_041395.2 coordinate 217,894,806, forward strand.
CATTTTCCTCTGCTATCTTGTTTCTTTTTCAGAAGTTGCATGCATCACAGAAATGTCCGTGATGATGGCCTGTTGGAAGCAAAATAACTTCAGCAACGCCGCCTGTGCCAGTGAGGTGCAATCTTTCTTCCAGTGTACAGCCCAGGCAGAGGTAATGAATGTTGTGCCTATTATGTACTTTCTTTTTCATGTACACTTGTAGTTGAGCATACATATAAGAGAACTGGTAACCAGGGAGTGTTTGTCAGTGTAAATTGAGCCTCTCTTTTTAAGAGGTCTTAAAAGTTGATTTGATTAGTGGTTGCAATTACATTTTTGTAAGCTCATCTTAAGTGATTGTTGTATTTTGCTTTGTAAACACCTTGGAATGTACACAGATTTGTACTTTGTAGATGGGCAGCTTTCTTAATAGGCCTCTTAACTTGCAGTTTCAGCAACATTTGTATTGCCTGTGCAATTGAACAGCTATAAACAACACTTGCTCACAAAGTACAAGGTAAACAAAATAATACGATTTATAATAATGCTGATTCAGATTTTATTTTCAAAGTAAAATAGCATTTTAAAAAGAGTCTCTCTGTAAATATGCCTTTGCATTGAATCATCAAATTTTGAACCCAACAGCACAAGTCTATGGTTTGGACTGAATACCACAACATTGCAGGTATAAATAATGCATTTGCTCAAATTGCAAAAATATATACATGACCTAAGACCAGTTTCGCAATTCTAACATCACCAAATTTAGTCCACCTTTACAATATTTCCCAGTCAGTGCAAAGCAAACATGAAATTCAGACTTAATAAAATTTGACATCTTAATAGAAATATACCAAATGATTTGAAGTTATATAAAGCTCGAATGAATATGATGTTATACAGTAGCAGTAATAGAAATCTGTAGATTTTTTTTACTCACTGCCTTGCCTGGAAATATTGCAGCAGAGTGCAGAAAGCTCTTCAAAGGCACGACTGGAAATCTGCAGTCAGCAAGTGCTTCATAGGTTGGACGGGACTAGATACTTGAGTGACAACAACTTGTCTGACTAGAAAGAAAAGTGCTACGTTTAAATCAGGTGAATTCAAGAAAGAAGATAGAGATTTTCATAGGAAACAAAGCCACTGGAACCCCTCACAGACATTACTGCCTATGACAGGGGTGTCCAACTCCAGTCCTGGTGGGCTGCAGTGGCTACAGGTTTTCATTCCAATCCTTTTCCTAATCAGCAAGCAGTTTTCATTACTAATTAACGCCTTTTCCTTTATTTTAACAGCTCTGTTTTTAAAGATTCTGTACTCTGAATTGGTTCGTTTCTTCATTAAACGGAAATGAGCCAATTGATGACCAGCTAAATTGGGATTTCAAACTCCAGCCAATTTCACTCCAACCAGTTGCTTAATGAGAAGCCAATTCTTGCTGTTAATTAAAACCGTTATTGAATATTATGACTTGTTGCTGCTCTCATTCTGCCACAGCAGACTGCTGATTTTCTGTTTTTTCTAAGACCACCGTCAAGATGTTTTGGTGACCTGAGCAGACCAACATGACCAAGACCTTCACTTTTCTTTATTTTCAGGTTAGCTGGTCATGTTGTGGCTTGTTTTATGTCTCATTGTTGTTTGGCTGCTCATTAAGGAAAAAGAAACAACTAAGGGGTCAGAATCACATCAGTTAAAACTAAGGCAAAACATGGTAATCAGGAGCAAAAATGGCTCACTAATTAAGAAGATGGTTAGAATGAAAACCTGCGGCCCAACAGGACCAGAGCTGGTCACCCCTGATCTAGGACATTATCTTACTGATGACAGTGTGATGGAAATTAACACTGGCAGTGTTTAGGCTGCGCCAATTGTGAGGCTAGCTGACTCTTGTTTCCAGTTCATTTTTGTTTTTTCTGTCCCATAAAAATTTAGAAAGTGAAGTCGTCAGTCTTGTTAGGCTCTTATAGTGCAGTGTTGCTGTTTATTGTTGCTCAATAAATAAGCCTGTTTTTTGGGTGAACCTGTGGCAGTACTACTGAGAGTAGTTCAGTTCCCAGTAGTCAGCAGGAGTGTTCAGGGGCCAGTGGGAAAAGTCCTTGATCAGCATGCATTTTATAATGAATCAACATTCAGAGGGAGCAGAGCAGAACCATAGCGGTTTTGTGCACACAAAGTGTGTAATGTGTGATAAAAAGCAACTGTGTTTTGTGATGGTGGTCAGAACTATAAGGCGGTGTTGCTTTTGTCTGCAAGTATTTCTCTATGCATCAAGTGATTTGTCTACTTAAAGTAGGAATATCCTAAGTGACAGCATTCTCCATAATAATAATTTATAGCGTATAGCATAGAATCACAATAAGAGTTCAGTCTTCAGTCAACAGTGGAGCTCTAATAAAGTATTTAAAAACTGTGGTAATGGTAACATAAGTGAATGCATGCAATTTAGAAAACAAGCGGAAGATAATAAATAAATAAGATTGTGTGGTTGCTATTTTTGTATAGGTGGATTTGAATATCTGCTTCCACTGAGAGATGAGCCACATCTTACTGGGGATATCTGAGTACAATTAAAAAGCTGCTAAGATTTAAGCATGAATGAAATGGATTTTGGAATGTTTCCCTGACTCTCAAATGTACATTATGGTGTCGATATGCATCCATGTTGTCCACAATATTCTTGTCGTCAATTGGTAAATACTATACACGCAGTCAGAGTGATCTGCATAATTTATGCTACCTGCGTTAATTTTTTTTTTTGTGGCCACTTTATTGTGTCCGCCTACGCAAGAAAAAGAACATCCCGCGTTGGCGGTCAGAATATTATGAACTATTTAGGAACATGAACTCGACAGACTGTTGAGGTTATGGCACATCTGTAAATGGCCCGTGTCAAAGGTGCTCAAGTTGAAGCGTATCCACCTACAGCATATTTTCTGATGCAGCAGCATTTGATCCAATTTCATCTCCACTTCCAGAGACATATCAGACTTTGGCAATCCCAGTATGTGTTTATGTATTGGATATCAGGATCCTAGCTGCATTTCCTAATATTAAAATTCACCTCAAATGTAATATATTTGTTTGATGTGGTGTATTTGCCTGAAGTAATCAGAATTGTCTCAATCAATATAATTCATAAAGAGTGCTTTGTAACCCTAGTTAAAATTGTTAATGAACAGATAGCAATGTAGCAATTGGTGCTAAGCATTTCATCTTTTCTTTAAAAGTAGCCAGTAGAGGAGAATAGCATTATTTTATGGAAGTACAGACACTTGACATAGGATGTTAAGGGAGTTTCCCAAACTGCTGGCCCTGTCCCTACCTAAAAGATCAATGGTACTGTGGTTCTTCATAATATTTTTTTGCTTTCACAGGCAAAGAGAAAGACTGATCTTGAGCAGCAAAGGAAAGAACAAGGAGGTCGTCTATTACCAAAGCAAGCCAATAAGCTTCTGAAAAAATACCCAAATATTCTTTCTGAGATATAAGTGCTAACATAATGTGTTTTAAGTTGGAGAGGACAGAAAGATCTGAGCTCTGACTTCACAAAAAAGTAGCCTGTACAGGAAATACTGTAAAGGAGAGCTCTGGAACTGAGGTGCCCCTGTGGTTGTTCATTCCTTGTGCTGCATAATGCTGCAGTTTTTGAACCTACAGTGGAAATATGTGGATAATAGGATATCAGACTTTTTGCACATAATATATTGCTGATAAGTTTGAATGTACAGCAGAGCAGTAATTACTGCAGACATTTTGTAAATTGAGTGAGAATAAAACTAAAAAAAGCCAAGATTTCTTTCACAATAATGTCTATTTTTTTGTCAACTACAGATTCAGTTTTATAATGCATATGTATTTACAGTATGTATCAGTTTCCAATGTAGTACGGTTAGAGCTTTAAAAGCATACTCATGCATTTTAAAACTCAAAGCAAGCATATTTGCGCATTTCTCTATATACATTTCAGAATAAATGGTTTTGTCCTTATTTTGATAGAGTAAGAAAAAAATATTTTTTTTTCTTGATATTTGTTCCCTATAATCAGCAATTCCACTAATAAGCTAAAAGCAATATACCTGTGGTAGAATCTGAATTGCAGAGATGGGGACAGGTCAGAGACAGGCTTACTTTTCCTTTTACCGGACATCCACTCTCTAGGGAGGAGACATGAGTTATTACTGCAGTATGGTTACCCCTTAACATTTATACTGAGTAAACAAGAATTCCCTTCAGCAGTTATGCAAAACACTACGATCACATTTTTAAATTTGTGATGCTTGTGGAAATTTGGGATAAGCTCAAAGCATATTTTGGTTATGAAAGTGCCTCAACAGAAATACTAATTGGCAGTTTAGTACATTATTTAAAGATGGCATTTTATTTAGAAAAAACAGGTCCATCAATCCATAGCATCTTTTGCCACTAATACATATTGTGTTTTTTTTTTTTGTTTTCTGCTAGTAACTTAAATGCAAGAACATCAGAATAAATGCTTTATGAGTCCTGTCTGTATTCTTGGTCAAGTAGTTTGGCTGTCTCAAAGAGGCCAGCAGAAAAAAAAGATTGAGAAATAAAGATGACGTTAAACTTTCAACACAGTGATGGCTTAACAAGCAAGCACATTTTTTTTTTTTTTTAAGTAGATGTAATGTAAGTTTTTGGTTGGGAGAATGCGATAACAAAAAAAAATATTGTGTTTGAACAAAAAAAAAAAAAAAGAAATAGGACTGTGCAATGGATACCACTGTTGCCTCATTGCTCCAGGATACCAACATCACATCCATACTCAGTCACTATAGATGTAAAGTTTACACGTTCCTCCTGGATTGTGGGTTTCCTGCCACATGCCAAATACTTGAGTCTGTTTAGATGGCTGCATGCATTCATTTGTAACGGAATGGTGCTTTATTAAGGGTTAGTTCCTACCATGCACCCAGTGATGCTGGGATAGGCTTCAACACCTCGGTATGGTCGTTAAAAACTATTTTCAAAAGACTGGTTTATGCTTACTCTTTTCTTAATTAATACACACATAATACAGGTTCCATTCTCAAACCCACATAATCCATTTGAGGGATATCAGAGCCTGTCCTAGCAGCACTAATGTAAGGCAGGATGCAGCCCTCGACAAGGAGCCAGTCCATTGGTGGGTCGACTTACAGTCACACTTGTACATGGCCAGTTTGGAAGGCCCTAACTAGTTTGACACAGTCGGCATGGACAATAATTGAACCTAAGACACTGGCTATACTGTATCAGCAACCCTATATACAAATATCTAAATTGTAAATTAACAAGGTAAGAAATATGAATGCAACTTCTGAAATCAGTTCCAAATAATACAACAGAGTGTTTAAAAAAAAAAAAATAATAATATGGAGCCTGCTTTGCACTGGTACGCCATTCAGTACTGATTTTCATTTTGTACCTAGTGCTGCTGGGATACACTGCAGACCTGTGTGATCCTAACATTGGAGTAAGCATGCTTGAAACATATATGGGAATGTAATGAGGGTAGCTGATCCTGCAGTACTTTAAGGACAGAATGTACCAATTCCATAGAGATTTGGGTTCAAGTATACCTTTAAGAGTCCAATTTCTGTTAATTATGTACGGTATATAAAAATGAAAAGCCCAAAAAAGCCTTGACATTCTTGTTTTTATGAATTTATTGCATTTGAGATGGACTAGGATGGCACGTTTGCGTTTGCTTGCTTTCCTTCTGCCCTCATGTTCACCGTTTTCAGCCCGCATCCGCTCAGTATGTGGGTTAGGTAAATTAGTGTATCTAAATCAGAGCTGACAAGTATGTGCTGGTTAGGCCCAAGGTTCCTACCTTGACACTTAGTGATGCCGGGATTGACAAAATAAAGAACAGAAATGAACTATCAAGAGAACCCTTTTTTTGGTGTATGACAGTAGTTTCATAGCAGATCAAAACAAAATTTTTTTTTTTTTTTTTTTTTTGCAGAAAATTGAGGTTGCAGAGGCGGGAGACAGTTTGTACCTCTTCCACTGCATAAGGCTGCTCCTGCCTTTCTGCCGCCTTCAGTGTCCCATTCAGGAAGCTGCCATTTAAAAGGCCGCACAACTTAAGATAAAACCATGCAAGATCAAAAGTTGTTTATTGAACTTTTTTGATGTGATAACATTGAATTTGACAAATAATGGGTTAGAAAGTGTTAGTGGACAAGAGAGAATTTCCATTACCTCTCAAGAAACACCGGAAGCTCCCTGATTAAAACGAGGAAGGAGCCCCTGTTAAAAGTCGGGTAGTAAATGAAAAGGATATCTTAAAAATGAGCTGGAAAAGATTAAGTTTGTGTGTTTTTTAAAAGAGGGCTACCAGTTTTGGACATTTTTGGTAGCCTGATCATTGCTAAAAAAAATTCCCTAATTCAGCATGGCTGCTGCAACCTTGAAATGTATAAACTGCTAATTTAAAAGGGTCTCTTTCAATAGTCAGTCCCAATGCTATTATTTAGTACTTAAAATAATCTGACCAACATGACTTCCTTGTTATTGCTTCAGTGGTAAACCTCCTCCCTTGAAAACGGACTGTGATTACATTTCCTTACGCTGCATTCAAGATGTGAAAACCCTATTAGAAATATAATCGTGCAGCTTCCTGCATAGGATGTTCTGTAAGGAAACAGAATAAATATTTGTAAACTGGACAGGCTAAATAGGCCCCATTCTCCTAAACAGATTAGCTTGTTTTTTCTAAAAGTTAACAGATTTTACAATTTAGGTCAGGCTTTTCCTAACTTCAGTCCTTACAAGCCCTTCTCTTGATATTTTTCCTGGTCCTCATAAATCATCATTTGTTCCAGTCCCTTCAAAGCAGCTCTTTATTAAAAGAAGGGAGCCAATAGTCGAGATTTTGAGCATTATTTTCTAGACGGTGTTGTTGTTAATGTTTTAACATGCAACGCAAGTGCATCTACTTAAGACTTGAAATCAAAACAAGCATTTTCTTAATTCTCTATGTAATCTTATTATGGTCGGTATCTTCTGAATTATGGTGGCCATTATGAATTCAAGCAGTGAGGCCTTACAGTTTGCACATTCTGCTCTTAGTTTCCATCCATCCATTTTCCAACCCGCTGAATCCGAACACTGGGTCACGGGGGGTCTGCTGGAGCCAATCCCAGCCAACACAGGGCACAAGGCAGGAACCAATCCCGGGCAGGGTGCCAACCCACCGCAGGACACACACAAACACACCAAGCACACACTATGGCCAATTTAGAATCGCCAATCTACCTAATCCGCATGTCTTTGGACTGTGGGATGAAACCGGAGCGCCCGGAGGAAACCCACGCAGACACGGGGAGAACATGCAAACTCCACGCAGGGAGGACCCGGGAAGCGAACTCAGGTCTCCTTACTGCAAGGCAGCAGCGCTACCACTGCGCCACCGTGCCGCTCCCTCTTAGTTTCCATTAACCTGAATTAATCTGATCAGATGTAAAATGAATTGGGTGGCACAGAGACAAGTTAAAACCTGAATTTTGTGATGTCAATGTATACTTGGGAGCTTCAGCTTTTATTACGTTCTTGTTTTAGGTAAAGGGATTTGAAATCACAAACAGCTACCATAGGGCATTTAAATGGAATACTAAAACAGGCCGTATGCCAATCTCAATATGGCTGCCAAAATAAGGTTGTCTTCATCATGGATAAATGGCAAGAGAGAGAGAAGTCTTCTCCTCATGGACAGATGGTAAGAAACAGAGAAAAAGCAGGGTGACTATTCTTATCACAAATCATGAGCCAATGGGACATCGTGGTACAGAATGGCCTGTGATTCAATACCAGTCATAAACAGCCGTACTTCAGACCAAAGGGTGCACAAATTGCCTTTTTACACCCACTGCCCAGTCTAGGCAGTTCCTGGGGCGATGGGCTTATAGAATGCCCTGCCCACAATCACCCTTGCCAAACTGGTTCAAGACGTGTCCCAACCATCTGCAACAAAACACACTTCCAGAGCAGCATTTGACAAAAGGTAATGGTATTCCTAAAGCTTGGGTGGAAGGAAATTGCTCTGGCTTACTTATGGAAAGTCACTATTAATTTTTAAATGACAATTCACAAACAATTGTCAATTATCTTCATAAACGCTGATAATCCAGCATTCTGTAAAATACTCGAGCACTAAGGCTGTGAAAAGATTTATACTCTCAACAATGTAACAAAGCACTTTTGCAAGATGTTAATCTGCAAACTCATCACAAATGTCAGGTAAAGAAGGCAGAAGTTTAGCGCTAAGACAGTTGTACTCACTAATCTTGGTGACAGAGAGTGGCAATATGCTATGTGTCCTCTACACACATGACACTAATGACCCTACAAACTATGTTTCTCAGTTTGAAGATGCTTCTTTTTTGGTAAACCTAATGTTTCTCATTTACACCAAACATGACTACTTTAATGCCCATTGTACATTGTGGTGGACGGCTTTACAACGGAAAGACCGGGAGAGAGGCAATATCTCCCCCGGGATGCAAGAAGGCAGCCACCCGGATTACATCGAGGTCATGGGCTTGGAGCTTGGAAACTCATCCCTGTGGGGGCCCGTGGCCACGTGGGTGCCTGGACAGTTCTGGAGCCATGGACTACAGCACTTCCACCACACCAGGAAGTGCTCCCAGAAGAGAATCCGGGTGCACTTGGAGTGCTTCCGAGTGCCCATGCAGCACTTTTGCCACACCAGGAAGTGCTGCAGGAACTTCATCAGGGTGCACCTGGAGCACATCTGGGTGCAACATAAAAGGGGTCACCTCACTCCATTCAGAGAGCCAGAGTCGGGAGGCAGAGGCCAGAGCTTGTGAGAGAGGAGTGGAGGCGAAGAATAAGAATAAGGAGTGAAGAATAAGGAAAAGAAAAGAAAAGTAAAAAAGGACTGAGCTTATTGGTTGCTGGTGATTGTGCACTGTGTGCTGTGTATAAAGAAGCAAAGTAAAGTGTGTGCTTTTGGACATTGTGAGCCTGCGTCTTATGGTCTGTGGTACAGGCTGGCATGTTCACAACTTTTAATGTCTGCCTTACAACCTTCTCATTCATCCATCTAGGCTGTCTATTCAAATAGGGAGCAGCCTTCTTCTCCTTGGTATATTGTCATTAACACCAAAATGAAGTCATATTAGAGAGGCCTGCAGATTCTCAGCTTTTACCCTGACATTCTTTGTGACCCCATGGATGTGTTACGGAGTTAGTTTTGCTGAATGGCACCCTTGAGAAGATCAGCATAGGTGTTGAGTTTCTTACAATTGTATGACGTGGCCCTACAGAAGGCAGAGTCCTTAGGAAGTATTCTATTTAACTTTCTAGTTTCGAGGGCATCAAAGGCCCTTTAAGGTACCCAGAAATCTCTTCTGATTAGTGCATGATTCATTTCCTCAAACCTGCATTGTGAGGAATAGTCTAAAGTTAAAGTGAGCTCCTCAAGTTGGGGTCTCAAATGGGAAGCACTTCTCTGTTCTTGAGGATGACTAGTTTAGTAAGCTGCCTGCAGTGACAATAGCACTTGGGTTAGTCATAGACAGAATTAGAAAAGTGGGTCCTATTTACAGGGCATGTTGGTGGGCAGAGCCCAGTGAGGTCAGAGATTTTCTCCACGGTTGAGTCCTTTCAGAGAGTTGGAGACAACAAACACACATGTCATATGTCTGACACCAACCAGAACCCCTTCTCTTTATTTTAGTCCCCATAAGCATACCAGAATGGTTGCATTCCTGACAGAATTCACTAAAAAGTGCCATTTTCATTGTGTTATTATGCCTGATCATGTACTCTTTTTCTGTTACTAGCTCTTAGATGGTCAAATCTTATTTCACATTAATCCAGAAATGCAAATAATTCTAATGGCTTCAACAACTTTTCCTTACTCTTGTATTGTACATGACATAATCACATAACTCCTTACCCAGCGCAAGACCACTCATTCAGTCAAGATTATCAAAGAGTATATGATTTCAAATATGAGAGGGAGGTCAGTGGAATGGTGAGGATGCAGGGAGTAGAGCTGGCGAAGGTGGATGAGTTTAAATACTTGGGATCAACAGTACAGAGTAATGGGGATTGTGGAAGAGAGGTGAGATTGTGTTGGTTTGGACATGTGCAGAGGAGAGATGCTGAGTATATTGGGAGAAGGATGCTAAGGATAGAGCTGCCAGGGAAGAGGAAAAGAGGAAGGCCTAAGCGAAGGTTTATGGATGTGGTGAGAGAGGACATGCAGGTGATGGGTGTAACAGAACAAGATGCGGAGGACAGAAAGATATGGAAAAAGATGATCCGCTGTGGCAATCCCTAATGGGAGCAGCCGAAAGAAGAAGATATTTTTTCAAATATCCACTATGTACAGTATGTAAAGCTTTATCTGTTTGCATTGTTACCAAATCTGTGGCCACTTCATATTAGATAGATAGATAGATAGATAGATAGATAGATAGATAGATAGATAGATAGATAGATAGATAGATAGATAGATAGATAGATAGATAGATAGATAGATAGATACTTTATTAATCACAAGGGGAAATTCACATACTCCAGCAGCAGCATACTGATAAAGAACAATATTAAATTAAAGAGTGATAACAATGCAGGTATACAGACAGACAATAACTTTGTATAATTTTAATGTTTACCCCCCCGGGTGGAATTGAAGAGTCGTATAGTGTGGGGGAGGAACAATCTCCTCAGTCTGTCAGTGGAGCAGGACATTGACAGCAGTCTGCCGCTGAAGCTGCTCTTCTGTCTGGAGATGATACTGTTCAGTGGATGCAGTGGATTCTCCATGATTGACAGGAGCCAGCTCAGCGCCTGTTGCTCTGCCACGGATGTCAAACTGTCCAGCTCCGTGCCTACAATAGAGCCTGCCTTCCTCACCAGTTTGTCCAGGCGTGAGGCGTCCCTCTTCTTTATACTGCTTCCCCAGCACACCACTGCGTAGAAGAGGGCACTCGCCACAACCGTCTGATAGAACATCTGCAGCATCTTATTGCAGATGTTGAAGGACGCCAGCCTTCTAAGGAAGTATAATTGGCTCTGTCCTTTCTGACACAGAGCATCAGTATTGGCAGTCCAGTCTAATTTATCATCCAGCTGCACTCCCAGGTATTTATAGGTCTGCACCCTCTGCACACAGTCACCTCTGATGATCACAGGGTCCATGAGGGGCCTGGTCCTCCTGAAATCCACCACCAGCTCCTTGGTTTTGCTGGTGTTCAGTTGTAGGTGGTTTGAGTCACACCATTTAACAAAGTCCTTGATTAGGTTCCTATACTCCTCTTCCTGCCCACTCCTGATGCAGCCCACGATAGCAGTGTCGTCAGCGAACTTTTGCACGTGGCAGGACTCCGAGTTGTATTGGAAGTCCGATGTATATAGGCTGAACAGGACCGGAGAAAGTACAGTCCCCTGCGGTGCTTCTGTGTTGCTGACCACAATGTCAGACCTGCAGTTCCCAAGACGCACATACTGAGGTCTGTCTGTTAGATAGTCCACAATCCATGCCACCAGGTATGAATCTACTCCCATCTCTGTCAGCTTGTCCCTAAGGAGTAGAGGTTGGATGGTGTTGAAGGCGCTAGAGAAGTCTAGAAACATAATTCTTACAGCACCACTGCCTCTGTCCAAGTGGGAGAGGGATCGGTGTAGCATGTAGATGATGGCATCCTCCGCTCCCACCTTCTCCTGGTATGCGAACTGCAGAGGGTCGAGGACGTGGTGGACCTGTGGCCTTAGGTGGTGAAGCAGCAGCCACTCCATGGTCTTTATCACATGTGATGTCAGAGCGACAGGCCAGAAGTCATTCTGCTCACTAGGACGAAATATCTTTGGGACGTGGGTGATGCAAGATGTTTTTCAAAGCCTCGGGACTCTCCCCTGTTCCAGGTTCATTAACATTCTTCTTTTCTATTCCAGTGTCAATATTTAGAAATATGTATCTGTTGTGCTGCAGCAGTGATGGCTTATTCTTCACAAAGTACCTTTTAAAATGTTTTTTCATGGATAGTTCCATTGTGCATGTTATTTTTCTTTTTATTGTGCTAATACAACACTCACCAATGAAGTTGCTATAAAGTTGTAAGTGCCAGATTGAATGGACTGGCATCCTGACTGGGTTAGGGTTAGGGTCAGAGTCTGGGATATCATTGGAGGCAATGTCCCTTGCAGTTGTTTGGAACAAGAGATAACATGAATACTATGTCCTGATGGGAACAAACAGGCTGTGATATTGGTGCACAACCTGATCTATTAAGCAATTGTGAGCTTTATCACTCTTGCAGAGGCAGATCATGTGGAACATATTGCCCGCATGTGGATCAATCTCTTTACCTCACAGGACTGGCCACTGTGCCCCACAAGGCTCAGCTGACCTATATACAGTCAAGTCCATAAGTATTTGAACACAGTGGCACAATTTTTATAATTGTGGCTCTGTACGCCAGCACAATGGATTAGAAATAAAGCAATAATTATGTGACTGAAGTGGAAATTTTCAGCTTTGAGGTTTACCAAAAATATGGTATGAGCTGTTTAGGAATGACAGGCATTTTTCTGCATAGCCTCTCCATTTCCAAGGGTTCAAAAGTATTTGGACATTTGACTGACAAGCTGTTGCATAGCCAGGGAAGACCAGTTCCCTCATTACTTCATTAACTATTAAGCATTTAAAAGGTCTGGAATTGATTCCAAGTGTGGCATTTGGATTTGGAAGCTGTCACTGTTACCTCTCAATATGAGGTCTCAATATGACTGCTGACAGAAATAGCAGGATGAATTCTAAAGTATACAGGGCTATACTCTCTGCTGAGATTTAGCCAAATGCTGCAAAATTGATAGGACGACAGTTCACAGTACAGATGGACAATGAGCCAAAACATACTGTGAAATCAAATCACGTGCTTCTCAACAAAAAGTACTAGAATATTCTTCAAAGGCCAAGCCAGTCAGCGGAACTCAACCCAATTGGACTTGCATTTCACTTGCTGAAGACAAAACTGATGGCAGAAAGTCCAATGAAGAAGCAGCACCTGAAGACAGCTGCAGTAAAGGTCTGATAAAGTATCATTAAGGTGGAAACCCAACACTTGGAGAAGGCCATGGGTTCCACACTTCAGGCTGTCATTGACTGTAAAGGATTTTCAACCAAGTATTGAAAATGATCATTATATTTATAATTATTTTAGTTTGTCCAAATACTTTTGTGCCCCTGAAGATAGGGGGACCATATATAAAAATGTCTTTCTTTCCTAAATGACTCATACAATATTTTTGTTCGACCTCTTGAATCAAAGCTGAAAGTCTACACTTCGATCACAACTTGATTGCTTTGTTTCAAATACAGTGTGGTGGTGTACAGAGCCAAGATTATAAAATTGTGTCACTGTCCAAATACTTAAGAACCTGACTGTAAGTGCCAGGATTGGATGGACTGGCATCCCAACTGGGATCAAGAATGACCTACCTGCCCAGTTGGGAGGCCAAAATGTTATTAAGCCCAAGATTGGAGACACAACCCGGCCAGGATGGTCCTCAGTTTCTGTTCCAGTTGGGATAACCAAATAATGGAAGGGCAAAGGATGAGTGGACCTGTTGTACCCCAGAACAAAAGGTGGCAGTGCTGCCCTGTCTGGAATTGAGTGAGTATGGTCACCTGCAGAGTTGTCTGAGTATTGCAATCCTGAAGGGCGATCCTGTTCAGGTCCTTGGGCACTGCAGGGTGGCACTATGAAGAACAGACGTCACTATTTTGGAGAGCTCCTGTATGATCTGGAAGTGCTTCCGGCATGCAAAGCTGTGGCACTGGAAGTGCTCCCTTGTCCAACATAAAAGGAGCTGCTCTGCCTTATCCAAGGGAGGATTGGGAGGCAGATAGTAAAAACTCATGTGGAGGAGTAAAAGGAGATGGAAGAAGAAAGGAGGGCTTTATTAACAACCAGTACTGTGTTGGGTTGTTAAAGAAAGCCTGTGAATGTGTCTCTGGGTAATAAAAAAACTTATATATATCCCTAAACTGTGTTTGGTGGAGTTGTGTCTGGTGTATGGGGCTCTGGTGTATGCCCCCTTGAGGTCAAAAAGTAAAACATGTAACTGATATTTAAACAAAGATGAGCATCGCTGTAGCCCTGAGACATTTAAACAGTACAAGACCGCTGTTGATCCCCACATCTTAAAGCCATGTCGCCTAAGGTGCTCCCTTGCCAGTCTTCTTTCCAGATGCACTGCGGGGAAGGGATGACGTCATCCCAAGATAAAAGCCTCCCTGATGAAGTGCGCGCCGTCTTTTGGGACTCTTTGACTGGCGTATCAGATTAAATCAGTTAAACGGCTCTGGGAGTGAGGCCATGGTGGAGACACGCCCGGGCTTTTGAGTGTTTTGACCCTTAAAAAGCACGCATCTAATTACTGAATCGCCTTGTTCGCTCTCGACAGATCATCGCTACTTCAAAAATGAGCTAACAGGTCTCAGGAGAAAGGAAGGCGAAGATTTAAATCACTGTGGTCAGCAAAATCCACGTCACCGGCACATTTGGATCCACAAACTTAAACCTGCAAATTAGTACGTGTGTCCGCTGGGAAAAATGGCAGGCATGCGCGTCCACGTTTTACAGCCTGCTTGAAGAGCAACATTGGCCGGTTAAAAAGGGTGGAAAGGTGGGGTTGCTGTTGCCGCACAACTCTCGAGTTCCGGGTCCAAATGCCGACCCAGTGTTTCAGTACGTGCTGTTTGCATGTGCACAGTCTGGATGAACTTTGTTTGGGTACTCCGTTTTGACCCGAGGAGCCTGATTGGTGCTTTAAAAGCGGTCGTGTGGGGACGCGCGGCGCATACTGGTGTATTAATGGTGGTGTGCCCCATGCAGAATTCGGTCCATCCTAACCTAAAGTCATAGACTTCGACGAATACAACAATATATCAGAATACGATCCGATCAAAGAGAGATCAGGAATTGAGTAATCCAGATTTACGTAGTGTACTAATCAATTAATAATATCATTTCCTAAAAAATCAACTCTTTAAATCGCAGAGAGTTTAATTTGCATTCTCAAACATAACTCTTTAGATTGGAATTGCATAATCGCATCATGGCTTCGAATTTATATATTAATATACGATTATCACTTTCATATAATCTACCATACCAGACCATTTTTAAACAGGTCTCATATTTAAAAGGCGTTAGTGAATGTAAATGTATACTTCTGTAATAATTGAGTTATTATAACTCATACAATCGTATTACCAATTATGATTAGACTACTACAAGCTGAGGTTAGGGCGCTGGGCGTGAATTCAATGTAAGACCCTGGTCAAGTCCCGAAGTCGCCTGTGCCCCAGCTGTTAAAATGTCAATCCATCCACGTACAGTATTCTTTACCTCGCTTAACACCAGTTTAATAGTCGATCCAGTCGAAAGACAGGCAGAAACTGTTTATGCATCCTGGTTTAGCAAGTCGGCTTATTTATAACGATGGCTGCTAATATACAAAATATTTGTAAAAATGGCAGTTTTTCTCTGTCTCTGTTTTATGGATTTCATCCAAAGTGCGATGGACTGGCACATCTTCTTCTCCCTTGGCCATGCTGCTTCCGGGAATCTGGTGTCCAAAAAGACCCTCATAAAATGAAGTGGGTTATTGTTCATGTACCTGTAAATATAGCATGCCAGTCGAAAAGGAGTTGTGATATTCGGAAATAATGTACATTGAACTGCCGTCTCATACAGTTCTCAGTCAGTCTCCTGTACAATTCAAAACTCCTAATCCGCAGATCTTCGCGATAAAATATGAGAGAGTTATGAGTCGATTATTTCACGTGTTACATTCCTCCAACAATCTTTTTTACCCATTTATTCCACAAATGGCAGAATGGTGACAGTCGCTTAAGCCTCGGGAGCAAGGAGGGAAAATGTTTAAGCTGGACGTTTGACAATCGAATGGCAGACACAGCCTTACTACTCTCCAATTAAATGAAAATGCACGCTTTGTGAAGTGGGAGGAAACCGCATAAAAGTGACAACCCCGACTGCAAAAAAAGGTGCCTCTGACAGTGTTTCATCCGTTTCTATTCCCGCTTTAGGGTTGTCGGTCCAGAATAGTCTTTCAAGTTCGATTACAGAAACGCGACATTACTGGATTAACTGGCCCCGGTAAGAGGGAATGTACCCTGCAACAGACTGGACTGGCTGCATGGACAGACCACAAAACCCCTAACCCTCGCACATCTCCTATCTGTCTTACAACCTACTTCGAGGTTGATTTGTCCCAGGAGTAAAAAATATCCGATGAAACTACGTGCCCATTCGTTTTCCCGTACACATGATCTGTAAGTCCAACAAGCAAATCCTCAACTAATACTAAGACCCTTTTCAGCCTTCCTGACCTCACGCGTGCACACCTAGAATGTTATTTCTGTGGTTTCCACATGCGCGCACTCGCGCGCTCGCTCTCTCTCTCACGTGCACAGCGCTGTAGCTGTCAGATCACTACAACTGAGAACGCAGGGACTGCATCTGTAGGACAGGAGGGAACCACCCAGCTAGACCGCTAGGTGCGTCAACATTTGGGAGCCTTCGGTGCATCTTAATGACTATCACGTCTGTTGGTGGTGTCTCAACGAGCTAGCGGGGGCAGTGCCACCTGTTTAGGCTCACTCTGCGTGGATCTCTGCACTGCTGTTCACTACCAGCCGGCTCCTTCAGAACACTCGAGCTGCTCGTTAGGCAGAGTGGCGCGCTGCGGGCATCTCAGAAACGATCCAGGCAGAGGGGAAACCTTGCAGAACCACACCCTGGGACCGCTCGAGCTTTCCGCTTGGGTGGTCTTCAACCGGCTTGTGGCGGAGGCGATGGTGAGCACTGCGTGGGGAATCGAGAAGTAGACCGGCGGTGCCAACATGGTCACGGAGCAGCAGGAAATACCCTCTTTGATCTTTTTGAGTACCTGCCTTCTTTTGGGGCGTTGCCAGGTATGTAACTGCGAAAGTGAAATTGACGCCTAGGAGGTGTGGCTCGACCACAGAGCCCACCAGGTCCCTTTACTTCTGGCGGCTAACAGCCACCGGCTTTCCAAAGCAGTGTAGTGCCGTCCACTATCTGAAAGGCTGGCATCAGGATCCTATCACAGCCGTTATCCCTCCAGTATTGCCACTTGTTTCGGTCTGGGTGTAAGAAACGCGCTCCAAAAATAAGAGGCTTTGAGATCTGTAAGAATTACAGTGATGATGGTTATGACAGCCTGAACTAACACCTTAAATATGGTGGTCACTTAAAAGTAGTTCAGCAGCACGAGTTTGATTTGCATTGTATTTCATAGATTATTCAGGATAGTGGATGGACGCCCTCCACATATGGAAAAAAGGTTGCAATATATTCAACAAAATCAGCAAGGCATATTTAAATTATTCTGTAAAATACATAATAAGACAGTTTAATTCTTTATAACACAGATTATAAAGACTTCTTAAATGTTTAGGCGGCTCTAGTTTTAAAACTTGGCAAATCAAATTTATTGAAAATGTTTAGATATGTAATTATATTTAAATTTTATTTTAAGATTTTTTTTGCCCTTCAACTGGTCTCAAAGTTGCAGAGGTGTAGGATTTTATATCCATGACAGATTCTCAGATCCTTTAGACTCTTCATTAAGAACAATGCTTCTGATTGCTTCTTATTTATAAGCCATTGATTTGTGATGGATAATATTTATGTTATTAAAGTTATGTACCATGTACCATAATACATGTTTTTAGTATTACAGTATTGTATTTATTTAAACTGATTTTGTAAAGATCTATAATTTTGTCTCCTTATTGTTGGCACACAGCTTATTTTAGAAAGCTATGCACCTGCTAATTACAGAGTATCAATACCTTAAAGATATCTGACATATAGGTGAATAGGAGAGGAGGATAGGGAGATATCAAATCAATATCAAAATAAATTTGCACATTCATATCCATAAGCTTCTCTTCTGTCAGTAAATCGATGATGCTCAGTTTGTTGGGTGGAGCAGCACACAGATGCTGCAACATCTCAGGGTTATCAATCTCTCCAAATCTCAGGATCATTTCCAGATTACATAAACAATGTGCCCTATTTATAGAATTGCGACTATTTCGGATAGAGAAGTACGTGCGCAAGCTGCTTCTAATTTAATTAACAGCCATTGATATGCCAAAAAATGGATTCAGTAGTGCACACACAACTACAGTATATAATCCCAGTAGAACAGCATCTCCATTACTGTATTAACAAAAAGAAAACGCTAAACCCACCCAGAATCACTTGTCCAATCAGCATGAAAAGTTACGTGCAGAACAGGCAAAATGTAAGTGAGAAACAATTCTAGGAGTTAAGGAAATAAATGAGTTACAACACATCAGTGTGGTGCTGTGGAGTGTAAAATTGAATGAATCTGGTCTATCGTGAAAGGTCATTTATAAGTAACAGAATTGACTAGAACAGGAGTGTGCAATGTCGGTCCTGGAGAGCCGCAGTGGTTTTTGTTCCAGCCCAGTTTCTTAATGAGGAGGCAATTATTGCTTAAGTGACATTTTGATGCTTCATTTTAGTAGTCTCGTTTCTTAAGGTTCCACACCCTTAATTGCTTATTTCATACTTAAACTGCTGCATTCAGTGTTTTAATTGCTCCTTATTAGCAATAAGATGTAAATAACAAAGCAGCCAGCAGTTCTCCATCTAGCTTTTTTTCCGTTTACATCTGTGTGTGTTCATCATGCACTATGTGATTTAATAAAACATTTAATAGAAAAGTATGACAGACTGAAAATGATCCTTTTTAGGCTTCAGATCATTTGGATGATAGCCTACGATATAAGACCTTACATTGCAGAGCAACAAGCCATACAATGTAATAAGGTCTGAGATTGGCAAGGATTGGATTCTAATTAAGCCATTGGGTTGGAATGAAAACCTGTAGCCACTGTGGCCCTCCAGGACTGACATTGCCCACCTCTGGTTTAGAAGTATCATCACATCAGACTGCCACTAACAGGCAAAGCCATCCAACTATTGTAGATAAAAAAAATTCTAGATAAAAACATGTGTCTGGATTGCACCATTGCTCTCATTGTCTCATGTCAGAATCTGATGATTATCATTCCCAAGGTTGAAGTGAGTCTTATTACTGAGTATAACCCAAGTTCATGGAAACCTGGCATTAGTCCAGACACTATAAACAGTGTTGAGTGGTCCATGTGAAATATTGTTGTAGATGCCATGAATGAGAATCACCACTGCTGGTTGTCATAGCACGCTTTGAGGCAACACCCTGCCAACCTTGGAGGATGCCACATCGCTATGTACAGCAGATAGCTTTGACATAGTGTTGAGAATTCATTAAAATCATTATAGTTTAAAATTTTACCATTTTTGTACAATATTGATTGTTATTTTTGAGGTTACTATTTCTGTCATTATTTTGGTAACACCATTGTGTCGTCATTGATTTGCATTTGTTTTCTCCAGGGCAGTGCCATTTTGTGTTTCTAGATTTCATGGGTGGTTTCACTTTGTGTGTCTGGCCACTATAATGCTACATGGTTACTAGGGATGCAATGCACATGCTGTGTGACATACAGCATCACAGTCAAGATATGTAAGATGGCCTCTCATAAATAAGCAGATGTCCAAACTTTCCAAAAAATATATTTATAGGAAAAACTCCTAAAAACAAAACCAATATTGTTTTAGGGAAAGTTATCGTGGTTTCTAAACTTTTATTTCTCCAAAGGAATTTTACTCAAGATCAAGTGGACTGTTTGTATAAGCCTTCTGAACACAAACTTTACAAATGATCAACATCGTTAATGGGCCAAACAAGTGTGGACTTGGATGGACTGTTATCAATGATGGGTCATCAAGTGTTGAACTTTGGTTGGCAATTGCGGCAGAAAAATCCCTGAATCTCTGCATTTTAGCTGAGACTGAAGTAATTTGGACGAGTGATTAAACCTTCCCCAAAACAAATGTTTTGTCCAGGTGATGTGAACATAAAGACTCTGGAGAACTTCTACCCTAGATTTCTACCCTTGGACTTTTGGTTTGAGTGATAGCAGTGCTTAAATAGTAAATCATGAGGTGCCGGAGCTTACAGTAACTACCCAAAGGTGGAATGGGTGGAGTCAGCCGACAATGGCAATTTGACAACTGGAAGTATGTCCATGACCATGTTGAAGTATCATGCCATGTAATACATACTTGGAATAGGCTTTCATATACAGTATAGATATGCATGCATTAATTAGTAATTCACGTGGATATCCTGCAATCCTAAATTGTTCTGCTGACCACACTCTGTTCAACACACTTCTATTAGACTTTTACTCTCGCCGTCACATGATGCATTTTCATTTACCTTCCCTCATGCTATGATGTGGTTGGTAGTTTAACTTTTTGCTCATTTATTATTGGGATTCTTTGCTTCCCATTTAGGATTTTTGAAAGAAATTCATTTCTTGAGTTCATTTCTTGCTACAATGTCTGGTTTTGGAATTTGTATTTTATTTCCACTGGCATTTTATTTATGATAGGCATTACCATACTGGGGTAGCACGGTGGCGCATTGGGTAGTGCTGCTGCCTCGCAGTTGGGAGACCTGGGGACCTGGGTTCGCTTCCCGGGTCCTCCCTGCGTGGAGTTTGCATGTTCTCCCCGTGTCTGCGTGGGTTTCCTCCGGGCACTCCGGTTTCAACCTACTGTCCAAAGACATGCAGGTTAGGTGCATTGGCGATTCTAAATTGGCCCTAGTGTGTGCTTGGTGTGTGGGTGTGTTTGTGTGTGTCCTGCAGTGGGTTGGCACCCTGCCTGGGATTGGTTCCTGCCTTGTGCCCTGTGTTGGCTGGGATTGGCTCCAGCAGACCCCCGTGACCCTGTGTTCGGATTCAGCAGGTTGGAAAATGGATGGATGGATGGATTACCATACTGAGTACCTGTTGGTAAGCCGCTGCTGCTGCTGTAGTTAATGGTGGAGTCTAGTGGGTCGTGGACAATGTGAGGGGTAAAAGCATAATCTTCAAATACAATTCACTGCAAATATCTGTGTTTGCAGACCAAAAAATCCCTCTCGTGCTTCATGATTTGAATCTTTGTTACTTTTGATCTACCGGTATCAGACCCTGCCATTCCTTTTTGGCCCTGCTTTTGCTTTGTGCTATTGGCTTAGTTTGTCTGTGTGGCTGATCTACCGGTTCTGTGCCTTGCTTGCATTTGATAACGCAAATGTTCCTCATTATTCTTTCCGATACCTTGTACAGAACAACACCTTGCTTAGCTACATCCGCTGTCCCAGAAACAGCTTTTATTTATTTATTTTTACTAGACTGACCTGCTGATTTATTTAGATTTATGCAGCTTCCAGTGTTTTTGACACGCTTATCTCTTTTTCCTATCAGCCAATCATAAATCAGATAGGCATAATATTAATGCGGTTACATTTGTAAAGTGTAAATAAAGTGTGCCTAATAAACATTGTTTACTTCAGTATTATAAAAAAATGAAAGACAAAAACGTTACATAGATTTTGAGGTACTAGAGCTCAAAGGGCTTTAAATCCGAGGTACCAGCTCCAATTATCCTACGCACAAATTAAACATTAGCTGTTTGGTTTATCCATTCTTTGTGTTACTTGACTCTTGTTTGGACTGGTTATCTTCCTGTTACTCTCCTTAAAGGCTAGTTTTTGCATATCTTCCACATAAAATCGACTTCGATTCTGTTTCACTAGACTCATAATCAATTCAACACAAACATTACACATTGGTGCTGTGACTGCATGTTGGACAACCTGCTTGGGGTTTCCAGTTTTTGCCAGCACACTGCCTCACACCCACCATGATCTCTAACATCAACCCTCTGTCACATCAATGAGGCCAAAGTATGTTGTGATGATTAGGGATGATCACCTAACCTCATAAAGATTAACAATTCATTTTCTATTAGACTTCGTTAACTGATTGACAAAAAATTGTTCACAAATTTTTGTTCTGCAACATCTACAGCAGTGTCACACGATCACCTTGGTCTAACCAGGTCAGGTTATCACCTTTCAGTGGTAAACCAGATGTGTGTCTACTACTAGGTGACTGATGTGCATGCCTAACTATTTTTATTGATGGCCATACCTGTTCTCCCTTGCCAGTTTTCATGTAGTTTGGACCACAGCAACTACTTTGTTTTGTCAGAGTGTGCGTTATTTTATTTATTCCAACCATTTAATAGTTAAAATGATCACTGACAAACAGTGTTGTGATTTAGATGTTAAGGAGTGAATCTGTATGCTACTGGATAGAAAGACTTTGATTCTGGGAAATGTAGTTTTTACATTTAATGCAGTTAGTTCAATAGAAATATTAAAATATATAAGAATCCTGTATAGTTACAGAGTGAGGGAAATAAAGCACCAGTATTAAAAATGACTCTGTAATTGCAGACTGTGCATCACACAAAACATTGAATCAGAATACTGTATGTACTCCTATTTTAAACATGTTTATGAGTCAAAACATAGATATTTTGAAACTCTTCATTCAGTGCATATGTTCAGAAAGTCAAGTTTTTCTTTTTGTGTTAGCAGGATTCAAGGCACGGAGAAAGCTATCTGAACTCCTTATATGACACAGGTAAGCATATTCACAAATATCGACACCAAACATTGTTGGTTTTGACAAAGCTTTGTGTTTAAAGGGCAACTGCCGCTTTACTTACAGGCATGTCTGTACAGCCCGTCATTGACTGTTTTCATTTTTGACCTTCTTATAACACTCATCATTCTTCATACCCGTCCTTGTCTCAAACCGTCTCTTGCCAAGATCTTTTTCAGCTTGCTCTTCTGTGAAGGAGATAAGCTAGGAAACCCTTTTAACAGAAATCAAAAAAGGCAATCTTGGTTAGTAAGGTCTATTCACAGACTGCCAAGGGATCTCATCTGAGGCAGCGGGGTTTCTTTTTGCACGAATGGCTTGGTTGAATCTTTGCCTTTCTTTGCTCTGTCATTGTATTTCATATTTGAAACTGTTAGATGGAAGAAGTGTTTTAATTCACTTAAATATATTCATTCTCTTCATTTATTTAACTTTTTCATTATAATTCACTTTTTCTAAAAAATCTTAAAAGTTAAACAGTTAAAACTACAGTACACAGATGCATACACATGCAACAAACAGCATCTCATTCAGTGGTGCTTATATTACAATACAATTTTCCAAGGAAATTAAAGAGATTAATTTTAAAAATACTAGGGGGCTCTGTCCCCTGCTCGCCAACCCCCGGGTATGGGTAACCGGATGTACATTTTAAAGTGATTGATATTTTCATGGGAACTGTTACATACTGTATGCATTTCTGCCATGTGTAATGTTGAGGAATTTGCGCATACATATATGCTTTTGCATTAACGTCTGTTTTATTAAGTTCAAAATAAGCCAACAATTTTGTATTTTTTGTTTTCACCATCTGTAAAGCTTCAGCTTGTTTGCCTTCTTTAAATTGAATCATATTCTGACCTGGTAAATGAATTGGTAATAATTCAATAGAATGACTTCGACCGTGCATTGGCAATTCCATTAAATGCCACCTGCTTTCCAATGCACTAACATACCCAATATCTAAATATGCTTGAACTTCATCCTGAGACTGTTCTTTGAATACATTCACGTGTACACTATCATGCCCTTTTGGAATGTACTTGTACATGTAATCAATATTCATAACTGAAGAACAATACTTGACATTTATATGACAATCAAATCGTTTGAGCAAATACGAGTTATATGGTTCAATCATTGAATTATCGATCATCACAATTTTTCCATCTTTCTTTCTGTGATAAGTGTGTTGTTCGTGACAAATATCTCTGCGTCGATAATCAGGAAAGGCCGGCCTTAGTCATATCTGTTGAATTTAAAGGAAATTTTTTTAAACATTTTTTTCTTTTCAGTCCCAAAATACTGAATCTTTTAAATTAGGTCCGTGAGACACATGTTTTATGCATTGGTACCGTAATTCAGGACAGCAAAGTAACTAATAAATGCATGTGAGGCAAACCCTGTTTTTGAAATTCGATCGTGTAAATGTATGCTCTGATTTGACTGAACACCGAATCAAGTTCTTTGAATAAAAATAAAACTTTCTGATAAAGCAATCTACTAACGAATATCCAGAGCCGAAGTAGCTGGTGCCATTGTTCTCCAGATTCGACGAATTTCTGGCCACTGTGGATTGCAAGTCATTGTAATAAATAAACCTGTCCAACCAATAGTTTGGGATATTGGCATTACATCATGATATAACTTGCAGTGCTCTTGGACTACCTTGATATGATGATAGTAATATCACTGCTTTACCTACTTTGAATTCGACAGAACTATTGATATTTGAATTTTGAACGTGATCAGAGACCTTGCATATGTTCCATTCTAAGTTTTGCTTGATTCAATTTAAGAAAGAAGAGACGATTAACTTCGACTTT
Source organism: Erpetoichthys calabaricus (assembly GCF_900747795.2). NCBI lineage: Eukaryota > Metazoa > Chordata > Cladistia > Polypteriformes > Polypteridae > Erpetoichthys > Erpetoichthys calabaricus. Next base: position 217,919,292 of record NC_041395.2, read on the forward strand.
TAGATACGCATTAATAATGTAATGTTGCGATAGATGTTGAGATGACAGAAGTGGGTTAAATACATTGGGATGTATCACTATTTTTGCAAAATATTGTGTGGGTGTTACTCGTTTTTGGATTTCATGTGTTTCATATTATACGACCATCTTGTTTCGCCATCAGGGAAAAGCAAAGGAAAGACTAAAGGATCTGATTGAGGCGATTAATTAGACAGACATGACGAATCTTGCTGTGCTTTTGGATAAACACGAAAATCAACTCTGTCTTTGATATCTCCATCTCTCAAAACTATTATGGCTGACAATTCGTCACTTTTGGTTTATTAAACCGTGGTCTTTTCGATTCATCTTGAAATCCAAGAAAATGTATTTGTCTGTGATTTAGAATGTATGTATTACAAAACTGTCTATAAAAGCTTCTTTAAAGGATGAAACGGAGGACTTTAACTAAACAACTTTAAATGTGGAAAACGTTAAAAAATATATGAGCTGAGTGCACAGGAAGTGAGTCTGACAAAAGCATTCACACAAATGAGAGTTGATTGGACCGTGAACTCAGAGAGCTACACAACAAGACATCCCCATCTAAAATGGTTCTTCATAAAGAATAAAACAGCAACTAAAATACAAATGTGAAAAAGCCCACTGTGGTTACACTACAATAACATTTATGAATTGTGAAAAAAATCTGAACAGATCCTTTTAAAGAAAATTTGATTATTTTTCCAATTTCAGATAATATTGAACATTACATTCCCATGGAGTTATGGAGGGTGGAATAGGATTCTTTCTAAAAAGCCTCCATGCGATTAGTGTGGTATAGGATGTTACAACTAATTTTTCTTTCTCTATCCTGTCTGGTTTTAAACCAAATATTGCAGTTGAAGTACTAGAAATGATTTTACATCCAAAGGCTAACTCAGACATATACAAACATTTTGGCCAAAAATGTTTTCCGTTTAAGGAGATCTTACCCATTTAAAACAATTTTAGATTAAATATATGAGAATGATGAACAATATTTAGTTAATTTAAGGTCTGCTTGGCAAATATTAAGCTGAAATATATTCTTTTATAGAAAAAATATTTTCCTTTAATTCCATAACATTATCAAGGGGTACATTCCTTGACAATTTTTTTAATATTTAATATTCGCAAAGCTCCGGGACCAGATGGCATCCCAGGCCGTGCCCTCAGGGCATGTGCTGACCAGCTAGCAGGTGTGTTCACCAGTATCTTCAATCACTCCCTGAGGCAGTCGGTGGTCCCCACTTCCTTCAAGGCATCCACCATCATTCCTGTCCCAAAGAAACCGGTGGTCTTCTGTCTGAATGACTATCGCCCGGTTGCACTGACATCAGTCATTATGAAGTGCTTCGAGCAACTGGTCAAAGGTTACATCTGCTCTTCCCTCCCTGACACGCTGGATCCTCTATAATTTGCTTACAGAGCAAACAGATCTACAGAGGATGCCATTGCGCTAACAATAAACACTGCCCTCACCCACCTAGAAAGAGGAAATACATATGTAAGAATGCTGTTCATAGATTACAGCTCGGCATTCAACACCATCATCCCCTCAAAACTTGTCTTGAAGCTTGACGACCTTGGGTTGGGGACGACCATCTGCAGATGGATTTTCTCTTTCCTGACAAACAGGCCCCAGGTGGTGAGAGTCGGCAAACACACGTCCTCATCACTTATTTTAAACACAGGAGCACTGCAGGGCTGTGTGCTTAGCCTCCTCTTGTATTCCTTGTTCACCCACGACTGTGTTGCAAAACACGGCACAAACACCATCATCAAGTTTGCAGACAACACAACCATCATAGGCCTTATCACTGACAACGATGAGATGGCCCACAGAGAGGAGGTGCTGGCATTGAGTAATTGGTGCCTGGATAACAACTTGTCTCTTAACGTCAGCAAAACCAAGGAGATGATCGTGGACTATCAGAAACAACAAGGCAGAGAACACCAGGCCATCTACATAAGCGGCGTAGAAGTTGAAAGGGTTAACAGCTTCAAGTTCCTCGGAGTAAACATCACCAAGGATCTCTCGTGGACCCTTCACATAGACACTGTGGTTAAGAAAGCTCGCCAGCGGCTCTACTTCCTGAGGAGGCTGAGGAAGTTTGGCATGAATGCCAACATCACCTCAAACTTTTCCAGGAGTGTGGTCAAGAGTCTGCTGACGGGCTGTATTACCGTCTGGTATGGGAGCTGCTCTGCCAGCAGCTGGAAATCACTACAGAGAGTGGTGAAGGCAGCAGAGTACATCACGGGCAAGAGTCTTCCTGCCATTGAAGACATTTACCTCCATCGGTGCCTGCGTAAGACAAGCAGCATCATAAAGGACCACAGCCATCCAGCACGCCAGCTGTTCTCCTTGTTACCATCTGGCAGACAATACAGGAGTCTGGCTGCTCGGACTACAAGACTTAAGAACAGTTTTTACCACCAGGCCATTCGACTCCTCAACAGCAACACCTGAACACTTACATACACTTACATTACATCTACATTGCATTACATCTACATTGCAATACTCACACACAAACTGTACCTGCACACACTCTGAATACTGACTGGAACATGCATCTGCACTTTATGGAATATGCATCTGTACTTATAAAACATTATCTGTGCAATAACTGTCATTTGTACTTGCTGCTCATCCAATTCATATTGCTCTATAACTTCTTTTATACGTACACATTTTATTTTATATGGCTTGTCTATTTTTAACTTGTAAATTTTTTTTTTTAATTATTTTTTTAGCTTTATTGGATCTAGGCTGAGTGACTTGTTTTTCTCGTCATACACATTTCATTGTATGTTGACCCTGTGTTAACCTATATATGACAAATAAACCTAAACCTAAACCTAAACCTATGATGCTTTCTAAATTTTCATACAAACTAGCCAGTATTACCTCAGTGATACATATAAGTGAACAGGCAGGTTTTATTTTAAATAGTGCCTCTCTGTAATAAACACCATCCCCACTATTCAATTGGAGAACTATGGTAGAAATCTTTGTGTGGTGCACATAGTATTTCAGAGTATAAAGTATATATATATATCAGAGTTAGAGTATTGATAGCTTAAGTGACGTGTTCAGGCTCACACATCTGGAAGAAGAGATTGAACTGGATGCTGTATAATTTAAAGTCCAGTGCTTTTGCCAATAAAGCATGCTTGTTCCCTGCCATAAAAGACTAAAGCTACATTGACTAGTGCCCTGTCCAGAGTTAGGTGTCCTTTGCTAACAGGATGGGCTTCAGTTTCCTGCAATGCTAAACTAGATTGAATATGAATGACTGAATGTACTCACGATATCTGAATCTTTGTTATTAACATAAACAAGAAACAGTCACAGGCTCTGAAGGCAACACTCTCCTATTAGATGAGCTCTTTGTCTTCTGCCCACTGAGCAGCTCACCCTTAAATGCAGAATCATATGACAAAGTTTTTGAAAGTCAAAGTAAACTATCTTATGTTATATGCCTTGCATTTGTCTATTATACCAGTATAACATTTACAGTAAAAATACCACATTTATTTTGTAGGATGCATCACAACCACATCACACTTGTGAAAAATTGTTTTTTTTAACTGTTGATTATAACCTTATAATTTTATAAAGGCATTTTATTTATCCATTTTAACACCTTTCTACTAAAAGCTGACAAACATGGGACTTAATTTTGAATCATGGGTAGAAATAAAGCAATAACATTTTTTCTGTTCATTTTGCAATTTTGTTGTCTTATGAGACTTTTTTCTTTACATTTTTAAAGATGTTTACATTGGTTCAATACTCTCAGATTTAATATACATTGATTTAGCATGTTTATTTTTAAACTGCATCGTACGTATGCCCAACCTATCAACTCCTATAAAGGAGATGACATATCTGTTCAAATGTTGTGCCTTTAACTCTTTTCTGAGGGATTTTCTTTATTAGCCAGTTGCAGTTTCCTGCTTTTCAATGTGAGATATGCATTCATATCCTCCCATTGAATTTGTTTTCTATGCAGCAACCTCAAGACATGGTAACATACCATAACATTTTCCAACCTGCTTAATTCAATTCACTGTTACTGGGATGAGGAGTTTTAGAGCCTGTCCTAGCAGTACCGGGTGCAAAGCAGGGTAGCAGTCCCTTTGCAGAGTTCACTCACACTGGGTAAGTCATGATTTACCAGTTAATTAAATCAAATCTATATGGGAGGAAGACTATTCAGACATGGTAAGAATTTGCAAACTCCACACTGAGCTGCAGGTTCATGGAGAGAGGGGTAAAATCTTAAAGGAACAGAATTTACAATCCTGTCATGAATTACATGTCTATTTTGACAGCAACATGTTGAGATGGATAATCTACACACTATACAATATGCATCAATCCAAACTGGAACATGTATTGCCAGGTTCTAGAGGGCAGATGCTAGTTACAATATAGAATTTAACACAGCAATACTCAATAATTCACAAATTCATTCTCAAATCCATTTATGTCAATTTAGAGGACAGAGCCTAACTCAGCAGCTTTGGAAACAAAGCAGACAGTCCATTTCAGGGACCAGTCATGTACATACTGTACATACACACTGGGGCCAATTTGTAATCACCAGTTAACCTAGCAAAGGTTTGGGGGATGTGGGAGAAAGACCTGAGTAAAAAAAAAAAGTCAATTTTAAAGAAAAGCAAATAAAACAAAAACTTGTTCTGGTAGGCTTCACAATCATTCATTAGTCTTAAACATGTTTGCACATCTGTATACTGCAGTACATCTACACAAATGCTTTTGCTCATTCTTGTTTGTAATATCTTTATAAACGCGTATGGATGAGGACCATTAGTGAACAGCAATGTCTCAGTTGGGTTTTGCTCTGGGCTTGGACAAAGACACTCCAGAACACAGTGCTGTCAGAGTTTTGGTGCTTCTTACATCTATAGAGAAACTCTTTTGCCAGAGATCCATGTTAGATAACGCTGAATAAACCTGAGCAACTAACCCTTTAAGAGAGTAGATAAACCTAATGTATCAAATCCAGAGAGTTCTGTGTGGTAATGTGGCTTTGATGGGCTCACCCTTGACCCCCAGAACTAATTCTGAGTAGAAGCCTAGAAATAACTCCTAGTTAGCCGTAGACAAGTTCAGAACCGAGGAGAAGAGGATGGCTGGTACTCAGGCAGGAAGGAGAAGTAGCCATACATTCAAGGCAATATAGGGAGGCATAAAACAAAAGGAAGTGATGGTGGTGAGGAGACTGGAATTCTAATGGGAAGGCAAACTAGCTGACCCTTCTTTCTGTTTGAGATTCTGCATCAGTTAACATTAACACATATACAGTACTTTCAAACAGGCATATGCTCTGACTGCTCTAGTCTGTAAATAAAGAATGTCTCATACTCTCAATCTGTCTGCTTCAGGAGATATGGATATGTCAGTTCCTATGACCTCTGACAAGGCATGGAAACTTCAATGAGTCAGATAAGAATTAAGGTCAGAAGCAATTTAAATACGTAGATACAGTGTTAAATCTGCCTAAACCAATTCCATGGCCACATTTCAATAGCACTGGTCAACAGGCAGGAAACAACCCTAGATAGGACGGACTCACTGTCTACAACACTCACTCCCACTGAGGCCAGCTGAGAGTTACCAAAGAACCGGTATGCGTTTTGATATATTTAAGATGTGGGTGAAAACAAAACAGAGGACCCAGAGGAACGTTCACACAAGTACAAGGAGAACACACAAACGCCACACAGAAAACAACCAGGTATAGGGTTCAAACCCAAGATGCTGGATCTGTTTCTGTTAAGGAGCAGCAGCACTGATCATGTCGCTTATTTAAATACTCCAACAAAAATGCAGAGTGATTTCTCATGGATACTGGGAAACTGTAGAATGAGAATGATGATAGAGAATATACCTGTAAGTGATATGATCAGAGGTGTTTTGAAAGGTGGGGGCCTACTGAATCACATGGTGGGTAGTATGATATGCCTTTCTAAGGTTTTTGTGAATTGTACTGCATCTTAACAAAGAAGTAGTCTCAATCGACAACTGTACTACCGCCATGTTTCATGTAAAAGATAAATCTGGTGTTATGTTTTCACCGACATTTTTGTCACCTCCGAGCATGAAAGCTTAGTCCCACACGACACAAGGATTCTATTTTGTATTTCCTGCATTTGTAAACTCTTTCTGCAAGCTGCCTCTTTTACCTTCTTTGTTTACTATATCTTTCAAACTACATGTTTAAAGTAAAAATAATTTTTGTGAGGTATATTCCCTCTAAAGGGTGGTATCATTAATGTCACATCTGTATCTTTGACAATGGATTAAGGGCATTCATTAAATGAAGCAGTGTTTACAACCTCTGGTGTGACAGAATTAACAAGAGATAAATTGCAACTGACTGGTAAGACAGATGCAGCACAAAATGAAGGGGGACCCCAGGCAAGACATTCAATAATGCCAAGTAATACATTAATACATTTTGGGGTTGGGTTCACAGTTGATCACTTAGCACTCCAGTCCTAGGAATGTATTCCTTTTTGTCATTTTGCAGTTGCGCTGGCTGTAATTTTTATGTTTAATTAGCGTCTGTTTTGTCTATACTACCCTTCTCCACTTAACAGAACACACACAGGAACACAGAGAGCCACTCTACAGACTGGGAAATGGAAATGTTAACAGAACACACACACAGAAAATTGGGGCCATGTATTGTATATTAGCAAGTCACCCTAAGTTGTTACTGTCCCATAATTCAAAGTTCAACTTCCTATTTCTCTAACCCACTTTAACTTTACAGAACATACAGTACACAGCTTCATTATGGGAAGACCATCCATGTTGCTTAAACTGTATATTGATACTAGCTATGTTTCCTGGCTTTGCTCCGGGAAATTTCCAAAGAAAATGGGCCTCAGTTATAATGGTGTTGGTTAATTGGATGTATCAGAATTAATATTTAATTAACATTTTTGTATGCCATATTTTTAAACAGGGGTTAATATTATCAGTTCACTGGAGCTCCTTTCTCTTTAATATGCTTCATAAAATTGTACATGACTAAACTTTGCCAATAATTAATCTTTTGGTTTTCCTAGTGACCGGTCATGGCTTTGGCTGAAGGTCACTGCATTCTTTTCAATTTAAATGGGTAATCAATAAGTATAATGGGTATGTTGGGAGATTTTATTATTACTACTTTTAGTATTGTAAGTTTAAGATTTTCATTAGTTAATGTGGTTTTTTGTCACGCTTCCATTTTATTTTTTTTCCCTGACCATACCCTTACAATAAAGTTGTAACCCTGAATCATGTTGTACGTTAACTTATTACAAACAGAAATGTTGTTTAGAGTCACATTTAGGCAGTGCAGTGAATTGAATGCTTTAACTTTGGGGTTGTTTTCTGTACTGGTTGAAGTGGAACAAAATAATAGGCTGAGCTATGCTAAGCTTCTTAAACGATTGCTGGACGTGCGTACAGCCCATTTCAAGCACTGGTTTTTCTCCCCATAAATGTATTGTAGTGGCATCTTTGCTGGTAGAAAAAAGAAGGGACAGGAGTTTGAAATGTATCCATCCATCCATCCATCCATCCGTCCATCCATCCATCCATCCATCCATCCATCCATCCATCCATCCATCCATTTTCCAACCCGCTGAATCCGAACACAGGGGTTTGCTGGAGCCAATCTCAGCCAACACAGGGCACAAGGCAGGAAACACCGCAGGACACACACACACACACCAGGGCCAATTTAGAATCGCCAATCCACCTAACCTGCATGTCTTTGGACTGTGGGAGGAAACCGGAGCACCCGGAGGAAACCCACGCAGACACAGGGAGAACATGCAAACTCCATGCAGGGAGGACCTGGGAAGTAAACCCGGGTCTCCTTACTGCGAGGCAGCAGCGCTACCACTGTACCGCCACCGTGCCGCCCACTAGTTTGAAATGTAATAAAATAAAAAACAATCTCGTGACCTATAACTCCCTTTTGGTCATGTGGGACACGTTAACTGAGCTGCGCTAGTATTTAAAACGATCCACTCACTACCCACACTCTTAAAAATAATGGTTCTTTAACAGACTTTTATGGTTGTGTAGTTCCTTGTTGAACCTTTGCTTGAGAAAGCACCATTTCGTTCTGGGACAGGTCCTTTGCATATAAAGTTGATTCATTGCACTTTGAAAAACTTCCTAATAATGTATGTAGAAAAAACTGAAATCGTTAATGTATGGTAGACCACGTAGCAGGACATAATAAGAGTCCTTTTAAAATCAGGAAATAATTGGTATTTCACAAATCTGTTACTATCTCTCCATGGTTATTTTGTATATGGAGTGTGGTAAAAAAAAATTAGGCAGCAGACAGAATAAAGTTTGGGAATGGCCACCCCATATACTGAAAAATCAGCAAAAGAAAAGAAACACGTCTTTACATAAGCGAAGTTTACAACTGAACTGGTTAACAGGTTGAGTTTGCTCTATAATTATGGTGGATAGGAGGAAGAGGTGGAGACAGGGCAGCCGGAACAGGAACTGATGTGGTAGATAGGTGGAGTCTGGGTAATGGAAATTATTTCGTCAGTGTTTGCCAGAAGTGATGTCAACAGTGGTTGCACCTGTGGTGATGTCACTGAGAGGCAGGGCCTTCGGCTGAACTGCAGAAGAACAAAAGGAGGGGGGATCAGGTGAAAGCGCCAACCTCTGGTCTGGCTGACGAATAACACTATTTGAGCCTATAAACTGTCCCCCGTGCACATGTGTGTGACAGGAACCTGTTGCAGATCTAAATAAATAAAGGTTCTTTCTGGAACCTTCAAGTAGGTAGGTCTTTTCACAGCCAAAAATGGTTCCTCCATGGCAAGGGTTCACAAAGTCGGTCCTGGGGACCCACTGTGGCTGCAGGTTTTTGTTCCAACCAGCTTCAGTTTTTAATTGGACTCCTGTGCTAATTAAGTGAACTGTTATTTCCCAGATTCTGTGTTTGGGAACAATATAGAAATTAGAAAAAAAGTTTGGTAAAAAGATATATTAAAATGTACTAAGTAGTTATATGGGAATAATGTATTTTTTTCTTCTTAACAATATTTTCATTTTGATTTTCATTCTAATTTTCCAGGTGTTCTAATTGTTTAATTAATCCATTATTTACCAATTAGTGGGTCTGACACTAAAGTAGTTGCAGCCTTTCATGATTCAGTGTTGTTTGCCTGGGTGTCTGCTCTGCTCGTTTTTAATTGTCATTATTAAGATACAACAAAGGGAGAAAACTGCACAGAGAAAGGGCAAAATATAAAGCAACAAAAGTGAGTTAAGTGTTTAAACTATAGCAAAAATTGAAATATTTCTAAATGTCTTATAAATGTAAAAATCATGCCTCTGTGCTTTCTTAAAGAAGAATAAAAGAAGATAAAAAAATACCAGCTAATTAATTGAGATCAGTGTTATCAGTTGTCACTGATTATGAATCTGGTTTAAGTAAAAACCTGAAGCCACAGTTGGCCCCCAGGACCGACTTTGAGAACCCCTGCTCTATGGCATCACTCTGAAGAACTACTCTGGCACCTTTATTTTTAAGAGTGTATTTGTGATGGACATGAGGAAACCCCTTTTTCTGTATTTCTCCCCCCAACCCCAGCAACCTGACTTGAGCTTCATTGCTAAACATGTCTTACTTGAGACATATCATCCTGTCCAGTGGTTGAAGTCAAACCATACAGGAGCTACTCTGTGTTGCTGGTGCCTTGTTCCTTCTTGCGATGTGTTATATATTTTACATTATATTCTAGTCTCACAGTCCCCCTTGGAGATTGGAGTCTGCGGGGCCAGTTACGTTATATGCTGTTACCAATATGTGTGGACTGTATAAACGTGCGCACAAATTTATTAAAAATAATGTTAAAATACACCGGATCTTATCTTTACAGTATTCAGGTAAATTTTTGTAAGATAACACGTGGACTTTACCAAAATATAACTGGAGAATATAACTTGACAAATCCTCTCGAACAGGACCCGCAGACCTCAAAAGTGGGGCCCCCTTTGGCACAGGGCCTGGGGTAGTCACCCCACTTGCCACCCCCAAACGGCACTCTTGATTATTACTGACAAATATCGACAAATGCAAAAACACATAACGGTTCATTTAATTTTTTCTATAACATCACCATATTTCAATCAAAACCATCAAGTCATTATTGAGATTTTGGAGTATTTAGTTTTTCTGTTGTGGGGGGTTTAACCCAAAACTGTTGATATTTTGAAATGTCATTTTTTAGCAGATACCTACTGACCTAGATGTACCATCCTTCTGAATTTCAACTGTTTAACTAAACAGGAAATAGTGTTTTTGTTGATGAGTGAGTGGGTGAGATTATATATAACTTCTCAAAATCTGTATGTATTCTGCACGTATTCTGCATTGTTTTCAAAATATTTCTTCTCTTGCCTCTCAGCACCACTGTCCTGCTCCGAAGGTTTCACTGAACAAGGTTATTACAATGGTACGATTTCACAGACGGACTCGGGTTCAGAGTGCCTCAAGTGGACTGAGTTTCCAGACTACCTCATCCAGTACCCTGATCGCGGACTAGGTGAACATAATTTCTGTAGAAACCCTGACCGTGAGTCCAGCCCTTGGTGCTTTTATCGTCAAAGCACAGGTACTATCGGATGGGCCTACTGTGATTGCCACCAAGGTATGGAAGTCTTCCACTGCACATATTGTACGTGTGCATGTCATCCATTATTTGTACATCAGCTTATATCTCATCCATCCTATTATCTCTAGGTGCTGTGCGCTTGATAGGAGGGTCATTGATCAGTGGCCGAGTGGAGATCTATCTGAATGGCCACTGGGGGTCAGTGTGTAAAAAGCACTGGATGGACCAAGATGCCAGTGTCATCTGCAGGCAACTGGGTCTTGGGTAAGTGCATGTAATAACAGTAAAACACTGCAGCAAAACCTTAGACTTGTATGGATGTGTAACCATTATTTTGATTTTCTTATTAAGTAATCAAGCCTCATATTATCTGGAATATTCTTGTCCCGATAATTTAGTAGTTTAATTCCTTTGCAAAGTACCATCCTAGCTTGCCAGTTTTTATAGTGGATGAGACCTGAACTCAGAGAGGCACTCCACAGACTGGGGAATGGAAATGTTCTTCTACGATTACATACAGGTCCTGAGAACAACCACATGCAATTTTAGGGTAGCCAAGAATAGCAAGAAAAAATCCTGTCAGAAATGTTTGTACAACATTTATTGAAACAGGCTTTGGAAGCTCTAACATTTATAGTGGTTTTCAACCCCAAAAAATGTGACTTTGGAAGCAAGAGTGTGGCTATGTGCTGGCGAACGTTTAGCGTTTAGCCAGTAAGTGAATAATAAGATTCGTTTGTCAGTAAAGCAAAATCTGATAGCAATAGATGAGTTATAGCCGTCTTCCTTAACAATAAGAGAGTGTCATTGAGCTGTGGTACGGTGCACTAAGGGACCCACTGAAGGGCACTTTACTGATACGTTTGTGGTATTTATGTCAACTGGGATATCGGTTCATTTAATTTGTGAAGTATAATCCTGTAGCAAAGTTGGTGAGTTTTGCTTATTAAAGACAATTTTGTTAATTCAGTGGTGAACTTTTTTTTTTGGTGTGGGAGTCATCTGTGTTATTTACTGTATATTTTTTATATCCTTTTTTATTTGAGAAGAACTCAAATTCTTTAACTAATGAACTTATGGGTGTCCAATTCTCTTTGAAGGGCTACCTTGGTCTGTCAGGGTTTAAGCTAACTTGCAAGTAACAAGCCACATCTAAAGTTAATTTTGAATCTGCTGTTAATGTGGTTCGTGTGTGTGTAGCTGTTGCACTGTGATATTGTCAGGAGGCTGTGCAAATAGCCAGGACGTCCTATTTAAAATCTAGGCAATTTTACAGGAAGTGATTCTGAGATATCTTGAATTGCTTTTCAGATATCTCAAAATGCCTACAGACTTATTTTGAAATATCTTGAAATATTATTTGATATATCTCAAAATTATCTTGAAATACATTTGAGACCTTAAAATGGACAGAGTATCTTGATCTATCCGTGATATCTCAAAATGCTTTTAAGATGTTTTGAAACATAATTTGTAATTCATTTGAAAATATCTTAAATGCAATTTCAGATATGTTAAAATACATTTTCAGATATCTCTAAATATTTGCTTGACTCTCTGACAGAAATGTTTCATGCTGTAGTCTGCCCCTGCCTGCATCTTGCCCTTTACTAAGGTATAATATTATTTTGGAGATCTTTTCTGAAACTCTTAACTGGACTGTGTTCTGGGTTTAAGGAAATAAAACATTTTTTTTTAATTTTAGTGGTGATTATGCTTGTCCTGTATATTAATAATCTGAACTAAACATTTTACTGTTTTCCATTATAATTAGATATATACTCATTTATTATCAAACCTGTTTACCTGCTTAACCTGCTAAAGCAATTTAATTAAACAAATGTCTTATTTAAATTTCCAAACAATAATTTTCTGACTTGATGTTGGTTCATTTTAATTGTAAAGAGCTATTTCTGAATGTCAGTTGTGTACTGTTAATTTTGTAAAGGATTTTCCTGCAAGTTACAATTTTTTTGCCTTGTTCTGAGAAACACATTTTACCTGTTACCTGTTGTTTCCCAACTTGTTATATTTTCATCACAGGGAAATTGGTTCAGCCCTGAGTCAGTCTTATTTTGGATCAGGATCTGGTCTTTTTCACTATGAACGTTTGGGTTGTCGTGGGGATGAAAAGGTTTTATTACAGTGTAAAACAAGGAAGTTTATAACAAGTAATTGTGGCCCAGGAGATGAAGCTGGACTCATCTGTGCTCCTCCACAGGGTAAGAAATGGGTTACTACAAGAAGAAAACAAATGGAGAAATATGTTCACTTGGTCAGATAGACAGAGACTTAAAAACGCCTACTGTACCTGACAAGATCTTGGAGAGCTCCTAACTGATTTGTTAGTATATTGGCTTGCTGATTCTCTAACTTCACTGAATAAGAAATACTACACTGGCATTTTGCTGTCTATGATAGTTTTATTTCAAAGCACTGAAACTCATCTTTTTATTGTGATATATTCTTTCATGTTAGAAAAAATTAGAGATATGCATAACTAATCAATTCCTTAGTTGTGGAAATAAAAATATTACACAGTGAAATGACTTTCAGTGTAAGATATAAAATATTATTTAGTAAAATTAGAGAAATAGTGAAGAAATTGAATATTTTTACAATTTACTTAAAACTCTGTAGCCAAAAAATATCCAGTTTCAAAATATATAATATGTCAATAATGTCAAAAATGCTCAGTCTTAAGTAAATGAGATCTGTGGCTATAAAACATAATTTGTACTTGTGTGAAAAAAGAATTGCATATTAGTACAAAATAAGCGTAACAAACCTATAAATATATATATATTTGAAACCTTTAAGGCAACAGTGTGGTACTTAGAATTTCACAAGCATTAAGCAGTAATGTCATTCAATGTATTTTGTATGGAGACTTTGGTCCTTGAACCATACAAGGGTAGATGCTGAATCCCCTTCAACATTCTGGAAACAAAACTGAATAAACACATGCTACAACATATTCATTAACTACTAATAACATCCTATACAGTGATCAGGCTTAGATGCCATCATCATAAGCTTGATTTTTATTTTCCTCCTAGTATTATTTAAATTAAAAACATTTTGGTGATGTTATGGTTTATGACAGGACAACATAAGGAGCAGTAGTTGTCTCAAAATGGCAGAATTCCTGGCTACACTGCCTTCTGTTTGGAATTTGATTCAGTTCCCTATGCTTGCATGGGTTTATTTTGAAGCAAAGTTTTCTTTTCACAGTAAGAGGTATTCTGTTAGGTTTACTCTAATAAAACCCTGCATAAAGTGAATTTGTATGAGTATGTATAATTCGACCCAATGATAAGCTGACACCACCCAGGACTGGTTTGTCTGTTACATCAGTAGCCGATGCGCCTTCCACCACCCTGTACTGGAAAAGTCAAATCCACAATGAATAAAATGGATAGATAGAAAGCATTTCCAGCATTGTGTATACCCACTGCAAATAATTTCAACCATGTTATACTAGCTTGTTCTGAAACACTATATGTAAGTGTGGTACTTCAGTTTTCACAAGCATTAAGTACTTGTCTTGTTCAAAACATTTTGTATAAGCCTTATATAGTGTTTAGAAAATGTTGAATTGATAGCATACCCATCTATTACTTAAAACAGTTAGATGGCCTTAAAAAGGAATGAATCAAAGAATTTAAATGCCATAAATCTTTAGGTAAACCAAATAAGACTAAAATTAATTACAGTAATAATTCTAATGCTCCTTAAAACATTCAGTGCAACTGTATAGAAATAAGGCAACAAAGCTAAACTAAAAATGGAGCATCATCAAGTCCAAATTACAAAGTTATTCATATCATACTCTTATTATATATCCATGAACACAGGTTTAGGTGCTCCACTGAGGCTGGTAGGAGGCACTGAAGAATTTGAGGGACGTGTGGAAGTGTACTACAAGGGAACGTGGGGATCCATCTGCGATGATCAGTGGGATGACACTGATGCCACAGTGGTGTGTCGACAACTGGGACTCATGTAAGAATCATAAAATTATATGAATATTTTATTGCATTAGATTGTTTAGTAGAGAGGACCACATGCTTAATACTGTGTGAATTCATATTAGCAGGTTCTCGACCAATTATATATACAACGACTAAACTAGACCGGTAAGAATCGTAAATATGCTCACCATGATGCATGGTGGTACAAAGCATAACACTGTACAGTATGTTTAGCAAGACACTTACTCAGAATTACAAGACCGAATACATTTGTGTGAATGAGAGGGAGGGCAGAGGAATGGTGAGGATGCAGGGAGTAGAGTTGGTGAAGGTGGACAAGTTTAAATACTTGGGATCAACAATTCAGAGTAATGGGGATTGGGGAAGACAGGTGAAAAAGACAGTGCAGGCAGGGTGGAATGGGTGGAGAAGAGTGTCAGGAGTAATTTGTGACAGACGGGTATCAGCAAGAGTGAAAGGGAAGGTCTATAGGACGGTAGTGAGACCAGCTGTGTTATATGGCTTGGAGATGGTGGAACTGACCAGAAAGCAGGAGACAGAGCTGGAGGTGACAGAGTTAAAGATGCTAATATTTGCATTGGGTGGGACAAGGATGAACAGGATTAGAAATGAGTAAATTAGAGGGTCAGCTCAAGTTGGACAGTTGGGAGACAAAGTCAAAGAGGCGAGATTGCGTTGGTTTGGATACCCAGAGATGCTGGTTATATTAGAAAAAGAATGTTAAGGAAAGAGCTGCCAGGTAAGAGGAAATGAAGGCCTAAGAGAAGATTTATGGATTTGGTAAGAGAGGACATGCAGGTAATGGGTGTAACAGAGCAAGATGCAGTGGACAGAAAGTTTTTGGAATTAGATGATCCGCTGTGGCAACCCCTAACAGGAGCAGCCGAAAGAAGAAGAAGAAGACAATTTAACCAGTTACTTTCTCCTGGATGTGTTGTGCTCTTCAGCCTAATTTGTGGGGGTGCCAGTGAGACACAGTCATTAATGTATGTCTGTTTCACAGCCTAAAGTCTATTTCCTGCCCTGTCACTATCAAGGATAGTGTTATATTGATGTTAAATTGGTTGCTGACTTTATTATTAGAATTATTATAATTAGAACTGCTATAGGTGTGTTTAAGTGTGCCCTATGATGGACTAGCATCTAGTTCAGAGTTAGTACTACCAAAGTATGAGACAATGTAATGGGTAGAGAGAGAGTTTAGAGCAGTGATTCTTAACCTTTTTTTGAGTCATGGACCCCTTTAAGAATCTGATGAAAGCTATGGAACTCCTTCTCCAGAAATATTCATTTGTTTCAACGGGAAACTGTTGATTGGGACAAGGGAGGGGCTGTATGGTGACCACTATTTTTCTCGTGCAACATTTTTGTTGCCATTATTTTTCTTGCATGTTATTTTTCTCACGAGTATGTAACTCACGCATTAGGCTTAGGTGAGATAAATACTTGCAAGAAAAATAATACAAAAGAAAAATAACTGTGAGAGACGTAATGCATGACAAAAATCATGTGAGAAAGTTCACTCAAGAAAATCAACAGTACCAGGCTGTATAGTGAATATAAATGTTAATTTTTATCTAACCCTTCCAGACCCCCTGAAACCCATCCATGGACCCCCTAGGGGTCCACTGACCTCAGATTAAGAACTACTTGGTCTAGAGACTGGAAGAATGAATTGATAAGAAACAAACTCATATTCATTCTTTATACAAAATGTTAAGCATGTGTATGTATTATGTTGATGTGCACCTGAATAGCTTGCTTACCCCCAGTATAAAAAATGGCAACCTTAGTCATTTTAAGGGGTAACAATATTTTTTGCAACTTTAAGGGCAGATTACCCATTAGCCATTTTCCTTGATTTGATGGCTACTTACAATACCATTTGGCATATTGTGTTGTTGGTGAAGATTAGCAGAGTTCTGTCTATACCCATGCAGCAGAACTGTTCCTTTGAAGCCGTCGATTCCAAGTTCATCTCGGTGAACGAATAAACACCTGGAGAATGCAGATAAATGGGATACCACAAGGCTCTGTCCTTTCACCAACACTCTTCAACCTCTACATGAACACCCTTCCCAAGACATCATCTTAAAAATTAATTTATGCACACAACATCTGTCCTTTAATTAGCTGGAGTGTGAGCTGAACAAGAAAATAACTACACTGGCAGATTACTGTCACCAGTGGAGACTCATCCTCAGTTCATCAAAAACAGTCTTGAGCGCCTTTCACCTCCACCACAAGAGTGCAAGCAAACAACTTCTTCATATCACCTTGAATTGAAAAAGGATTGACCACTACCCCAACCCAGTTTATCTTGGAGTCACTGTCAACAGAACTTTGTCTTTCAAACAGGACCTGCCCTAGGCTGCTGCTAAAATTAAGATAAGAAATAACCTGCTGTCAAAGCTGGCTGGTACATCATTGGGGGCCAAAGTAAATGTATGTAGGTCTTCTTCCTTGGCTCTGTAATACTCAATGGCTGACTACTGCTTTGCAGCATGGAACTTCTCACCTTACCATAAACTGGTGGATACACAACTCAACAAATCTATATGCATTATAACAGGTGCTCTCCATCCAACTGCTCTCAAGTGGCTACTGGTGCAAGCTTACATAGCACCCACTCACATTCGCCGTGATGCTGTTATTGCAGGTTTTTTTTAACAAAATATGTGAAGCAAGATTGTTTACTGATATATGGCAACACTGTCCTATATCCAAGACTTTATCTCATATCCAAGCACCTAATTTGGTGGTTGTCTAGGGATGTTATTGTTGCTGAGGCATGGAAAAAGCTATAGGAGGTAGACCCTCCTGAAAACTCTTTCGTGATCGGTGACCCGACCAAACATGTGCCGGGTTTTGACCTTCCCAGGCTTGGACTGGGTCACGCTGAATCGCTACCAAACAGGGGTTGGCAGATGTACTGCAAACCTACATAGATAGGCGACAACCTGCTCTGTTCCTGTGGACAACAGCAAACCATAGCCCAGGGGTGCCCAGCTCCAGTCCTGGAGGGCTGCAGTTTCTGCAGGTTTTCATTCTAACCCTTTTTTTAATTAGTGACCTGTTTTTGTTGCTAATTAACTTCTTTTGAACTCATTTTAATTGACTTGCTCTTGAAGACTCAGACCCCTCAATTGTTTCTTTTTCCTTATAGCAGCCAAACAATAATGAGATACAAAATGAGCCAAAACAGGACCAGCAAACTGTGACCATCATACAATATCTGAAAATAAAGAAAGGTGAAGGTCTCAGGAATGCTGATCTGTTCTTAGAAAAGAGAAAATCCACAATTTCGGAAATGTCTGTTATTGCACAATGAGAGCAGCGACAAGCCATGGAATTAAAGAACGGGTTTAGTTAATGACAAGACTCAGCGCCTCATTAAACAACTGGTTGAGGTGAAATTGGTTGGAGTTTGAGGCCCTGACTTAGTTGGTCTTCTGTTGGCTCACTCACTTCACATTTCACTTCTGTTTGGGTGCCATTTAAGGAAAGAAATGAAGCAATTCAGAGGAACGATAAAGAAATTCAGGGAAACATTTAAATTAAAATGAATTCAAAAGAAGTTAATTAGCAGCAAAAACAGATCATTAATTAAGAAAAGAGTTAGAATGAAAACCTGCAGCCAATGCGGCCTTCCAGGACTGGAGTTGGTCACCCCTGCCATAGCCCATATCGTCAATGACTGTCCCATCCTAAAGTTCAGCAGTGCTAAGACAAATAGTGAACAACGTAGCAACTGATTATACATAAATGAAAACTAACAGTATCTGTCCATTAATTCATTGAAGAACTATGGCCAATTGACAATGGAGGAGATCCATATTACTAAACGAGAATGGTAAACTGGATATGGACGCAGGGACCTGCCCGTGGACGCAAAAGACATAGTGCGCAAGTGCCACACAAAGCCCCCCTCCCAGAGTGAAACGGGAGAGACTACGAACCGTCAGAGTAGGAAACAAAGTAAAACGTCATAAAGAGGTTAAAGAACAGGGACAAACACATGGAGAGCAGGTTACAGAACAAAGCCCCCCCCCCCAGAGTAAAACGAGAGACTACGAACCGTCTGACATGCCGCAAGCAGGATAAAGCGAGGTCAGAAATAAAACACAGAGTAGGAAACAAAGTAAAACTTTATAAAGGGATTAAAGAACGGGGACGAACACATGGAGAGCTGGTTATAGATGATGAAAATTGGAATGCCTACAACGCGCGTCTCAAACTGCGTAGGCAAAGCAGGCATGGATTCAACACGACACAGCTCGAGTGACCAAGATACAAACACGCGCCTGCCTGGATATAATTAATGAACACAGGCGCCTACAACGTACGTCTGAAATGCCGCATGACCAGGCAGGCATTGCTCCAAAAAGAAAGAGCTCGACTAAACGAGATACGAAGTGAAACGAGAAACACTACAGAGTCCGCAATGCTCCACAATGCACCGCATAATAGTTCAGAAAGAGCTTCGTAGTAACAGTGGGGAGACCCAGAGTGACACGGGCGAACGCTCCATATTAAACATACGTCATCCTCACACGTCCAAACTATACAGCATAGGTAAATCACATTACAGTGATGCATTATTAACAGTACGATAAACATCACAATATCGCAAACAAATGAAAATTATTATTCGAAAAAGGGAAAATATATTCACCACGGACCAGGTGTCATTGAAACAAAAGCAGAATAAAGCGAGATCAGAAATGAAAGACAGAGTAGAAAGCAAAGTAAAACGTCATAAACAGGTTAAACGAGGGGGCCAAACACATGGACAGCAGGTTACAGATAATGAACACCGGCATTCAAAAGCTTCAAAAACAAAAGCTCGACTGACCGATATGCAAACTGAAACGGGAAACACTATGGGGTCCGCAGTAGTCCACAATGCACCGCATAATAGTACGGACGGGGCTCCGTGTTAACAGTGGGGGGCCCCAGAGTGACATGGGCGAATGCTCGGTATTAAACGTGCGTCATCCTCACACGTGGCTGCCCAGCGGGCACGGGTTCAAAACGCCGGGGGTAGGCGAGCGAAGCGAGCAGGGGGCGGAGCCCCCTTGTTAAAATTCTAAAAGAGAAAGTCAAAAACAAAGTCAGACATAGTCTAAGCCAACTAGCCACCTAACCCCTCTCCTGTGCTTTCTATAAAGGAGTTTGTGCTGATGAGTGAATCTTTCAATCTGATGGTTCCGATGCTCTTATATCCAAGATGACTTTTCCATATGCAGAAGAGCAGCCAGCAATAGAGCAGTGTCATCAAGTGCTACATCTAGATACCAAAAAGAGAAAGAGAATAGAGTAGGGTTAGTAACAGTTTATAAATACTGTACAGTAATCCCTCTTCCATCGCGGGGGTTGCGTTCCAGAGCCACCCACGAAATAAGAAAATCTGCGAAGTAGAAACCATATGTTTATATGGTTATTTTTATATTGTCATGCTTGGGTCACAGATTTGCGCAGAAACACAGGAGGTTGTAGAGAGACAGGAACGTTATTCAAACACTGCAAACAAACATTTGTCTCTTTTTCAAAAGTTTAAACTGTGCTCCATGACAAGACAGAGATGACAGTTCCGTCTCACAATTAAAAGAATGCAAACATATCTTCCTCTTCAAAGGAGTGCCCGTCAGGAGCATATAAAGTCACAGAGATAGAGAAAAGCAAACAAATCAATAGGGCTGTTTGGCTTAAGTATGCGAAGCACCGCGGCACAAAGCTGTTGAAGGCGGCAGCTCACACCCCCTCCGTCAGGAGCAGACAAGAGAGAGAGAGAGAGAGAGAGAGAGAGAGACAGAGTTTGTTTTTCAAGCACAAATCAATACGTGCCCTTCGAGCTTTTAAGTATGCGAAGCACTGTGCAGCATGTCGTTTCAGGAAGCAGCTGCACAAAAGATAGCAACGTGAAGATAATCTTTCAGCATTTTTAGACGAGCGTCCGTATCGTCTAGGTGTGCGAACAGCCCCCTGCTCAATCCCCCTACGTCAGGATCAGAGAAAGTCAGCGCAAGAGAAAGAGAAAAGTAAGCTGGGTAGCTTCTCAGCCATCTGCCAATAGCGTCCCTTGTATGAAATCAACTGGGCAAACCAACTGAGGAAGCATGTACCAGAAATTAAAAGACCCATTGTCCGCAGAAACCCGCGAAGCAGCGAAAAATCCGCGATATATATTTAAATATGCTTACATATAAAATCCGCGATGGAGTGAAGCCGCGAAAGGCGAAGCGCGATATAGTGAGGGATTACTGTATTACTTTTACTTCTGTACAAATGACTTTAAAAAAAAGAAATGCAGTATGCACAGCTAAGCAGCTCTAGTCAGGGTATGCTAGATTAAAGTAATAAATCTTTAGGCTGGATCTAAAAGCTGAAAGTGAAGGGAAATCTCTTATATTGGCAAGCAGATCATTCCATAGCTTTTGGGCCCTGTAATTAAAAGCTTGACCTTCCAAAGTTATTTTAATCATCCTTGTAATCCTAAGTGGGTTGGCACCCTGATATCTCAATTTGTGCTCTTGTTTGTAAGTAAATATATGTTCAGAAAAGTAAGCTGGGCCTTGGCCATTTAAGACTTTATATGTTAAAAGGAGGTTTTGAAATCAGCCCTAAGCTTAACTGGGAGCCAGTGGAAAGACTTGAGAAGTATCATTATGTGTTGGTACTTTTTGGTTCTTGCAATAATTCTTGCAGCAGCATTTTGAATTAATTGACAGCTAAATAAAGAATGATTAGAACACCCAGTGAAAACACTTTGCAGTAGTTAATTCCAAATGAAATAAATACTTGAATAAATTTCTCACTATCTTGAATATTTAGAAAATGTCTAAATCTTTCACCATTTTTCAGTTGGCAAAAACATGTTTTGGACAGTTTTGTAATGTGTGTTTTAAGTGACATACTAGTGTCAAGGACAACACCTAAATTACGTGCTGATTCAGTAAAACTAATGGTGACGCCAGCTGAGTCAAAAAGTGACAGAATGTTGTTGCAGTCAGCATCATTCTCTCCAATAAATAACATTTTTGTTTTTCTGTGTTTAGAGTCAAGTAGTTCTCATCCATCCACTTCTTTAACTCTCTAACACAAGTAATTAAGGACAGCATCAGGGAAACATCATTTGGTCTACAAGAAAGATATAACTAGGTGTCATCTGCATACAAGTGAAAATGAATGTTATGTTTTCTAATGACAGTTCCCAATGGAAGCATGCAAAGTGAACAATAAAGGTCCCAGTACTGAGCACTGCAGAACACCATATTTAACTTCTGAGTATAATGAAGTGGTATTGTCAGCATATTTCTGTGAGTACTGGAATTGCTGCACTTAAATTTAACAACATAATTACAGTGGAATTTCCTTCATCAGAGGATATCAGAACATTGTGTACAACACAGGTTAATGCATGTTTCTGTACCATGACCAATCTGGAGGTCAGACTGAAATTTCTCAAATAAATTGTGATGCGTAAGGTGAGACTGAAGCTGCATGGTGACTAGTTTTTGAAGTATTTTAGAGAGAAAGGGTAAATATGAAATGGGTCTAAAATGATTAAGCATATGTGGGTCTAGCGCTGGCTTTTTAAGTAATGGTCTGATAACTGACACTTTTAGTACATCAGGAACTGTGTCATTCAGTAATGAACTATTGCTAAGAATGGGTGCTGCTAGAACATCTAATGAAGTTTTTCTAGTTGAGTTGGGACTGGGTCTAAGGAACAAGTAGTAGAAATTAAAGAAAATGACTTCCTGTTCTATTTCCACATTTAAAATTACTAAAGGGGTATGCACAAGATGAGAGAGGGTTTGCTAATCTAGTATTAAGTTTGCGAGGTGACACTGAAATCTGGGGTCTTATATTGTCTACTTTCTCATTAAAGATGTTTATAAAGTCTGTACTGCTAATGTCTGTAGGTATGTTGCAATGTAGTTCAGAATTTCCATTTGTTAGATTAACCACTATTCTAAACAATTCAGTCACCTTTATTTTCATGGTAGCTACCGTATCCAAAGTCACATTATAATTTGATATTAGCTGATTTAAAGTATTTTCAACAATTAGGCTTGTGTTTCCCAAAATATCTATAAATTTTGATGCAAAATTAGAATCTAGATTTTGCCCTGTCCTTGTTTTAATCTATGTTAGTATACTGGTAGTATACAACCTGCTAAATCTGACCACATGGTCACAGGGGTCTGCTGGAGCCAATCCCAGCCAACACAGGGCGCAAGGCAGGAACCAGTCCTGGGCAGGGTGCCAACCCACCACAGGACACACACACCAAGCACACACTAGGGCCAATTTAGAATTGCCAATGCACCTAACCTGCATGTCTTTGGACTGTGGGAGGAAACCGGAGCACCCGGAGGAAACCCACACAGACATGGGGAGAACAAGCAAACTCCATGCAGGGAGGACCCGGGAAGCGAACCCAGGTCTCCTTACTGCGAGGCAGCAGCGCTACCCACTGTGCCACTGTGCCGTAAGGGCAGAACCAAATCAAACATAAATAAGTAGTGACAGAAATAAATTCATTTAAAGATGTAATATTTAAATTTTGAGTCTCAGTTCCATTACTAATAATAAGATCTAATGTGTGGTTATGACTATGAGTTGGGCAACGACAATCTGCTAAAATGCTACTTCGTTTAGCAAATAAAAAAAACATCTGCCGAATGTGTCAGTTTCCACATCAATGTGTATAAAACCCCTGTCAACACTAAATCAGATAAAAGGCTGACAAATTTAGTCATGAACAGTGAATATGACCCTGATGGTCTGTGGACTGGTGCTACAATTGTGCTGGAATCTGTTTTAATATCCAATAAAATGTTGTAAAGAATATCAATTTGCCTACATTTTCAGAGGCTGTTTGCAGTTTTTCACAGACAACCCCAACTCAGAAAAAGTTGGGACAATATGGAAAATGCAAAAAAAAAAAAACCATAGTGATTATTAAATTTACTTTGACTTCTGTTTCATTGCAGACAGTATGAACCCAAGATATTTTATGTTCTGTCAGGTCAACATTTCATTTGTTAATATATACCCATTCCTGCTTTTCAGGTCTGCAACACATTCTAAAACAAATTGGGCCGGGGGCAAATTAGGGACAGAAATGAGGTAAAATAATTAAATAATGATGTGATTTCAAACAGGTGATGTAAACAGATGATTGTAATCGTGATTTGGTACAAAAGCAGTATCCATGAAAAACTGAGCCTTTGAAGAGCAAAGATGGGCAGAGGATCTCCAGCTTGTTAAAAAATGTGTGAGAAGATTATTGAAATATTTAAAAGCAATGTGCCTCTAAGAAAGACTGGAAAGGATTTTACATATTTCTCCCTCTATAGGGCATAATATCATTAAATGATTCAAGGAATCTGGAGGAATTTCAGTGCATAAAGGACAAGGGCACAAGCCTAAGCTGAACACCTGATCTCTGATCCCTCGAGTGGCTCTGCATCAAGAACCGTCACTCATCAAAAGCTGATATAACTACACAGGCACGGGATTACTTTGTCAACTCTTGGTCAAGCACTGAAATATGGAGTTACATTCACAAATGCCACTTAAAACATCACACAGTGGAAGCGTGTATTGTGGTCAGACAAATTAATATTCCAAATCTTTTCTGGAAGAAATGGAAGACGTGTGCTGTGGACCAAGGAGGTAAAGGACCATCCAGACTGTTATCAGCAACAAATCCAAAAGCCAGGCTCTGTCATGGTTATCGGGTTGTGACAGGCAAAGGTAATTTATACTTCTGTGATAGCAACATTAAAGCAGAAAATTGCTTTGATATTTTAGAGCAACATATGTTCCCTTCAAGATGACGTCTTTTTCATGGATGTCCATGCATTTTTCAACAAGACAATGCACAACCACATTCTGCACATATTACAAAGGCATGGCTGTTGAAGAAGAGGGTAAGGGTACTGGACAGGCCTACCTGCAGTCCAGACCAGTCCCCTATAGTGAATGTGTGGAGAATTTTGAAAAGAAAAATGTGACAATGACAACCCTGTACTGTTGCACACCTTAAGACTTGTTTGCAGGAAGAATGGGACAAACTAACACTTGAAACTCTTCATCACTTGGTATCCTCAGTGCCAAAATGTCTTTTAAGTGTTGACAGAAGGAATGGTGACATTACAAAGTGATGACTCTACTGTCCCAATTTGTTTGGAATGTGTTGCAGGACTGAAAGGAAGGAATAGATGTTGTGACCACCAGTGCATTCCAGCCACCCCAAACAAACAAAAACACCAGACACAGGCAGAAGGGTTGTACAGTACACAATTATTTCAGTGGGCAAGCGTTTTTTCCTCGCTTTCCACAGCAGCACAGTACAAGCACCAAGCACAATTCAACACAGTCCTTTCTTCTCTCTTTTTCTCCTTCCATCTCCACTCCTCCACTGGCAAGCTTCGTCTGTATTCCTCCCGACTCTGGCTCACCTAGTGAAGTGAGGCGGCTCTTTTTATGCTGCTCCTTGGAGTGCTTCAGGTGACTCATTACCTAGATCTGGAATCATGCCCAGGTATGGTGGAAGCCCAATGTAGGGCTATGCAGCTCCCCCTGGTGCCCACATGGAACCCAACAGGGCTATCCTAAACTCCAACTCCCATGAAGCCCTATGGGAATCTGGGGAGCAACAGCAACGCAAGGAGGCTGCCCTTTAGTGCTTCAGAGGAGGCAGCATCCTGTGCATATCTGCTCCCCTGGTCCTTCCTGTATATCGACCTCCCGGCCAGGCAAGGGCCACGGCTCTCTGTCACAATGTACTGTATATTAACAAATGAAATGAAGATGACCAGACAAAACATGAAATATCTTGGGTTTAAAGTAAAAGTCAAAGTCATTTTTATAATCACTGCCTTTTTTAATTTCCATTTTCCATACCGTCCCAATGTTTTCTGATTTGGGGATGTAGTCCACCTCCTTGACCCATATTTCTTGATCTATGAAAGAATATATGACTGTTTGATGATGCCTTGGCTAACAGAACAGTATCAGATATACTAAGCCAGATTTCAGTGAGAAGGCACAAATAAGATCTTTTACTTAATATAATATAATTTATCAAAGCAGCTTTATTTACAATGAAGTGAATGTTTAGTAAGTAAGTAGCATTTTAAAGTGCAAGGATGTTTTTGTACTGGTGTTATATCCATATATCCCGCTATATCCTAACTACATGGTCAGGGGGGTCTGCTGGAGCCAATCCCAGCCAACACAGGGCGCAAGGCAGGAAACAAACCCCGGGCAGGGCACCAGCCCACCGCAGCTGGTGTTATATGTTTTGTTTTATTTTAATTAAGTTACTAATACCGGTACCCCTAGTGGAGGAACTGATTTTAAATCTTGGTCTAATTATGCCCTTTATTTAGTTGTCAAGTGATTCAGAATTTACTT
Source organism: Erpetoichthys calabaricus (assembly GCF_900747795.2). Lineage (NCBI taxonomy): Eukaryota > Metazoa > Chordata > Cladistia > Polypteriformes > Polypteridae > Erpetoichthys > Erpetoichthys calabaricus. Next base: position 217,945,424 of record NC_041395.2, read on the forward strand.
AAACACTAAATTTATAAGATGTCCCCACAACAGGGTTTGTGGGTAGCACCTACAGGATATTAGCAAGTGGAATAAACAACAGCCCATGATTTAAGATCACAAGGCTGCAGCCAGGATTGTGCTGTGACCAGTCAGCCAGGCAGTTTTGCTGACATATTTTGGGATTAAACAAAAAATTCCCTCCCATTAGGATGAAGACCGTGTCTCTTGAAAAGTGCAGACCTTTCCCAAAAATAATTATTCACAAAGGCTATGCTTTTATTTGCACAACAAGTTTTTAACCAGTAGTGAAGGGAATGAAATCTGCTATAAATCACATCCCATCTATGTAATGGTGGTAAGGGGTCAGATACAATTACATTCTGACATTTTATTTTAGGTTTTGAATACCTTAGATTGCTGCAAATATATATTATTAGTACCAACATGCAACAATAAGGTTGACACTACATTATCAGCCAAAAGGTCCAATTTAGCCACTATGTTGGATACCTTTGCTCATGGAAGATATTTAACTTTAACTGTTGAGTGATATAGTTTAGAATTCTAACATCCTGCACTATGGAGTCACCAGTTTATTGTTCTCAGCATCGACAGACACGTTGTTGATTGCTGAGAATCTCTTCTGAGTCTGAATAGAACCCTGTCTCATTTTTACCCACTTGCCCTGATGCTGAACTGGTGCTGCTAATTTTGGCTGTGCACTAACTACTGTCGGACCTGGGGAGACTGAAGCTGAATCAGAAATGGCCGAGTTGTCTGAGCAAATGGGGTCAATCCCATTTTTGGTTTGCCTAATCACTATCAGATTCCTAATGTCGTCCTCTAAAGCGTGTATGTTCCTGACCAACTCTAAGTTAACCATGCCGATTTCACAGTTGAAGCTGCCTGTATTGTCAACCAGAAAACCTGAACTGTACATTCTGCAGGACACACAACATATAAATGTTTCCTCAGCCTCCAGATAGCAAATTGAACTCACGTTTAGCGCTGAGTTCATTTTTGTTCATATGTCGGCAATCACTTCTGCTCCTTAGGATGTCAGCTGGTTCACTGAGAGACTTAACATCAGTATACTCCAAACTCAATGTTCAGTGCTTTGAACAAAGAATTAAGACTTTTTTAAATTTGGAAATGTAGAGTGGGTTATAAAACCTTTTTCAAAAATATCACAACTAATACTACTAGTACACCATAAAGCTTTGAGGAAGGAGTCAGTGCCAAAAGCATTATGTCACTATGGCTTCTATAGTTCTTTTTCACTGCCTACCAAAAACAACCAATTTCTCTTTTAAATACTGATTAAAAGGTCTTCACAAAGTACTTACTACTGAACCAGAACATTTTTCATGGGGACAGACTTGTTTTTGGTAGGGCAAATGTAATAAAGTGAAACTCAGAATGGTTAGGTTCTTTTGTAGCAAATCCTTCCAGCTGGAATCATATTTTCACAAAAAAAGATCTACTGTATTTGTAGACACAGCAGATAAAATGCAGTATAAACAGAACTGTGCCTTTATTTATTCTTCTTCTTAGCTGCTCCGGTCTTGAAGTCTGACTAAATGATACTGGTAGAAAGTATGTGCTGAAGTTATGAACAAGTTAGCTTTAAATATGAAGTAACACCAGCTGTTTTGAATTACATATTATCAGAGCTGGCTTTACTATCTGCTTCAGAAACAGAACTTTATTCCTTTTGAAGCATTTCATCTAGCACAAGGGAAAATAAGAACTGGAGACATTTTCTCAGACAATCCATTTCATGGAGTCAAAAAATAAATTCCTTCCTGAATTTCAAGTCACAGAAAGTATTAGTCTAGCTCCACAACTATTACTAAAGTCCTCAGTGCCCTCTTGGCCATCCAGATAATGAAATCCAAAGGTGGCCTACTTTTTACTGTATAGGTATAACAAAGTTTTTCTTCAGCTACATACTGTAATTAATTAGCTCGAATATCTGTTTCTTGATGAGTTTCATGGATTGTTTTTGTTGTGATTTCTTTACCCCCTACCTGAAAAAAACAGAAATGTGAAAAGAAGCCTACACCTCCAAAATGGAGTTTCAGGCTGAAATGCTTGAAGGCTTCCTTACTCAAAATACCAAAGAGAGGCCTTGCCTCCCAAATCTAGTCCCAGGGTTTTCAGAGTCCTAGTAACAAAAACAGACCCTTCCTTCAGTTAATAGCACACAGATCCAAAACATACTTAGCAATATTCAATATAGCATGGGTGTCCAACTCCAGTCCTGAAAGGCTGCAGTGGCTACAGGTTTTCCTTCACTTTCTTAATCTGTGACCAATTTCTATTAATTGACACAGTCTGTAGCCAGTTTCTACTGTTATTTGACTTCTTTTCCCTTAATTTTAACTGCCTTGTTTTTCAACACTCAGTCCTCTGAATTGCTTTTATTCCCTTAAATGGCAGCCAAACAAAAAATGACCTGTGCATCAACTCAATAGATGACTTGCCAAGTTGGGACCTCAAACTCTAACCAATTTCACTTGACCGGGTACAGAAAATTACTGTAATACACAATCACTGCAATGACTTGAAGATTATAGTGGCTGAAAAAAAATGAAAGAACTGATTTTTTTTTTGATGTGGCGATATATGCTTCTAAAATGAACAATTCATTGATTTTGCAATGTTGATGTATAATGAACTAACATTCCTGGATTCACTTCCATGTGTATTCTGACCTATAATGGATGTTTTACACCCTAAACTATGAGCATAATGGCACCACCCAAGTTTCAAGTCCAAAAGACTCTTTTATTTCTTTGGATTACCTCCAATATACACAGGACTTCACAAGAATGAGCCATTATACATCTTTCCTTCTCCTCCTCCTCTACTCCAGGTGAACACTGTCCAACTTTGCTCCTGACTAAGACTGTCCTGACAGGAAGAGAAGCCTCTTTTAAGGTTGGGCCAGGGACTTCAGATACATTGTGAACACATTCCGGAAACACTTCCAGGTCAGATGGATGTGGGCAAGAAGGCTGTCCCTAAGACCTCTCTTAACTGACCTTGAAGGTCCTACAAAATGTTATCTGTTCCAGTAATTTTTCCAATTAACTGGGTAGCATTTTGCCCCAGCAATCAGTTCTTTACTGCACACTTCACGTTAGCCAGATGATATTGTCCCTACCATAAAATGCTGGGATGGTGGCAGCATCATGTTGTGGGACAGCAAACCTCCTCCCATCTGCTAGAAAGTTGACTTGTAATAGGACATTGACCAAAGCATATTGCTACAATGGAATGGCTTAAAAGGAAGAAAATTGGTGTCCTTGCGTGGCCTTTGACCTAAAGACCCATCAGACTTCTGTGGTAAGACGTAAACATTGCTGTCCACTACAATTGCTTGATCTTGCTCCATCACATTCATCAAAATTAATGGAGACTCATCCAAAAAGACTACTTGCTGTAATAACTGCAAGAGGTGGGTTTGATGCATACTTTCAAGTTATTGATATTTTAGTTTTTAAAATAAAAATTTTAAGGGTCTATAATTTTCTTTGTTTTTTGGGAAGCAACATGAAAGAGAGTGTCTGATCTACAAGTAACAATTCCCAGTCAAACTGATCAAAATCTCAGGTTGTGTCAATCATTTATGTGAAAAAAGAGTTAGGGGCTTAATAGTTTAAGGTAATATATTTTCAAAACAGTGCCTTGTAAACTTCTTCCTGATTTTTTTTTGTGGAACTGCTTGTCTTTGTTATGTTTTCTGCTGTGTGTTTCAGAACGCATTTTTGGTCTTGCCTTTCAGTTACTTTTTTGTAATGCCTAAAAGGGAAGAAAATTAAGAAGAAAGAAAAACTTCTGATTTGGCAGTCACAGTCAGAGTGAGGTGTATTGCTTTTGGTATAATGGATCCTCAGTAACGTTTCTTGACACACTTCTGCTGAATAATTCGTTGGCTGAAGGTACTCAGGGTTAATGCATCAGATGTAGGATGTACTTCAGTTTTAGTCCTCTCCTTTGTTACTACCTCTAGGAGCTCCGTGGTTTGTCCCATAACTGAGCTTGTCCTTTTATTTAGCTTTTTGATTCAGTGGGCCTCTTTTGAAATGATGTTATCCAGCTCAACACACCACATCAAAGAAATTCAGAGTTTACCTAGGAAAAGACTGAGTAAATGAGAGACACATCCAAGCACAAGCTACCCTTGTCCTTGCATTTTGGTTTTTCTCCTGACTGACACCCTACTGGATTTTTTTCTTCTAATCTGCAGTTGAATGCTCTTTGTTTATTAACAGATTCTCAGCCATTAATTGCGTTCTTTTGAGTTACACTTGATGGAACCCCTATACATGCCTTTGATGCAGTGCAATCTTACCATTTAAATTTGGCCTATACTGCTTTTTTTGCCCATGCCCATGTTGTCTTGCTTATTATCTAACATTTGAAAAAAAAAAAGTCTCACTCCTTTTCCTTTTTCTTTTTTTTTTTTTTGCGGGTGGGGGTTTGGGGGGGTAATTAGGATATGGGAATGTCTAAAACTACTGTAGTGCTTTGAACATCTGTCCAGAATGTACATATCAAGATTTCACTATTATACACAGTCCTTTTTAACTTTATTTAATGTTCTTAACTGTATTATTATACAGTATATACATACTGTCATCTTTACTTCCAGGGGCACAGCAAAAGCTTGGTCTTGGGCTCATTTTGGGACTGGCACTGGTCCTATCCTATTGGATGACGTGGAGTGCACTGGCAATGAGCTTTCATTAGATGAATGTACTCATGGTGGCTGGGGAAAACATAACTGTGACCATGTGGAGGATGCTGGTGTGTCCTGTAACCCATATACTGGTGAGTCATTTCATCATTGCTGTAGACTTACAGGGACCATTGTACTGCACACATGAACCTTTATGCTTATGATACCAGTGTGCTATACATTCAGCATGTCAGGCACTTTTGTGTTACATTTTCAAATCCTTCCCGATAATTAGGAGTCATGAGTAATATTGCTGACATCTGTGGCTCACAATTGGAATACACTTGACATAATTAACCAAAGGTTGCAGTGATGCTGACAGCCAGGGTCAATATGCAGTGCTGGTCACACTGGCAAGCATCACTGACTAATGAACTACTACTATAGCACTGCTGACAATGGCAAAATCAAATTTACAGTGTTATTTGTGAAGAAAATGAACTATTCAAGCATGTTTCCTCACTACCCTATAGATGGAGTGGTACGATTGGTTGGTGGGGACACTGTCTTACAAGGAAGGCTGGAGGTCTTTTATGATGGAAACTGGGGATCAGTATGTGATGATGGATGGAGTGATCTCAACTCAATGGTAGTGTGTCAACAACTGGGTTTCAGGTAAGGTATAGACATAACAAATGCTTGTCAAAGCATGCTATTTGAGTGTAAGGCATGCAGCGCAGTGGGGTATATAAGGGGTAACTGCACCCACATATAATAGAGGTAAAGCTTGAATAAAATAAAATGACAATCACTTTGTCCGAAAATGACCAGGAAAGGCTTAAAAGTTACATAAAATATCCCTTTACTACAAAAATCATTTTCTTTTTCTTTAAAGCCACTTTTATTTTCCCAGAAACTAACAATCAAGGTCTCCTTCAAGGTTCAAGGTGTACATACCTGTTTTGTCTGAGTGTTTGAAGAATAATCTGCCAAACAGTTTTTTTTTTCTCCCCTAAGAGGAAGAAAGGTTTAAAAGTTACATAAAATAGCTCTTTACTGTAAAAATCATTTTCTTCTTCTTTAAAGCCACTTTTATTTTCCCAGAAACTAACAATCAAGGCCTCCTGTGTAGAAAATATGCTTAACCACTGTTCATGTCATTGACATAAGCTGCCCAAAATACACATTCCCACAGGTTCAAGGTGTACATACACCTGTTTTGTCTGAGTGTTTGAAGAATAATCTACCAAACAGTTTTTGTTTCATCCCCTAAGAGGAAGAAGGTATACTTTTTTGTTAAAAATAAGAAAATGTAATTGATTCAAGGTACTGTATATCACTTCATTAAGAAAACTCTTTATAAATCGTTGTTACTGCGTATCAAAACAGGAGTTAGGATTAGCATTTTCTCATGGCTTTTCCTTTCCTCCATGTCCCTACAAAGTGTCTACTTTTGGGATTGTCCTAATTTAGTTTGCTTGGCAACAAATTATTAGGCAATCACAAGATAGCAACATTTATTTATATAGCACATTTTCATACAAACAGTGTAGATTAAAGTGATTAAGATGAGAAGGGTGAAACATGTTTAAACTGTGAACTGTGCTCTAGTACTCAGTCATCATGTGTTTCAGACTTTTCTGATTTCTGTGTGTTTGGGGAATATGCCAGTTATTTCATATTACCCAACCTTTTGTATCTGAACATTTTTTTTCTTGTTACATAACTTTTTCCCATTGTTTGTTTTTGCTACAACTGTTATCATGTGTTCAGTTTTGTTGATCCCTGTGTGTTGTGGTAATATGCCAATTATTTCATATTGTATGACCTTGTCTACTTCTTGTTTTTTTTTGTCTGACTTAAAGAGGGAAAGCTTCTACCTCTCCAGAGGGAATATATGGTATTGGCTCAGGACTAATACTGTTGGATGATGTGCGCTGCTCTGGATCTGAGCGTTCCTTGCTCGACTGCTCTCACTCTGTCTTGGGACAACATGATTGCTCTCATAGTGAAGATGTGGGAGTGCAATGTGAGACAGAGATTAAGAGTAATGAGATACTAGATAACACTCCAGATACAGGTAACTTCTGATGTAGATGATGATACCATGTCTAAGAAACTATAGATATAGTTATTCAGCCACAAGATTAACGAGAGGTAATGAGGTGGATGTTGAAACTCCGTGGAAAAAACACAGCAACAGTTGGCATGCTTTGAAATAAAGTAGGGTAAACGCACAACTACACCAAACACATCAGACAGGTTGAGTATACTGTAAATCTGAAGACCTCACTGAGAGGGACTGGACATTACAGATATCCAAAGCAAGTCAACAGCCAGCAATCTGTGAATAAAAGATGTATGGGCTAAAACAAAACACACATCTAAAGCTACAATATACGTAAGCCCTGAAGGAGAAAAATGTTATAAAACTTTCTGTAGTTTGTAAAAGTGATGATGCCAGTAGTGTACAATTTCTGAGACACTGGTCCATCTGAAAAAAGACAGATTTAGCAGTCATGGTATTTTGAATTATTATGGAAAAAGATGATCTGCTGTGGCAACCCCTAATGGGAGCAGCCGAAAGAAAAAGAAGAAGAAGAAGGTATATTGAATCATTGCTTCTCTAATCATATGTACTGTGTTGTGTTATCTCTCTTTCAGAAAATGTGTGCCATGCTTGTTTATAACTGATTTGTAGTCCATGTCTACACAATATATATATACACCTACTCTTTGAAAGCTAGTATAAATAAAGGGAACAAGCTTATTTGCTGTTTTAAAAAAATACACATTTCTGCAGCTCTTTAAAATCTGAATGATCTTACAAAGCAGATAATAAGATAGAAAGAAAAATGTATAAGGTGTATAAACAGGTGTGATTTTGGCAGGTCTGCTCATTCGCCTGGCAGATGGAGAGTCCCAAAAGGAGGGACGAGTTGAGGTGTTCCAGAATGGACAGTGGGGCACAGTATGCGATGATGGCTGGACGGATCGTGATGCCACAGTAGTCTGCAGACAACTTGGGTTTGAGTACGTAGCCACATCAGTTTTTACTGCATTTGTAGAATACACATACTTGTAATTAGATAGTGCTGGACACCTTCTTAATTAAATAGTTCATCAGCTAAGCTAAACATAACCCTTTCTATGTTCATTGCATTTTATTTCTCTTCTGAATTGTCTGATGGCCATCACATCTTCTGTATGGGTCAGTGCAAGTCAAGTCAAGTTGGGGAGCATGCACTGGTACAGTGCATTGCCACACCCACTACACAACGAAAAAACTCGGGATCCCGGTTTGCAACCCCCCAGGCAGTGCTCCTAACTATAAACAAAAGGATTTATAAACCAGTAATCATACTTTTTAAGAAATATTTTATTAAGTAATCTTTATTAAATGTATTAAATATTTTAATAAAGTAATCATACTTTATTAAGAAATATTATTTTCCATTTTTAACGATGTCAGACAGCATGTCCAACATGTACTGTAACTGTGTTTTACTTGGCTTACCTGAATAATGTTTGTATTACTGTATATTACTTTGATAACAATAAAATTTATATTGAAATATAATATCATCATACCATTTTCAATAGAGGTCTTTCAAAGGCACGCTCCATGGCTTACTTTGGGGAAGGTCAGGGTCCCATTCACCTAGACAACGTGAAGTGCTCTGGGCACGAGCAGACCTTGAGACAATGTGAGGCTCAGGAGCAAGACAAGCACAACTGTCGACATAGTGAGGATGCTGGAGTAATCTGTGAATATTCTGAGGAGACGGTATTGAGGAGCACAGAGGAACCATTGGTCTGTGGTCAACAACCCATTATTCAGAGCAGAAAGAAGAGGATCATTGGTGGAGTCAAGTCACTCAGGTAGTATGCACATATGACAGACACAGTGGTTATAATGCAAACATGCATAAGGATGCTCAAAATGTCATCTGATGACAAGATCTTGAGCAAAGCTATTCAGTTTTTACATAGTGTTCTAAACTAAAGACAGGCTTAGAGCACTTACCCAAATATTAATTGAAAAATACAAAACCATTTAATATTAACAAACATAAGCATTCATATCTATTTAAATATGTAGTGAATATGGACTGAGTTATACATTTTCTTTAGAGAGAAATTAAAAGAGGAAATAAATCATTCCAGTATATAAAAATATAAATCATATTAATGGCCAGTTGACAATGCATAAAAACAGTGCACACCCACTTCAAGGTGTCCTACAATACTGTATGGTCCAACATATTTGGTTGGTTCAGAATGACCCATAGTTAGTAATTATGCCTATTAATTTCAGTTGATGTTTCATGTGAAAGCTTTTTTTTTGACAAAAGTAAGTTTTTTGTAAAAGGCAGTACACTGACAGTGAGTAATACTGACAATCTAATGTCCTAGTTTGTTGTATAACTTGTTACCTCCACCCTAAACCTCTAAGTTGTTAATTTGTTTACTTTGATTTTTTGGCTAGTAGCTAGAAACCTTACTTAACCTGATATCAACTCTTGGTGGATGGCTTCTGGCTTCATTGTTCAATTAAGCTGTCCTGAATTTAAACCAATATTCTTTAATGATGTAGAGACCATTATTAGAAGACAATATAAAATTGGCCAAAGGAGTAGCCTTAGTTTAACCAAAAGATTTGATATTTTTTTAGCAAAAACATACCTAGTCACTGTTACATGAGCTATTTCTCAAATGCATAATAGGATTAATTGTGTACTCTTGCCCTTTTTTCTAGGGGTGGTTGGCCATGGCAAGCTTCTCTCAGGCTCAAATCTCATCCTCATTCTGCCAGGCCGTTGTGTGGAGCTACTCTGATCAATGCCTGCTGGGTGCTTACTGCAGCACATTGCTTTAAGAGGTGAAAAGAATCATTGGGTGATTTATTTTTAATTATGTCACTTGACTGAGGTTTAGCTGAAAAGAAGACATTAACCAGAAAATGGCAATGTAATCTATTAGATATCTTTTGGATATATCACTGTTGAAACTGTGAAGTCGTTGGTGACATTTAGCAAGCAATTCAGTTGTTGTCAGTGGCTTGAGAGTTCATTCTTGTTGATGTTTATCTTATGGAAGGTTCAATTATTAGGATAAGAATATCGGGAAAAGTTATAAAGGATGAAGGGTATTATTATTTCATCTGAGAGAAGGTTCACTCTTTGTGTCATTAGATGATGTTAATGGACATAGTAAAACAAGTAAGATACAGTGCACAATAACAGTTTTTACTACAGCACCAACTAAATGGCTAACCATGCTACAATCCAACACACCTTTCAAAACAGAAAATGTAAGGACTAAACTCTCAAATATTACTGAAAAACAAGTTAGACTTGCTACTAATGCTGGTTTAACTTTTTGAGTCAAACACCTGATGAGGCGCAAGGCAATACATCACCAGTTGCTAAACAAGCATTTCTAGCTCCAAGAAAAATAAGGTAAACTTAGCTTGGGTTTGTACTTTCTCAGGCTTTCTAAACTGGTTACAGTTGGCTTGGTTCAGAGGAAAAGATCCAAAGGTGTGAAGGTAAAATAAATTCAACATGACAGCGACAAGATGTTAACAATACAGCAGCAACAAACAGAAGCTGGATGTTGCATGTTCTCTTTTTTATCAGCTTATTCAAATGCTGTTTATAAAATAGTGTCCAATAAATGATGAATCTATAATGTAAACCCTTCTTTATGCTTTAACTGTCTTTGTACTGAAACTTTAGTATTTTGAACTAAACACGTTGTATAAAAGCATCATGTATATGGTCTGTGGTTTTATCCTTTTCCTGCAGTCTGTCTCTGTTGATATGGACTTTGCAAGTTGTCTGTCTGGTTGTACAAAATTAATGTCATATAAAGTTTGATTTTAATTAAAATCATTTATGTGACCCTGAATTGAATTAAGTGGATTTGAAAATTGTATGATATGGTTTTTCCTAGTACAAGTTAAACACTTTTTTATACCCTACTATATAAAGTAAATACATAGATTAACTTACAGATCTACCTTTCCCAATTTATGTGTTAGTGTGAGAATTGTCTGCAAAGTAGCTTTACATGCTAAACATAAATGATAATATTGACAATCTATCACCAATAGTGCATATACTGTATGTATGCAAAGTGGCCTTCCAAGCTAAACCTATGTCAATGTGAGAATTTAGGAAAAGTAGTAGTGCAGAGTAGCTTTCCAAGCTAAATTTATTTGTATTGTAAGAATATACTGTAGCAGAAATTGAGATATACTGTATCTCTGCAAAATATCTTTCCAAGCTAAACTTGTTATTGTAAGAATATAGCATAAATATAACACATACTGCATATCTGGAAAAGGAATTTACAACATATGTAAACATAACATATTGATTGTTATTCATTATTTGTACTGCTTGGTCCAGTCAAGCCATTTCTAGAACTTTTTGCAACAACTTTTGCGGTTACAGGGATTACTGTCCTCTGGGAAAACCTGTTTACCCACATGGATATATAGAAGTGCTGCCAGTGGGAGGGCTCCTTTCTACAGGAAACTCCTGTTGGGCCATTTCCTATCCTGAGTAGTATTAGTGCCCATCCTGCACCAGGCCATAAAGCCTATTAAAGAACTTAAAATACTTTTTATTGGAATGTACTCAAATAACTTTTTGTAGTAAACTTCAAAAATGATGTAATAAAATGGTAGCCTCGGTCTAAATTTGAGCTGCGATACTTTAAAATGTTTGAGCCATCTTCAAGTTCAATCTTGCACAACTGCCGTCATTTTAAAAAGCAAATCACTTGAATCTGCAATGACCAAATAATGTGGAACACTTTGTTTTCAAAATTATGTGAAATTTGAGAAAGATAAAAGGGCATGCAGTTTGTGAAACATCTATGTCCCTTTATTTCTATTTCCAGGTTTGGAACAGACCCAGCCAATTACATTGTACGGCTTGGTGATTACCACACAGATGTCCCAGATGAATTTGAAAGAGAGGTGGCTCTGGAAAAAGTCGTGACACATAGCAGATATCACCTGCAGAGCAGCGACTATGACATTGCAGTGCTGCGAGTGCGTGGCAGGGAGGGAAACTGCATTTCCTTTAACCCACACACTTCACCAGTTTGTCTTCCCCCACTCAAAGGCAACAAAGAAAGTAGAAACCTAAACAAAAAATCATCAGCTTGTGTTATTACTGGCTGGGGTGATACAGGTAAGAGTTGTCTCAGCTTCTCTCTAAATACTGCATTATGTGTTGCTTTCTTCTATCCACTTTTTCTTTGGCTATTCAAGTTGCACCATGAATCATAATTTCAGATGTTTCCCTCTGGTCTTTAACTTAGTCTCTTTCTGTTTTCTTCCATTTACAGGATCCTCTTATTCTCGGACACTCTTACAGGGATGGATCCCATTGCTCTCACCCCGCGTTTGCAAGATACGCTATGGATGGCGCTTTACCCCCCGCATGCTTTGTGCAGGAAGGCTTTCACATAGAAAGAGAGTGGACAGCTGCCAAGGAGACAGTGGTGGTCCTCTAGTGTGCCCAGGATTAAATGGACAGTGGGTACTGACTGGAATCACTTCATGGGGACATGGCTGTGGTCAACCTGATTCACCAGGGGTGTACACCAGAGTAAGCAAATTTCTACGGTGGATTGAGAAAGTAACCAATGGACAACAGGATGTCAGAAGAAATCTGTAGATGAAACTGAGTAGAGGATTAAGTGACATCCAGGTCAAGACTAAATGCTCTTTGAATACCCTGGATGTTTTGGGCTGTGTGCCAGCTAGGCAAAGGATAACTGAAGCTCTGAAATCAAAATAATATAAAAGGACTTTTACAACCTGGGAACTGTCTTTCCAGTCATTACCATATGGGTATCAATGACAAAACCAAGAGTCAGAAGCAAGCCTCAGATGACAGCAGGAGTGAAATAAATATTATGCAGAAATAGATGTATTTGGCTGAGGACTTAAGTCCTCAGTTCTCTTAAAGTTCTACAATATAGGTAAATTGGTGCAGCAGTGCTGCACGCCCATGTGCTGTTTCTGCGGGCAGCACTGTATTGCGCTGATAATGTTCCAATCTTCCAGCATAACTTACTCATTACACAGTTTCTATATCCTGTACTTCACACATGCCTTTTATCTTAGACCACACACCACTAATTGGCCTTGTATCATGTGCAGCACACAGATGAGCATTTTCTCTTTTTACTAACACCCAGCCAATATAAACTGTAACACAAAATACTGTGTCACTGTTCTTCACTAGATACTTATTACAGTATAGTTTTGTTCAGTACTGGGCACCAAATGCACTGTGCTCCTGTTTCAACTGTGTATACTAACACCTCTGTGCCTGATTAAGCCTCAGTCTTGTGATGCATACAAGTGACACATTTTCTGCATTGCTCACAAATGATCTTAATACTAATGCCTCTTACCTGCATTGAAAGGCCAGATTTTGATATTAAGGAGGAAAGGCTGGAGTGATGCACATAATTCTACATTGTAATTGCCAATAAATTAATACCACTGGGAAGTAAACACTGGTGTTAAAACAAAGATGACTTTAGGCTTAACAAGAGGAGCTCTGAAATTCACAGACTGTGACTTTCAGGTAAACACAAAGCCAGTCTTCAAAGATACTTCTCCAAGTATAATGGAAAATACCAAGATAGAGTGCTTTAATCTTTATTAAGCTCTGTACAAAACAGTCACTGAAACTGACTGTAGATATACACTGGTATAATGGTAAGAGGTTACAAAGAAAAAAGGTGTCTGACAAGCTCCTGAAATTGAGACACTAATTGAGACTAAACTGTTTAGTATTTGCTTATTTTTCTTTTGTCTTGGAAATTTCATGATGAAAACTGGCATGGTTTACAGCATACCACTACAAAGAATTATGAATTATGAGAAAAAAAAAAGATTTGCTGGGGCATTTCACTTGCAACTACTTTTTTTTTTTTATCACTGCACTGTCCACAACCGAAAAATATGCAACAGGTACTTTAGACAACCTCTTTATTGCACTATACCATTACCTTTTTGAATAATGCAACGAGAGAGAAAATTTAAATGTTTTTAAAGGATTAAAACCTATTTGTATTTTAACAGTCCTTTTCATGATCTGCTAATATTCATGTCGCAAGTCACTACACCATGCCTTATGACAATGACATGGCACAGGAAAGCTTGTCTGTCTGTATATGTCTACATTTTTACCCATGCATCCTACATGGTATATTCTTCGTTTTGGTTTTAATGTCAACATTTCCTTACAGTTTACTCAATTCAGACTAATAAGCACTACATCTTATTAAAGTCATATACCAACTCCTCTACCCATTAAACATGCTCATTTTCCAACTCCAAATAGTGTCTTGATTGCTGGGCCCACTCATATAAGCATCAGCAATAGTAAACAGTTTACATATTGCCTTGTCAGTATCAAAGAAAATGTTAGCAAGTCTGTCCCTGCATTGTACCTAGGACTAGGCTGAGTAAAGCAGGCAATGTGTCATGAGTAGTGATACAAATTTACATTAAGTGATATCTGCTGGATTTTAACAACCTTTCAATCATTGAGCACCTAACGGAGTTTAAAGTTAATCCATATAAATCATAAATGTGACACTTTTCACTACTTTTTAGTCTATTCAATTTACCTTCTATTGGGACACTATACGTTGAGGCCTTCTTAGCTTACCTTCATTACTGTTCATTTACAATCCCACTATGTTTACATGTTTCTAACAGATATGTAGCCCACTATCGCTGTCATAAATGGACATGTTGCTAGACATACTGTGGCACCTGGGAAAAACTAGGTCAGCTTATGATGAGTTGTGAGGAAATGGTCAAAAGATTAGATAGATAGATAGATACTTTATTAATCCCAAGGGGAAATTCACAAATTAGATTAGAAGATTAGAAGAAAACTGTGATTTTACTCTCTTCACCATTTAAGACCTTCAAATGTAAATTAAAAAATATTTTACAGATATTCTGCATTTACTTTTACCACATACTGATTTTGTCACCCCTGCAACTGCTCTGTACTGTATAGATGTTGCTGCCTGTATTGCACTGGCAGCAGTCAAAAAGTAAAACACTAAGCAATAATTTCTAAATTGTATTTTAGGCACAACAAGGCAAACATACAGAGGTAGAGTAGCACAACAGTGGAAAAAAGGCTATAGTAGCCCCCTAACCTAAAAGGAGTTTTAAAAGGCATAGCTGACTAAACGGGGACTGGCTTGTCCATGCTCCTCCATGCATTAGTTACTTAAGAATATTTGACTGCATCTGCATCTATTAAGCAATGAATAGTTTATTATATTATGCAATAAAATAAGTTTATGAGACTCTTTAACATGTCTGTTTCACTGTGCTTGATTCCACGTGGCCAGCAGTAGGTAAGCCTGAATGACCCTTAGTGACAAGGTCAACACTAGTTTCAACTAACAAAGCTTTGTAACAAAGACATTAAAAATATCCCTGACTGCGTGTCATGTCTCTCTTTAATTACAGACCCCTACATGCCCATCTAGACCCTGAAAAAACATGGTGCTGGTTAGCTAGGCCTAAAACAGGTCTATTGTTATTATTTGTGCAAGGCCAAACATATCAAATACAAGTTTGTCCTACTAGGTCTTAAACAGCTTAGTTTTAACAGCTTAATGGATCATTGCCAGTCTTGCAATGTCAGCATTAACCACACTTTCATTACACTGGGTCATATCCGTGTGACTGTAAGTATTAGTATTTTTAGATCTTTTAAATATAATCCATAATAACATGGTCATATACAGTATGTGGTATTAAAAACTGCATATGCAAAGGCAAAGTGAAGAAGTATAAAAAAGAATGTGGCCAAAATATCATTATTGCTGTGACACACTCCTTTTCACTTGTTTTCTCCTAAAAAAAAAAAAAAAAAAAAGTCTCAAATATAAGAAAATATTTATTCAGGAGTGGGAAACATTTTACATGTAAGGTTTGGGCATTTATTTCCAGAAAGATGAAATGTTGACATAAGCATCTAATGTTAGCTTTATGCTGTTGTCTTTTTACTTAAAAGATACAAAATAAAGTGTATAGCATTTTCTAAGCTTCTTTCCCTTACTGTGTAGTACTTCAAACAGTAACATAATCTAACCCTGCATGTTAGAATATTCTGGAAAATTAATTCAAATAATACATGGCACGTGACAGAAGTATGCCAAACACATTCTTATCATCTCTCCTCACGCCTTATATTTACAGTAAGCTAAGGAGGACATGGGCACTTTATGCAATGGGTCATCTGCTGTTATGTGATGAACTACTTTCAAGCTTCTGTTTTACAAAACTCTCTCTAAAGCTACTTTCAAATTAACGGTCCCTAGCGTCCACTGACAGTTTGTAAAGTCAGAGAGTAATTTCCATGGTAATAAGATCCTGAATTTTTTCTGCTCTCTTTTGAAAAATCAGTTCTTTCTTAATACTGTCATGTGAGGTTGCCAACAGAATCTTTCAGTTGAGATCAACTCCATTCTCACAGGCTGGATATCAAGTTGTTACCTGGTGACAGCTCTTTCTGTTTGTTGTTATGCTGAAGCTTCTCCTTGTAAATGGTAATCCAGTGGCAATGCAGAAACAAGTAAACAGTAGTAACATTAACATACATCTAAACTTCATCATAACTGAATCAACTAATGGAACCAATAGGTTATCTAAGCCACATCTAATTGGTTTTGAGCTACAAATATATATGTAAATGACATACAAATGATGTACTTCAGCCTTCCAACAACATTAAAACAAAAAAAATAACGTATATAAGAAAACAGATGTAGATTTCACTTTTTACTTTGTATTGTTTGTTTTTTTGTGTAGTGTTGATGCCCATTGTTCTCCTTATCATTTAAGTTAATTCTCAGTTCATAAGTATGCCTGAATAGTATTTGGAACACAGATAAATGGATGACCACTTCACCTCATTATTCCTACAAAAGGGTCCTCTCCTGTTATATTTAGTAGGCTCCTTTGTTCCACAATTTTAGATCTGAAATTAAAAATGACCTTGGAGGGACAGAAGAAAAACAATGTGCTTTGCTGTAGTACTTAAGAAGTGTGCAAGTCACCCTATCCAAAACACAGAGGATCAGGCCTTTATAAGGAACTCTATGGGTCAATATATATTTGTTTTTTTCCTTTTTTGTACTTTTATCCTCCATTCATTTCATTTTCTTAGGTGCTTTTTTCTAATAAAAAAATCATTTTTATTTGTAATTCCTTATTTCTACAATGAAGACAACTCAACAGTATACGGTTCACATATCAAACTTTCATTCATCTATTTTCAAACCCACATAACCATTTCAGGATTGCTCTTTCTGCAGCACTCTGAGCAAGATGAAAACCAACCACGGACAGTGAAAATTTCACCCAGAAAGTGTTTTGAAATTTAAACCCTGGAACTCTGAGCTAGCCACATTAACAATTCACCCCATACTTGGTTTAGTTGAATAACATAATTGCAGGTATAAACTTGGCAGTTTCTATTTCTTGTACTTCATTTGCAACAATAATCCAAATTATATTACTGTATATCCAAACCTATGCTAACACAAGATTCTTAAATGTCCTCATAATTATGAGAAGGAACTTTAAACAAACCAATGATATAGTAAGTTAAAAATCAATAAGAATAAAAAGAACATTACAAACCGAGCTTAAATTTTATACATAAAGCTGATCAGTGATTAGTAAGGGAAGAAAATTTCAGTATGAGTAGACAGGAACTACCACGGAGTGATAACCAGTAAGGAAATCCACTGCAGTACTAAGATGGTAGAACTAATGAGAATGGGCAGAAAAAAAAAATCCACCACAGGCCAAATGACACAAGAGAAGCCCAAAAGTGGTATACTCCAATCAGAAATTACATTTTTATATGTTACTTGCCCCATTTAGTTTTTGGTGATGGCCAAGAAAAACTAAAGGAGAAAAAAAGAACTATAATAGATATAATAAAACCCAATAGTGACCAGCACTGCACAATGGAAAAAGATGATTAACATCCATGGGAAAAATAAAAAAAACCTTACATTAGTTGTAATGTATACAGTAATTCACATGTTCTTTATCCTGCCGTATACTCAAAGCATGAAAAGGACGTGTATTTTTTGCTTAAATATTTTAATAGTTTTTTTTCTAGAAAAATCAGCATACAACTTAAGCAGGAAAAGCCCCATTATACTGTGCTTCACCTTTTGCGCTTATGAAAGCTTTGTAGATGAGGCCCCTGGAATTTTCATGAAATCCTAAAACAGGCAATCAGTGGTAGCCCTCAGGGTGGCATTTTAAATGACCAACTCTTTCTAATTGCCAACTAAATCCAGATGAGTGTGGCTAGGGCAAGAAGTAAACTTCCATGATAGGTATTGCTGGTAGAGTTATTGCCGAAAAAACTGGTAGGTAAGAACATATTGTTAATTGGTGTGTACTTTGGGTGCAAGCAGGTGTACTAACAGAAAAATACAAAATTATATAAATTACTTTTCATAACAATTTTATGAATGCTCTGAAATCACTTCAGTTTTTTTTTTTTGTCTGGCACCTCCTAGAGTTGTGCAGGCCACATCAACTGACTCCAGGGGTTCACCCCCTAATAAGATGAGGGGTCAGAGTTACTCCTTTTCACAAAAATTTGAAAAAATGGGGATCGGTGATATAGGCATGTATGGTATCACTTTATGCTATTTTGAGGATTATGAGTATATTTTTGTAGAGAAAAGCCAAGCAAAATGACACATTTTATTGGCTAACTAAAAAGATTACAATATCCGCTGGTCCTAGCCCTCTAACAGCCACTCCATGAAAGTTAAAAATGACAAATTTCTATTAAATTTGAACCTAAATGTAATATTAATGCAAGATGTAGGTGTTTTATTAGTGAAATATTAGATAATATATCCCATGATATATGATTATTGGAATTCACTTACTGACTTAAATATTTTCCATGACTTTTCAATACAATTTAAATTATTTATTTTTTAATTTCAAGGACTTTCAAGTAATGGATTTTGGCTTGTTACCAGTACAAATGTACTGATATTAAGTATTATGTACATCTACCTCATAAAATAAGCCATTGAATTTTATATGAACACCTTAAAATAGTGCATCTTACACCAATCCAGACATTTTTGCTTACTTACAAGCACATAAAATATATATACAGGTGCTGGTCATAAAATAGGGCGGCACGGTGGCGCAGTGGGTAGCGCTGCTGCCTCGCAGTTGGGAGACCTGGGGACCCGGGTTCGCTTCCCGTGCCCTCCCTGCGTGGAGTTTGCATGTTCTCCCCATGTCTGCGTGGGTTTCCTCCGGGCACTCCGGTTTCCTCCCACAGTCCAAAGACATGCTGGTTAGGTGGATTGGCGATTCTACATTGGCCCTAGTGTGTGTTTGTGTGTGTCCTGCGGTGGGTTGGCACCCTGCCCAGGATTGGTTCCTGCCTTGTGCCCTGTGTTGGCTGGGATTGGCTCCAGCAGACCCCTGTGACCCTGTTTTCGGATTCAGCGGGTTGGAAAATGGATGGATGGTCATAAAATTAGAATATCATGACAAAGTTGATTTATTTCAGTAATTCCATTCAAAAAGTGAAACTTGTATATTAGATTCATTCATTACACACAGACTGATGTATTTCAAATGTTTATTTCTTTTAATGTTGATGATTATAACTGACAACTAATGAAAGTCCCAAATTCAGTATCTCGGAAAATTAGAATATCAATTAAGACCAATGCAAAAAAATGATTTTTAGAAATGTTGGCCAACTGAAAGGTATGAACATGAAAAGTATGAGCATGTACAGCACTCAATATTTAGTTGGGGCTCCTTTGGCCTGGATTACTGCAGCAATGCGGCGTGGCATGGAGTCGATCAGTCTGTGGCACTGCTCAGGTGTTATGAGAGCCCATGTTGCTCTGATAGTGGCCTTCAGCTCTTCTGAATTGTTGGGTCTGGCGTATTGCATCTTCCTCTTCACAATACCCCATAGATCTTCTATGGGGTTAAGGTCAGGCGAGTTTGCTGGCCAATCAAGAACAGAGATACCATGGTCCTTAAACCAGGTACTGGTAGCTTTGGCACTGTGTGCAGGTGCCAGGTCCTGTTGGAAAATGAAATCTGCATCTCCATAAAGTTCGTCAGCAGCAAGAAGCATGAAGTGCTCTAAAACTTCCTGGTAGACAGCTGCGTTGACCTTGGACCTCAGAAAACACAATGGACCAACACCAGCAGATGACATGGCACCCCAAACCATCACTGACTGTGGAAACTTTACACTGGACCTCAAGCAACGTAGATTCTGTGCCTCTCCTCTCTTCCTCCAGACTCTGGGACCTTGATTTCCAAAGGAAATGCAAAATTTACTTTCATCAGAGAACATAACTTTGGACAACTCAGCAGCAGTCCAAAGGCGAGATGCTTCTGACGCTGTCTCTTGTTCAAGAGTGGCTTGATACAAGGAATGCGACAGCTGAAACCCATGTCTTGCATACGTCTGTGCGTGGTGGTTCTTGAAGCACTGACTCCAGCTGCAGTCCAGTCTTTGTGAATCTCCCCCACATTTTTGAATGGGTTTTGTTTCACAATCCTCTCCAGGGTGCGGTTATCCCTATTGCTTGTACACTTTTTTCTACCACATCTTGTCCTTCCCTTCGCCTCTCTATTAATGTGCTTGGACACAGAGCTCTGTGAACAGCCAGCCTCTTTAGCAATGACCTTTTGTGTCTTGCCCTCCTTGTGCAAGGTGTCAATGGTCGTCTTTTGGACAACTGTCAAGTCAGCAGTCTTCCCCATGATTGTGTAGACTACAGAACTAGACTGAGAGACCATTTAAAGGCTTTTGCAGGTGTTTTGAGTTAATTAGCTGATTACAGTGTGGCACCAGGTGTCTTCAATATCGAACCTTTTCACAATATTCTAATTTTCCGAGATACTGAATTTGGGACTTTCATTAGTTGTCAGTTATAATCATCAAAATTAAAAGAAATAAACATTTGATTAAACATCAGTCTGTGTGTAATGAATGAATCTAATATACAAGTTTCACTTTTTGAATGGAATTACTGAAATAAATCAACTTTGTCATGATATTCTAATTTTATGACCAGCAGCTGTATATGTGTTTGGGAATAAACTAATTTGAAGATTATACAACAAAGATGAGTAATTCTTAGTAATTTGTATTCAGCTACTTAAGGAAAATACATGGTAATGGAAAAGGTGTAATATTTTAAGTAGAAACCAGTGTTTTCAAAATATACTTTTTAACAAAAATTACACCACAGACCACCATAAAATGGAGAAAGATATCAAGATTGATCAATCCCTTAACAATCCATGAAGTTTGCAGTTCCTTATTAACAACCAAAACTATAGAAACTTTACCAGCCTTTGTGTCACAAAGCATACAGCACATCTAACAGGAACGTTTATTGCCTCATCCAGGTGAACGTTTCTCATTTACAAACTAAGCCAGAAGGAGTGCAGGTGCCAAGTCATACATCCATTTTGTAACACACTTACTCAGTGGAAGGTTACGAGAAGTCGATGCTTATCACGATAGCACTGGATGAGGATACCAAAACTGGACAGGGCTGAAGTGTACCACGTCTGCAGCAGGAAAATCCACGCAGTCACGCGTAGAATTACACTTGGGAACTATTTTATAAATAACTTAACTTTTTTAACGTTAACCTGAGTAAAAGGCATGGCAGGTGATATATCATGACACAAGCGATTCTTTTATGCGTGGTGCTGTGAATACTGTGCACATATCGTGTTATATACCTACGGTTCACTTATTAGCGCGGTACATAACAAAAGTGACAAATATAAAGGTGTATTTTAATAATTGACGCAAAGGATGTTGTATAGGTTAGGCAGTAATATTTACATGACACGCTACTTCTACTCGCAAATAGTCTGCCTACTGTCTTACGCATCCGTCAGCTTCACACCTAAGTTCAGGAGTTTCTCCTACTTCGCTCGTATCAACGTGACGGCCTCCAGGAAGCCGCGCGCCGGAAGTGAAGATCAGCTGACGCGAAGCCATCTTCAGCGCTGGGAGAAAGTGGGGGCTGTCGGGAGAAAAGCAAGAGAAGTGGGGGGGGGCTGGCACCGGTAGCGGTAGCAGTACCGACACCGAGCCAGGGTGGCCCTGCTTAGGGGGTACAAAGGAAGAGGGTTCAGAAAGAAAGACGCACCGGTGTGTTGGGAGCTGACAGACATACAGCAACAGAAACAGCAGCAGTAAACACAACAGCAACAACAGCGAAGGAAAGCAAACCTAAAAGCAGCTCGCCGGGCCAGGGGTAAGACAGCAGGCCGGGCTTGTGGGGCGATTGGGTGTCGAGGATCGGAGATGAGGTGTATAGGTAGTATTCGTGTTAAACCAAACAAACAAGAAAGGTGTATGAGAAGTGTGAGGGGACTCGAGTAAGAAGGAAAGACACTGTTGGGCATGTTTAAAGGGCGAGGGGGATCTGGGGCATTGGGAATTGTCAGTAATCCTGGGAAGAAAGGGGGCAATTACGAGTGTCAGAAGAGGAAGTGATCGCCTGAAGGGTAGTTGGATAGAGTGAACTGTGTAGTCTAGGAATGAGTTAGTTGTATTTTAGAGGAGCTCAACAGATGTAAGTTTTTGTTGCAGAAAAACTCTATCAATTTATTATTCATACCTGTAAATTAACACTTTGCTTGGTTATTGTAAATGTTTAATTTCTGAACTCAAAATTAGCTTTTTTTCTCAGATGTATACAGAAAATGGTTCTGTTACCATATATTATCTGAGCGACTGGCAGTTTGCATGAAGTGTGCTCTTTTTTTGGGCTGGCACCCTGAATATTCTTAATTCCTGCTTTGCATCAGTGCTGCTGATAACTGCACTGCCCCCACCCGATCCTGAAATGGACATGCAGTTTATAAAATTGATGGATAATGATGATAATACAATTTACTTACATAGTGCCTTTTTCATGTTTAAGGTGCTTCACAGAGTTCCAGAAAGAACAGCAGAGTATATGTAACATTGGATACAAATGATATCCACATATAATACTAAAAGCAGATACATGCAGGATATACAAAGTATTAAATAGAATAAACCATAATTTTGTGTCTGTAAAGACACAGTTGTGAGTGAAAATATGCTCTTCGCTGAATCAACAACTACATCTCTTGTATAATTTTCATCCTTACCTGTTGTATGTTATTAGAAACTGGCCATATAAGTCTGTCATATATTTGCTAATCAGGTCACCAGTTGAGAAAATTGGTGTAATGTAGCATACTAGAAACATTTCTAATGTGAAAATAAAATTTATTAGAATTTCCCATCTTTACACTGCAAGCAATTTCTTAATGCAATTTCTAGGTAAGCTAGGTAATGTATAACCATTAATTAAGATGATGTCTGAATCAAAAGCATTAAACCTTCCAGGGCTAAAGTTCAGCATCACTGATATAGGACGTTTGTGAGATCAGTTTGTGTGAAGTGATATATGCAGTGTTGTGAGAGGTGGATAGATGCATAAAACACAATGAGTATTGCAATCTTTGTCAAAAAAGAGACTCTGTCATGAGTCACAATGTATGTTAGCAGAGATGAGAAGGAATTTTTAGATTTGGACTATTTATGAGTGTTGTCAAGGAAATGGCTAGGGCAAGGTCCATGAATATAGTTCATGAGGATATGATAAGAAACTGTTTGGGTGGCAGTTGGGGGTAGGGTGGGGGGGGGGGGTGCTAATATATGACAGTGGCATTTGAATATTAGCAAGCGCCTAAACTCTGGCAATTTCATGTGAGTGCTGTTTTACAGCACCTGTAATCATGGTTTGATTACCTGTCTTTTTAATTTTAATAAGATTGTACTCTGTTTCTTTCTACTTACCACAGACATGAATATTAGGTTAACTTGCTGCTGTGAATTTGTTTAATATAACAGTATGTGAATATCTGCATAAATGTGCTCTTGAGAAATGTCCTCTTCATGGTGAATTCCTGCAGTGTGGCATTTTGCATATGGAATAAACTGTATGGCTCTGTGAATCCCAGTAATGGAGAAACGTGGAATGTATAGGTTGGTTTTCCAGAAAGTTTGAAAATGAGCAGTCAAATGACAGAAAATGTCTGTGTCAGAATTTTGTTTTTTTAACGAGGAGTTTCTGAGAAGTAAAAAGTAAGTATGACACCCCCATGTCTATTCTTGTGGCCTCCAGTTGTTACATGGCAGCATTGTTGATGGCAAGTGAGGTAAGATGATGGTTCCTGTTTTTTGAATATTAATGTGTGCTTTTCCCATGAACCATTTGTGTCCCTTCCCATAACTTCAGAGTCTGTCTTACTTATGTGGGTGGGCAACATTGAGTGAGCAGGGTAATTTCAGAAAGCCTTCTTTGTCAGAATACATAGGGGTGAAATAATCTGCAGTTACAAAGCTAATTATTGCTTTTGTGTTTTTTTTTTTTCACAGTTTGAAAAATTAAGTGCTGGCTTTTGTTTTTGAATGGTCGCCTTTTCCACTATCCTGTGGCTGGTATGCCAGATGTGGTGTTGGGTAAAACACCTCCTGAAGTCTTTTACATTTCGGTGAGAGAGAACTTGCTTGGTTTTCTTTTGGCATCATTAATGGCTGTACCAGCGCTGGAACTATTGAAGAAAATTGGTTGACTGCACTTGGTCTTTTGATAATTCAAGAAGTTAAAACCAGTTGTAGGATCTTGTCATTACTGGTTAGTTTTTTTTTTTTTTATATTTGCTTTGTGACTTTTTGAAATCTTGTGTGACTGAAAAAATGCATTAAGTTCACTACAAAATAATCCCTCAAAACTAAGAAAAGCCTCATTATTGATGGATTCCATAGAGCTTCCTGAAAGCTAACCAGAAATGTTTTATTTTTTAATGACAAAAAATCCTAGATTAAATGTGACTTGAGGTCTGTATGTGTTTGTATGTTTTGTTTCAGATTATTTATCAACTTTAATTTGGCTTCATAGTTTGAGTATGGACTTATGCATGTGATTGGGTCTTGCAATGGACTGGTGCTCTGTCGAGTGCTTATTTATGCTTTGTAGCTGATATTGCTGGGATAGACTTTTGATAGGCTGATACAGAAGATGGAATGATAAATGAGCACTACAATGAAATAATAAAGCAATATAATTGCACTATGCTGAATTGCTTTTTCATTTTTTATAAAACACATTTGTAGAATTTATGTGCTAGGAAACAACCTTATAACTCATTGTGCAGAGAATAACATCTCTCAAGGTGTATCCTATCCGTCAGAAAATACAAGGCCACTTGTATATTCTCAAAGAAAAAAAATTACAAAAGAGAATGTAGGAAATGGATTTTTAAAGACATGTTGCACTCAAGTGCTAGGTAGGAAGAGAGAAGCTTCTTGACTAGTTTGTCATTGTATTCCCAAGAAAACTGTGGCATACACTTTTTTCCAATAAAAGGTGCAGTGTGTAGTTTTTCAATGTTTGCTTACCTGTTACTTGGTCATAACAATGGATGGATCAAGACAGCCTTTCATATTGTTTAAATATTTTTTTGCACAAATACGTTTCTGTTCTGGGCAATACAAAAAACCTTCCGAATGTTAATTCCTGACTATGTTGAAGTAATAAGAAAAGAGGGAAAAAAATTCTAATGATAGGATAAAAATGAGTAGCACTTGATTTTGGGTTGTTTCCCTCTCAACGAACATTAAGAATGAGGAAGACATTTTTTCAGCTCAAAATATATTGCAAATAATAACCTTAGTGTAATAAATATACTGCAAATTGAGGTCCGCGCCACCATTAAGGTGAATTAGGCAGATCATAAGGGGATTGGGGGGGGGGGGGGGGGTGGGGGTTTTGGGTGGGTGGACCCAGCATGGGTTAGCTACCAAACACTTGGTTAGCACGATAATAAGCTTGTCCTGGGGTGCAAAGTAACCTAGCACTGGCACCGGCTGCAAAACATAATGTATTTTGAAAAACAATGTTTTTTTTTCAAAATGTCTTTCACAGAATCTATTATCTACCGGAAACTGTTTGTGGTAGAGAAATTCAGATTTCACAAATGGATTCATCTACTTTTTATGCAGACCAGTGTAATTACAATTTTTATCTCTTTTAGATAAAAAAAACAAAGATATTGTTTCTTAGTAAAATATATGGAAAATCTCAACATTTCATAACATACCTTAATAGTCCTCTGTCAGCCCCACTTATAGCTGTACAAACATCCAAAAATGTAAATACATTCCATCCAGGTACCATAGAATACACGTGGCATAAAATTATGATATTATTTATCAATGGCCAGAGTGAAGAAAATGATTACATAGATATTGTTTTTAGTTTTATTTAAGCATAAAACAACTTAACTTATAGGTTGCTTTTTTTCTCACTGTTAATTGGCACATTGTATAATTGTAATTTTTATAATTATTTTCTTTGAAATATGTATTATTATGTAGAAACTCAATTTGATTAGAAATAAAATTTACTGTTTGCATCTGGAAATTTTTAAATATCAGGATTAATATTGAACTTCATTTGTACTACTAGAACTTCAGTTGTAGGCAAGCCTAGTTGCTTCTTTTTAGTTCTGTCAACTAAAACAAATATTTAATGCTGTATTCTCTTTCAGCCATTTAAACCTATTACATCAATGTATATTTATTGCAAATTAGTTGTGCTTAGATCTGAGCAACATTACGGTGTACACAATGAAACTTAAAAGTTTATACAAATAGGTTTTGCATCTGACATTGCCAAAATTTTATATTTGTCAACTGATCCTATTTTTTTCATTGTGCATTTTACACTTGAAGAAGTTCATTGGTCACTTTTCTTCTTTTTCCTTTTTTTTGTATATACACATATAGAAGCAGTTGCACTGGCTTTTGTATTTCCTGTCGTCCAGCCTGATCCTGATCCCAGGCCCCCTAACGCTGTTGGTGCCGAGATGGAATTGATGTTTGCAGAATGGGAAGATGGAGAACGGTTCTCTTTTGAAGACTCTGACCGCTTTGAGGAAGATTCTCTTTGTTCCTTTATCTCGGAAGCAGAAAGTTTATGTCAGAATTGGAGAGGATGGAGAAAACAATCTGCAGGGCCCAACTCTCCAACTGTTAAGGTTAAAGGTGGGAAGCTGTATACCTCATATGTTCTACTGATAAAGTAAACTATGGAACATCCCTTATCCAAGTAATCTGAGGCAACATACCTATTGTTGGAAATGGAATTATGAAAATAATTTAAAATAATTAGATGCATAAATATCAATGGTTGTGTTATAAATTGGCCCTAGTATTTGTGTATTCACCTTATGATGTACTGCCACTCTGTCCAAGGATTGTTGCTGCCTTGGCCCAGTGCTTGTAACAGGATCCAGCTTCTCTGCGACACTACCCTGGATAAATGTGTTGAAAAAATGAATGAATGGATGGATAATTATTGATATTTAACATATGATTTAGCCTGCAGTATGGCGTATAAGACAGAGGGAGAGAGCAAGTGAGCAATGTTTTAAAAACTTACCTTTTCTTTAGTGAAAGCTAAGATGAACAGTATTCTGCTCTATGCACCACCAGCCTACTGATGTGCTTGTAAGCAGAATAAGTAGCAAGTAACACCATCAATGTTTAAATGTGTGAAAGCAATATGTGTGCACTGACCTTGACAACTGTTAGAAATGATGAACATTGCTTATTGTACTCACCATATTGTTTCCTGAATCTTAGAACGCCTGAATATCTATGCACACCAATTTCTCAGTTATTAGAGGAATTTCACTTCAACATTAGATAGCTTATCACCAATTTCTCAGTTATTAGAGGAATTTCACTTCAACATTAGATAGCTTATATGAAACATTCTAGTAGCATGAAAATGTTTAAAATAAAACTGACGGCAACAATTAGTTTAAACTTGATATCACTATTTAATTTATTGAGTTGCTCTTGAATATCTGGGTTAAAGTTTTTAGGAAATCAGGAGAATGAGCCATGACATACAGAAATCAGCTGCTGCTACAATGAAATATTGATAGGACAGCTGTTTGCATCTTGAGTCTTGCATCATGTGCAGAAAATTAATTCATAGAAATGCTCTTTCTTGCACTCCCTTTACAGTATATATAATACATTATACACCATATAGCATATGTACCAGGGGAGCAAGCATGGGAAACACAACATCTCCCCCTGGATGCTAGATGGCAGCCTCCCTGGGTTGCAGCGGTGCCCTAGGACTCCCCCAGTGCTTCATAGGGGTTGGAGTTTTGTGCAGCCCTGTTGGGTTCCGCAGGCGCCTCCAAGGGGTGCTACAGCAGGAGCTGCCGGACCCTTCTGGGCACTAGTTTTGCCACACATGGAAGTGCAGCCGGATGTCGGCAATCAAGCACCTGGAGCACTTCCGGATGCCATACAAAAGGGGCCAGCAACCACCACTCAGGACCCAGAATTGGGAGGAGGAAGACGAGGTTGCCTGGGAGGAGTGGTGGAGAAAGAGAAAGTGTGTGGTGTGTTTTGGTGGTGCTTTTTCACACTTGGGACTGTGTTGTGCCTGTGGGGATTACGGGGAAGACATGCCCCACAGGTGAAGAAAAATAAGTGTTTTTATTTTATACGTGCCTCCGTTGTGAATTTGTGTTTAGTTTAAAAAGATTTGATTACCACTTAGTTGTGCCACAGATCCATTGTTTATATTGCAGGACTGACCTCCAAATTGTTTTTTTGCCCACCTTCTGCCACCTGTCACTGAGTGCACTTTGTCAATGGATATATCAATGCATCTTTTTCCTATTATGGTTTTGTTTTTCTTTTGAAATAAGATTTCACTTGACTGATAAGTTAACAGTTGCGCCAAACTGCAGAGATTGTGCAGGAAAAAATGTTATTTATTTATAATGTTGTCTCTATTATAAAAGAAAATCTTGAGACAAGAGACTGAACCATTTTCAACCCTGCCCTCTCACCTGTCCTTCGTGTGAATGCTTTTGTCAGACACAGTTCATTCACTCTTACAAATTTTTACGTTTTCCTCATTTAAGTTTCCAATAAAAGAAAACTTACTATGTCTTTTTGAAGAATTTCATCCCAAAAGGTTATCAACAGAACGAGTACACAGGCAATCCTAGCACTGAGAAACAATGCAGTCAAACGAATTAACGCAAAAATTGTCGATCGGTTACATGGCAAATTGGTTAAATGCGTATCAATAGACTATGCTGAAACAGTTGGTGGTGATGGTGTGAAGTTGAAAACTTATCCCATAGAATATCTACA
Organism: Erpetoichthys calabaricus; assembly: GCF_900747795.2. Classification (NCBI taxonomy): domain Eukaryota; kingdom Metazoa; phylum Chordata; class Cladistia; order Polypteriformes; family Polypteridae; genus Erpetoichthys; species Erpetoichthys calabaricus. The sequence goes on from NC_041395.2 coordinate 217,974,449, forward strand.
ACTGTTAGCACCATCCGGTCTTCCACCGGCCGAATTAGTGTTGAAAAAAGAATGTATTGTAGTGTTGTTGTGTAATTTATGTCTGAGTGATGGGCTGTGCAATAGGACAAGATTAGTTTTATTCAGAATTGGTCAAACAATTCTGACATGTAAAATTTTAACAGGCGACAAGAAAAGTATTGTAGTACATCTTCCGTGGTAACATTAGACACTAAAGGAGATCTTGCTATGCCATTCGTATTAAAACGTTTACAGTTTCCTATTAGAATAGCTTTTGCTATGACAATTAACAAATCACAGGGACAAACATTTGAAAAAGTCTGTTTATTTATTAGATAAAGGAAGAAATGAAATTCACTCACGGGAAGTTATATGTTGCATTGTCACGATGTAATTCCAAACATGGAATCAAAATTCAGTTTGATATTGACAAAAAGTTAATTAAAAAAATTGGTTTTACTGAAGTTTTACAGTAAAAGTGCAAGTTTAAAAAGTATTTGCGTGTTAATTTCAAAGCCAAACAGAACAAAAAAAAGTATAACACAACGAATATCTGTAACGCAACTTGAAACATAATTTTCTTTCCATTTTTTACGTTTTACTATTTTGTACTATGGTTAATTACTCGCTGTAATGTAAAATAGTTAGTTCTATTATAGTAACAATTCCCATGAAAATAACAATGTTTAAATTATACATCTGCTTTCCCATACATGAGCGGCAGATCCACGAAGTGGCTAGCGCCTGCCTAGGGGTTGGTGAGCAGGGGGCAAAGGCCCCTAGTCTTTTACATATCTGACAAAAGTGATTAGTTGTACTTTTTGTAAAACATCAATATTTTCATCCAGCTATTGCACATTACTAGCGTAGACTTTTCTTAATGCTAGTTATCAGATATACTTTAGGATGTCTCAAAACTGGCAACTAGCATAAACTGAAAGTAGAATTTCATTAACTTTTGTTGTGAAATTTTTATACATCATTTTCAGTATTATATGTGAAACAGAAAAACAGTCTGTTGCTGTTGTGTAGTTTGTCAGAATATTTCTTATTAAGCTGCAAAATATTTACTTGTTAGAATGGTGTATTTTCTCTTTTTTTGATGCTGTTTGACCATTGCATCTGCGTTACAAAAATTACAAGCAAATGTGAAAGTTTTTCTGCTAATTTAAGCATGATATTTTAAAAAATGCATGTGAAATATAGAAATATTCTAAGCTTAAAGGTTTTAGTAATAACAAGAAGGGGACTGATTCTCTAGTAAAAAGGAAACTTGTATTTGCTGAATTTGAACCATTTTAATTATCTTGATTAAGCCATAACTAAAATCTGTTATTTTAATATGGTTATTTTAATGAAGTAGGTCTTAACACTGCAAGTGTAATGCATAAGAGCTCCAAATTGGAACTCTTATTGTCTGTGCCATTGTTTTTCGCTTCAGCTGGGTTCAGCTAATTCAAACTACATTAGGGAGAAAGCTTCTAATGGATTATATAATATCAAACGCAATGTGACCAATTTTGGGCTTTCTTCAGTCAACAAATATGACCTGGTTTTTGAATGTGCATATTTCTGGCTGGAGTTCTGAGTGTGTCCAGAGCTTTAATTTATACATATACTGCGTGCTGGGAGAAGTGATTGGTTGGTGGCAGGCAAGTTATCACTACAGATATCTGATACTTGAGGTGGCTTGGCAGTGCTGTGGGTAACACTAAACTACATTTCCAATGCTATCTGTTTCCTGGATTTGGCACCAGCTGTGTCTTTGTAGGTTTTTCTTTTGCGTCCCTAAGGAGGTGTAGTTTAGAATAGTTGTCATTTCCATGTTGTTTCCTTTTTGAGTGTGGATGTGTATCTGAATTACCTGCCTTGCGCTCAGTACTTTCCATCCACTACAACCCTGAATTGAATTTTATTTTTGTCTACAGTAAGTGATGACTTGTAGATAAATGCCTTATGCTTTGCTTATTTGTTTTTCTCTTCCTCATCCACTTTTAGATGGCCAGGTGATACCTCTTGTGGAGCTATCCGCTAAGCAGGTGGCATTCCACATTCCATTTGAGGTAGTGGAGAAGGTTTACCCTCCTGTACCCGAGCAACTACAGCTGCGTATTGCATATTGGAGCTTCCCAGAGAATGAAGAGGATATCAGGTACAAAGACATACAGGGAAAACGTGGGTGCATATCTTGCTGTGGGAGAGGTATGTTCCTAAACACCAAAGACGTTGTTCATGGAAATGGAGAAAAAAAACATGTTTTATTTTCATCAAATTTCTGTTACTGATAACTTTTATTTTGTCCTGGGTATGATGTTAAACTGCATCCGGCCCTGCAAGCAGTCCTCCAACTTGCAGGGAAATCATGGGGGTTGGTGGCAGGATTGGTACTCCAGCCACTGTAAAAAAAAAACTCACACAGCTCCAAGATGACAGAAAGGACTCCTTTTTGCTCTCCACGGGAGTAGCTGTGCTGCAGCTGCCCAGACAAAGGCTGTTCGCATCATGAAGGGGATGGGGGAAAGCCCTTAGGAGTCCCATCCCCAGAAGAGTCGAAACCGTTGGAGAGCTAATGGGGTCAGGTCTGTTGGGGATTGGAACTGGTGTGGTGCTGAGGTGTCGCCCGCTGCAAGGCAGCACTCGGGTCCCATTTTGAGGTGGCCCATCCGGGTAGGTGCATAAAACGTCTTGTCTCTCCAGCAAGATGATCATCTTCCTCTGCCGTCGAAGATGTGGCGGCACTCGCTGAGGTTTCCAGATCTCTGTAGGTGGATACACCTTTTATTGGTCTGGTCGCTCTGATGTCTGTTAAACTCGGGGAGTAGCTGTTGCTGTAGTGGATTGGCTTCTTCCAGTGGTGTCTGATGTCACTCCTTTCAACGAGCGCATTATGATACTCTGATTACGACACTCCCTGGGTGCCTTGTCTGTTGTCTCGGTGTATGCTACGACTGCGGTGAGTGATGTCTCGGTGAGGCATTTTATTCACAACTTCGCTCAGTGGTTGATGGGTGCCTACGAGGTGACACTCCTTTGGTCATGGGTGACTTCAAGGCAGCCACTGGTGCTGACAGGGCTGGCTCTGAGGATTGTCTCAGTCCCCATGGGTCTGGTGACCGTGGTGAAAGTGGCTCCTTGTTCCTTGACTTTGCAAAAGGTCAGGGGCTGCAAATCGCTGGATCCTGGTTCCAGCTCCCTGACCGCATCGTTGGACATGGTATTCCAATACTGGTGGTGCAGTGAAGGAGATCGATCACATCCTTGTGGGCAGATGCTGGAGACTCTTTCAAAAGTGCAGGATTTACAGAAGTACCCAGTTTGTGAATTCTGACCACAGACTTGTTTCTACTCTTAGGATCCAGCTTAGGTCCAGTAGGTTACCAACTACTAGGAAAATGAGCCTGGACTTGGCCAGACTCCAAGACCAGGCTGTTTCTAACGAGTTTGCACGCAGTTTGTTTGAGGAACTTGTGGATTTGGATGCGACTGCCGATCCTAATGTGATGTGTGAGACCTTCCGTCACAAGACCCTGAAGGTTGCTGAGGGTTGTGTTGGTGTTACAGGTGTTCCCAGAAGGAGGTGTTTCATCTTGCAGTGCACCCTAGATATCATCAAGAGGAGTCGCAGCACATGGCTCAATGGCAACTCTGGTCTGTACTGGGAACAGAGAAGGACGGCTGCAAGGGCTCTGAGGGTAGATAAAGAGGCGTTTGTTAGAGGAATCTGTGAGCAAGTGACACACCAACTGTTGTCTAGCGATCCGTGTCCTGCCTACAGAGGAATCAAAGCATTACGCACATCCGAATCTGTTCCTTGGAGAGTCGCAGTCAGGGCAGCTGGTGGAATGGTCCTTACGGATGACACTGCAGTTGTAAACTGCTGGGCTGGCTACTTTGAGCAGCTGTTCAAACCTGATTTCTGGCTAGGACGTTGGTCCACGATTCTTGAGGCTGATCTTCCAATTAGCTGTGAACCACCCAGTCTCACTGAGATTGCATAGGTGGTGAACTAGCTGAGGGGAGGAAAGGCTGCAGGGATCTGTGGTATCTGGGGTGAACTTCTCCAGGCTGGTGGTAAGGCTGTCCTCCTGGCATTGCAAGCAATCTTTGCTTCCTTTTAGGAGACTGGCATCATCCCAACTGACTGGAAAACGGGACTTGTCGTCCCTATCTGGAAAGGGAAGGGTAATCGCCTGGATTGCAGCAACTACAGGGGGGAATAACACTGCTCTCGGTGCTGGGTAAGGTCCTTGCTAGGGTCGTCCTCAAAAGGATCTGTGATTACTTGCTCATCTACCAGTAACCAGAACAGTCTGGTTTTACGCCTAAGAAGCCTACCATCGACCGCATCCTGGCACTGAGGGTTCACATGAAGCGCAAACACGAATATCGGCAGAGTTTCTTTGCAGCTTTTGTCGATTTTTGTAAAGCGTTCGACTCAGTTGATCAAGCTGCCCAGTGGGACATCCTGAGAGTTTGCGGGATCCCCTCGAGGTTGCTGGATATCATGAACGGCCTGTACACTGGTACTGTGAGTGCTGTGCAGAGTGCAGGCAGAACCTCTGTGTTTTTCCCAGTTGATTCTGGGGTTCGTCAGGGGTGTGTTCTTGCTCCTACTCTTTTCAATGCTTGTACTGACTGGGTGTTTGGCAAGGTTGTGGGGTCCAGCGGCTGTGGGGCATCTGTTGATGAAGAAAGATTTATGGATCTTGACTTTGCTGATGATGCTGTGATCTTCGTGGAGTCAATGGAGGCTCTGATCAGGGCGCTCGAGAGACTGAGCGAGGAATCTGAGTGTCTGGGCTTGTGAGTGTCCTGGATAAAAAACAAGATCCAGGCCTTTAATGACCTCTTGGGCACAGCCATCAGCAGTGTGTCTGTTTGCGGAGAGAGTGTTGACCTTGTTGAGAGGTTTACTTACCTTGGCAGTGACATTCATGTCTCTGGTGACTCTTCCTATGAAGTCAGTAGACGGAATGGGAGAGCATGAAAGGTCATGAGGTCGCTGGAAAGGGGTGTGTGGTGCTCCCGATATCTATGCAAAAGGACTAAGGTCCAAGTCTTTAGAGTCCTGGTGCTTCCTGTCTTGCAATATGGTTGTGGGACATGGACGTTATCCAGTGACCTGAGACAAAGACTGGACACCTTTGGTACTGTGTCTCTCCGGAAAATCCTTGGGTAACTATGGTTTGACTTTGTGTCGAATGAGCAGTTGCTCATGGAGTCCTGAATGAGGCACATTACCTGCATTGTGAGGTAGTGTCCGTTACGGCACTACGGCCATGTGGCACGTTTCCCAGAGGGTGATCCAGCTCGTAGGATCTTCATTGTTTGGGACCCGAGTGGATGGGCCAGGCCAAGGGGTCGCCCACATAACACCTGGCTGCGGCAGATAGAGGGTCATTTCCGGAGGGTAGGACTGGACCGTGTGTCTGCCTGGGGGGTTGCCAACTGGGATCCTGAGCTGTTTCATTGTGTGGAGGGTGTGGCAACGCACTGTACCAGTGCATGCTCTCCAATTTAACTTGATACTTTTATCTAAAGCTACTCAGTATCTATCAGATACTTAGAATTTCAGTATGACTGTTTACATATTTCTTTAAGGAATTGACAGGCCATGTGTCTTGTAGGCAGTCACACAATATAGTGATGGCATATAATAAAACTAGTAGCCTTCATGTTTATAATGCAGTGCTATTGAATTGTAAGTTAATTTTTCCTGATGAGACATTCAAACATATTCTCATGTTTGGAATGTTAGGATTAAGAACCTAGTTATTCATAATTCTACTTGGATCTTGTTCTTATTCAGATTCTTACAGATACATAAGAATTAAGGACTACAAACATATCCAATGTTAAATTCAATCTGTTTCATTCCTTTACATTCAGTCCTGTCAATAAAGAAAAACCTATTTTGTATATGTGTAAAGGTTATTATGAAGGGAAGTGTAAGCAAAGTCTTAATTAATGGATATTCTAATAAATATGCAAACTGGCAGTTTGTCAGCCTTTATTGTCTCTTATTGTTGTCAAAAATGACCTAAAACAGCTCATTTTGCCTTTCAGAAAATGTGTGAATATTTATGGCCTTTTTAAGAGAAAAAGCCTGACCTCTTGTCATTGAAAACTAAAAGTGGGTTCATTAAGAAAGAATTTTTGAAGGTTGTGTAACAAAGCTATGTAGAATGAAGTATTCTTATTTCTTTGACTTAGTTTTTCACTGATACAAATTCAGTTTGGTCATGCATTTCTCCTGGTTTAAAAAAAAAAAAGAAAAAAAAAAGTTGGCAGTAATACTTGATTTTTATGGACCTGGCCCTACATCAGGTGGGGGGTGGAAACCAGAGACTTAAACAAACTCATCTGAATTACGTATTACTGTCGCATAAGTTAAACCTATTTCCAATCTGATCTTGGAAAGTTTTATTGGCTGAATGTTTTCATAGATAGATAGATAGATACTTTATTAATCCCAAGGGGAAATTCACAAATTCATTGTAGTCAACTTCTTAAATAGAAGCCAATTATTGCTGCTTTTGTAAAATAACACTATTGACTTAATTTTACTTTACGCTGTTGGGAAGATTATGAACAGTTATTTTTGAAAGGTTAAATAACAAATTCTGCATTGCAGGTATGTGTTTTTGTCACTTGCTGTTAGTTAAGTTTCTAAGGTGTAAATCATTTTTATACTGTTTTTCAGTTGTTTTATTTTATTCTTCCAGTTTATTGAAATTGGAATTTTACCACAAGTAAAATATAATCTTTTTCAGCAGAAGGTGCATTTTTCAGAAATGTCTAGAAGTGCCATGTTTACCGTATATAATAACTAAGTGTCATGTATAGCCAAACGCTTTTTTAAACATTTGATTCTCTATTGAAAAAATAGAAAATATTGAGAAATGCAACAGTTTTAGGAAAGTAAAATTGCTAAGATATGTCTTCAACATGTTTTTCAGTTTGACTCAACTTTTCCTCTAACTGGACTATATACATGTAGTTCTTGTATCAGAAAATCTGAAAATTATTCACGTGGCACTCTTCAAAACAGATCCTATCCAGAATGAGACAAAGTGGCACATTATACTTTCTTGCACTGCCAAGGAATTTGCTGCCTACAGCTCACAAATTTCATTCTCCCAGATGTGGTGTTTGTGTTGCGGTCAGTGATAGCTGAAACTACCATGGACACATGAGTGATTGTGCCTGGGTTGGATGAATCTGTAGAGATGAACCATGTATTTGAGCTGCTAAGTTCCCCACAAAGTTCTTGTGTTTCATGAGCTCTGCGTCCTTTGCTTTGTGGATCTCATTGTGAGGAATATAACAGTTTGTATTAGCAATGTCAACAAAATGTACAGATAATATGAAATACCATGTTGGAATCTTATGGTGGCTAGTGTAGTACTAAATAAGTTTATAAAATTGAAAAATGTGGCTTGTAAATTACATCAGAAATTCTACATGTAGTGCATTGTGAAAGCATGTTTGCATGAGATGAGGTACTGTGTTAAGAACTTTGAACATCCTAGTAATGTGGTGATTACAGAATCTTTAAAACAAAGATCATCTTTCACATGACCGATATTTTTGGTTATGGTTAACGCATCCTTGTTAAAGGACAAGCTAAACTGGCATTTCTGAAAGAACAAAAGTGGATACTAATATTGATAGTGGGTACTGAGCACAGCATGCAAAGTTTCTTATCAGCAGTGCTATGAAGAGCTTTCTAAATAATTCAGTTGTGGTTTAAAACTGTTGTCACATGGTATCATTTAAAACAGCATGATGAGAGGCAGTTCAGTGACTATGCATGAACAACCGTTAATCATCATTACATAACCCTTTTCTCATACAAGTACTGCTCCTACTGCTCAAATTGGTGTTTGAGGTTTTTATATTTACAGGTATCTATCCATTACCAAAATGTTTAATCCATTCAGAACATTTGCTCAGGTGCGTCCTTGGCCCGACCCGCATACACTGAGACAAAAACAAAGCAAACTGGTAATCAAACAGCAAATAAAGGATGTAAAGAAAACAAATGAAATAAATGAAAACAACGATGCCACCCCTGTTCCCTTTATGGCGATTACACATTAAATACAACAAAGCACAAACAAAACACACACAGTAAATCATGAAAACGTTCATGAAAAACAGCAACAGATAAAATGTAATGATTAAAGTAGATAGTCCAGAGATCCGCACGTTGAATGGGAATGTAAAGATAGTCCTACCGCTAGTTCCTGAAATGGTGACGACGGGTTCAGGAGCGCTCCTTTCTTTGCAGGATGGCCATGAATTCACTTACAGTCCTCATGTACACAGGCAGACGGCAGACAATCTACTGTAGATGCCAACCACGACATGATTCAGGACAAAATGAATAAGTACAGGTAACTCAACAGAAGGCAGACAGACAGGAACTTGAAACACAAATTATAAAAACTTTTTTTTTGCTTTTGGTCACCAGCCCCCTTTTTAAAAGCCGCGCTGACATCCTTTGACCCCAACAGAGCCACTGCAGGGATTGCTGGGAGTTGCAGTTTCAAATTCTATTGGCTACTTTCACTATCCCAAGCTGCGTTTTCCTGTACAGTTGCTTCCTGTTCTCTCTACAGTACAGTATTTCCATGAAAAAAGCCATAACAATTGCGGAGGATATTTGCGGTTTCCGCTAACAATTATTAGATGGGTTATAAGGAAAAATCTGCAAATGACTGAGGCCGCGAACTCTGAACCACGACTTCGCGGGGGTCTACTGTATATTTTAAATCAGTAGGCTATTTTGGATTTCTCATTCAACAGTCATTGTGGATGTGTGTCCAATTGCTCTGCAATAATGGGACTGACCCATTCAGGGCTGTTTCCCATTTCCTGTTTTGTGTTTGGTGTTAAAAACCGGAGTCCTTTGTACTTCATGCACATTTCTTGGGGTTTTACATTTTTCACTAAACCTGACATTGGCTCCTGCTGATGACTTGGACAAAGTGGTCACCAAAAAAATGTTGTCATTTTGTAATACTCGAACATAATTTTAGTGTGCACAGTTTACTTCATGCAGGAGAATATTCCTGCAAAACATGTTTGCACAATTCAATATTTATTGAAAAAGTAATTGCATTTCAGATTTACCTTCTAACAGCAAAACAGCTAGACATGAGAGTTAAAGTGTAGTTTGCTATATAGAAAGGCACTAGCCTTCTGTAACTCTGGATTGATTATGTAAAAGACGGTCAAGAATTCCTTTATAGCTGAATGACTTTATAATCTTACATTTGTTAGCACACGAAACCATTACTGTATATACCAAATAATTCTTTAATTATCTTGATTAATATTATGAGTATGTCTACAGATAAGACGTTTTGCAGAACAGCAGAAAGCAGCATGTGCTATAGTGCCTCTAAGTGTAATCCTGTGATCATTTCTTGATTTTAGCAGACAGATAAAACCATCTCTGCCCAATGAGCATAATATTACATGCCCTTCAGTCTCCAGAACAGATTGGCACATCCTTCTAGTATATACCTTATGTCATCCATATACCACAAATGCTCTGTTGAGATGAGATCTAGTAACTGAGCATAAAGTCACTCTTGTTCCTGCTAAAATTTCAAAATTATCATGTTTCATTGGGTATTTTACTGGACGTTATTAGCTTCAAAAAGGTAAATGATATTCATGAAAGGATTTCTTTCATCAACAACCAGTATCCTTTGTGCCACACACTGAAACATGCAGATTGGTGCTGGTATATCCATGACTTAGTGTGCACCGAGAAAATGTTCTCCAATCCATCACATTAGCAACCAGAAGCCTGCCACTTCTCTATATTGGAGCTAGATGGATAGATAGAACTTTATTTGTCCCCATTGGATGAACCACAGATCTGCTCCGCTGAAAATTTCAAATGAGGTTAGGTTAAAGTAAGCATACTTTTAAAAAAAGGTAAAAAAAGGAATTCTGGGATTCCAGAAGGGGCTTAGACTAATTTTATAGCAGTTGTTTCCAAGGAAAAAAGCCACTTCTGTATAAAAGTGAAAGGAAGAGGAGACTGGTCTGGGAGGGGGAATACTGTATATAAAGCAGAAGAGTAATGTTAAATAAGAGCATAGATGATTGATTGACAAAAAGGAAGAAACTAGAGGATAGTTCCAAAACACTTAAGGGAGAAAAGTAACAGATTGGGGCAGTTTCCAACTGCATAACCTGCTAGTGAGGAGTAAAGTATAAGTGAAAATTTATTTGACCATGCTGATAGTTTGGATTTTGGAGGATGTTGGAAATATTTTTGAAGATAGATTTCAAAATAATAGGGAGGTTTCACTGCCAGGTAGAGACTAATGATAAAGGTCTGGGGGATGCTTTCAACAGAATTGCATATAAGAGTGTCACTGGTTTGGAAACAGCATGAAAAAATATAAAGCTGATAGTGTAGAGTGGAGAGGAAAATGGGCATAATTTGCTTTAAAGAGTTATTGGAGTTGCCTGGAACGTTACAAGCATGGAGTCATTTTAGATTTTGGCAAGTTTTCTAATGCTGTCATTTGGCTCTGATTGGAGTAAAGATCAGTTTATTACTAATTTTATGAATTAAAGCAGATATGTGTGTATATGCTAAACCAGACGAAAGCCAAGATTAATCTTCACCTTGCACCAGATTTGGAGAGCATTGGAAAGTAAAGGTCTTTAATTACTTAATTATTCATTAAGAAACAGAATGGTAGTTTATGGGAGAGTTTAACCAATTCCGTACTGGAAGTTCTCCTTGTAGAATTTTGTGAATTAGCACAGAGTGCTTTATTGAAAATCTCTTGTCATTCCAGATAAAGACAGAGAAGAGAGGTTAAACTTCCAACTAGTATTTTAAGAGAAAAGAAAGATGGAGGAAGATACAAACAAAATTCAAAGGCAGGAAAGGGATTCCTTGACGGTCTTAAGGATATTTTTGTAATTAGATGTTTAACAGTGTCAAGCAAGAAAGGAGAGATGTTGATGCCTAGGCATTTAAATGAACCTGTCAAGTGAAACTGAGGTAGAAAAGCAGGTTGAAAGCATAGGGAATTTAAAGGCAAGAGAATGGATTTAGACTAGTTAATTTTATAACAAGTGTAACATGTAGAGGATGCCAGGGATCCCCAAACTACAGACACAGTAATACCCAGCACACTTTGGAGTTCAAATAAAGAATATTTATTTAAACAAAACCACTCTCCACAATGACCTCACCAAAAATTAGTCAAAATAAAGCAAAAATAAACCTATTTTTCCTCCTACCGTCCTCCCATTGGATTTTGCCGGCTGTCTCCTGACTCTGACTTGTCCATTGGTGGCAGCAGGCTCCCTTTTAAGCCGGAAGTGCTTCCGGTGCCATACCGTGTCTTTCTGGACGCACTTCGGGCCATAGAAAAAATAGGGAGGTCTTCCTTCAACAGCTATCGATCCCCAGGTACCCTGACAGGACTACATTTCTGGACTCCACATCCCAAACACCCCTGTAGGTGTCCTGACAGGGTTCGTGTGCAAGGACCACTGCCACCTGGCATATAGGGTATGGAACTGTTTCCAGTTCCCTGCTATCGCTGGTCCATCCATTATTTGATACTGGTAGGACACAAAGTAATCTTCTCCTCCCACCGGCCAATCCATTTGTCCTACTGCTGTGGCATGAGTATGAATCCTCCTTTCCGGCCAGGATGGCTGTTCTCCTCTTACACCAGACAGTAGCACAAAAGAGTTGAACAAACTAATGGATGTGAGGGAGGTAGAGGGAGTGTTTCTAAGAAATAGCAAAATGTTGTCTGCCTATTTATGGAAGGTGTTGTAAGCAGCAATATGTGAAATTGAATCAACATTGCAAAGAGCAATGGCAAGGAGCAAAAGTGTGATATTAAAACTCAGGAGGAAATGGGGCAACCCCGTCTGACTCCTTTTTGGGTCTGAAAGAATTGAGAATTTATGTATTTGTGAGAATTACTGCCATGGGGGAAGAGTGTAGTTTCTGGTCATTTTAATATTGTACCAACTGGCCTATAATGGGCACAGTCTTCAAAGTTCACTACCCACTGTTGAGGTGAATGAGTTTTTGGAAAGTTTCGCCCACATCATACTGTACCTGTCCTTGGATGAACCTAATCCAAGAAAACACATTTAGAGAGAATTCAGTAAAAAAAAAAAAAAAATATGTATTTATGTTGGACAACACTAATAATTCTAATAACAGCAAAATAACATACAACAGAATAATATATTGTACTAAAAATGAACTTTAAACTTTCGGCCCACCCCCTCTTCTACAAGCAAAAGAAAATATATATAAGCTAGGCCTGGGAAAGTTAACACATTAAGTTTTGCGATTAATGTGGCCTGATTAATGTGTTAAAAGTTTTAAGTTTCTGTTCTGTTTAAGTTAATACTTTACTAGGATTGACTGAAGAGACATAATGACAAGCTCTTGTATTGTGTATCTCAAATTTTACTTTTTGCAGAAGTATTGTATTTAATTCAGAGTAATCTGATTTTGAAGTCTTGAACAAAAACCTTTGTAGCCAACCACACACATGCAGGATTTTTAGTGGAACAGGAGTTAAATTCTGTAAACAATTTCAGCTTAGTGTCTAGATTGTTACAAAAAAACAGTATTCTTGAGCAATGAAGAATTAAAAATCCAGTAGGCGAAAGGAAAATACAGCAAGAGAAGAATAAATTTAATCAGCATACACTGTTGGTCAGATAGACTAGCCATCTCGTCGCCCATTAGCAAGAAGTGTAGCAAGCAATTTAGAAATTAAAATGTAATCAAGTCTTGAATCCCTGTGCTAAAATCTTTTTTTCTTTTCATCTTGGCATAATTCTTATTCAGCAACTGAAAAGAATCTGAGAAACTGAGAAGAGTTCTCTCTAACTATAGGCCAATCTTCCATTTCTCACTAAAGTTCTGGAAAAAATAGTTGCAGCACAACTTCATGATCATCTCAAACTGAATAACCTGTTTGAAAAGTTTCAGTCTGGTTTTCGCCCTGGCCATAGCACCGAAACAGCCCTGGTCAGGGTCACCAATGATCTTCTGATGACGGCAGATACTGGTTCTCCTTCACTACTTATCCTCCTTGACCTGACAGCTGCTTTTGACACAATAGACCATAACATCCTTCTTCACTGCCTGCAATACACTATTGGACTCTCAGGAAATGTTCTAAATTGGTTTACATCATACCTGACTGGCAGAACTGAGCATGTCGCCCTTGGCAGCGCAAAGTCCTACACCCACAACGTCACCTGTGGTGTTCCACAGGGCTCTGTGCTGGGCCCTATCCTTTTTACCATCTACATGCTCCCCCTTGGAATTGTCATTGGCAGACATTGTTTATCTTTCCATTGCTATGCCGATGACACTCAGCTTTATCTCAGGACTACTCCCACATCCTCTACTGCTCCTCTGCCAACATCTACATTGACCACCTCCCTGGAGGAGATAGAGGCATGGATGAGGCTCAATTTTCTTCAGTTGAATAGATCCAAAACAGAAGCCATCTTAGTTGGTACATCACATCATCTCCGCTCTTCTACCATCACCAGTATTACTTTCTCTGGCCAAAATATTCATCTTTCCACATCTGTTACTAATTTGGGTGTTAGAATGGACTCCCAACTTACTTTTGACACTCACATCAAATATCTCTAAGTCATCTTTTTACCATCTCAAGAACATCGCCAAACTCCGTCCATTACTCACCCTGGCAGATGCAGAGAAGCTCGTCCATGCCTTTGTCTCTTCCAGGCTGGATTACTGCAATGCGCTCCTCATCGGGATTCCTGGCAAGAGTATTCAAAGACTCCAGTATATTCAGAACAACGCTGCCAGGATCCTGATGAGGGTGCGAAAGCATGATCACATTACCCCCATTCTGAAAACTCTTCACTGGCTCCCTGTTTCATCCAGAATAGCGTATAAGGTCTCCCATCTTACCCATCAGTGCATTTATGGACATGCCCCTCTTTATTTACAGGAACTCCTTACCCCTCATACCTCCTTACGCTCCCTTTACTCTGTACACACTAACACCCTTCAAGTCCCCAGAACTAAGCTCAGCAGCATGGGTTACAGGGCGTTTTCATCTGTGGCGCCGAGGCTATGGAATGCCCTCCCTGATTACCTGAGAGCCCCACAGTCGACTGAGGCCTTTAAGCGAAACCTAAAAACTCATCTTTTTAGAAAGACATTTTGTTAAATTATTTTATAGATTCCTCTGTTTTTATTTTCTATTTTTACTCTGTAGCACTTTGGGATTGCTAAAATATAAAGTGCAATATAAATAAAATTTATTATTATTATTATTATTAAGAATCAACCAGATTTAAATCCAAGGCAAATTTGTAGAATGATCGGGTCAAGGAATGAATATGCTGGAGAAGGGGATAACGATTTTTTTCTAACAGGGGGTTCATGAAAGTGTTAGTATCTTTACCTACAACACTATTGTAACCTTTCAGATTTAGGATCTGTCTGGTGTGCAAACATTGCAGAATATACTGGCCTTCTCTGCATTGATGACAAGTATTTTAGCTTACAATTAGATCAGAGTTGCCACTGCCAGAATTTGCTGATACATAGGCTTCTACAAAGTAATATTTATTAGCAAACCTGGGCACATCATTGGCTAAAATCCTGGATTCCTGTAAAATATAATGTCTACTCTTGAGAATACATTTCCTTTTAACTCTGAATCCCTGCATGTTTCCAAGAAACCACCTGTTGTTTAGCTATAGTACCCTCCTTGATGTTTGGGACAAGACATATTTTTCCTTGGTTTACCCCTCTTCTCCACGGTTGAAAATTACAAGTCAAACACATTAGACACAATTAAGTTGCACATTTTAGGTTTTCATTTAAGGGTATTTGCATATATTTTGGTCACATCATGCAGAAATCTGTTAAACATGGTGATGGTACTGGCACACTTCATTGATGATGCAACTTCTAACAAGAAGTTTCACGATGAATTCTGAGATGTATAGAGACATCTGCTGAATTTCCAGTAAATGCCTCCAAACTCGTTGGACAGTGCTTTATCCAACAACTCTACAGCACAGTATTGCCACGATAAAAGCCATAAAAAATTGCGGAGGATATTTGCGTTTTCTGCAAACAATTAATAGATAGATAGATACTTTATTAATCACAAGGGGAAATTCACATACTCCAGCAGCAGCATACTGATAAAGAACAATATTAAATTAAAGAGTGATAACAATGCCGATAACAATGCAGGTATACAGACAGACAATAACTTTGTATAATTTTAACGTTTGATCCCCCAAAGTGGAATTGAAGAGTCGCATAGTGTGGAGGAGGAACAATCTCCTCAGTTTGTGAATGGAATAAGACATTGACAGCAGTCTGACGCTGAAGCTGCTCCTCTGTCTGGAGATGACACTGTTTAGTGGATGCAGTGGATTCTCCATTATTGACAGGAGCCTGCTCAGTGCCCGTCGCTCTGCCACGGATGTCAAACTGTCCATCATAGGCCTTATCACTGACAACGATGAGACGGCCTACAGAGAAGAGGTGCTGGCACTGAGTAATTGGTGCCTGGATAACAACTTGTCTCTTAACGTCAGCAAAACCAAGGAGATGATCGTGGACTATCGGAAACAGCAAGGCGGAGAACACCAGGCCATCTACATATCAGCGGCGTAGAAGTTGAAAGGGGTAACAGCTTCAAGTTCTCGGAGTAAACATCACCGAGGATCTCTCATGGACCCTTCACATAGACACTGTGGTCAAGAAAGCTCGCCAGCGGCTCTACTTCCTGAGGACGCTGAGGAAGTTTTGGCATGAATGCCAACATCACCTCAAACTTTTACAGGAGTGTGGTCGAGAGTCTGCTGACGGGCTGCATTACTGTCTGGTATGGGAGCTGCTCTGCCAGCAGCCGAAAATCACTACAGAGAGTGGTGAAGGCAGCAGAGCACATCACGGGCAAGAGTCTCCCTGCCATTGAAGACATTTACCTCCATCGGTGCTTGCATAAGACAAGCAGCATCATAAAGGACCACAGCCATCCAGCACACCAGCTGTTCTCCTTGTTACCATCTGGCAGACGATACAGGAATCTGGCTGCTCGGACTACAAGACTTAAGATCAGTTTTTACCACCAGGCCATTCGACTCCTCAACAGCAACACCTGAACACTTACATACACTTAAATTACACCTACATTGCATTACATCTACATTGCACTACTCACACACAAACTGTACCTGCACACACTCTGAATAGTGACTGGAACATGCATCTGCACTTTATGGAATATGCATCTGTACTTATAAAACATTATCTGTGCAATAACTGTCATTGTACTTGCTGCTCATTCAACTCATATTGCTCTATAACTTCTTTTAAAATGTACACATTTTATTTTATATAGCTAGTCTATTTTTAACTTGTAATTTTTTTTTTTTTTTTAAATTATTTTTAATTATTTTTTAGCTTTATTGGATCTAAGCTGAGTGACTTGTTTTTCTCATTATACACATTTCATTGCATGTTGACCCTGTGTTAACCTGTATATGACAAATAAACCTAAACCTATTTTATTAGACATGATATTATCATTGAAGATGTGGTCTGTTGAATGGATTGCGGGGTTGTGCACTTAATGAAAACAGTCACTTGACTTCCTTGTCACCTTTACAGTTATTTACTTCTAGGTTTTGTGTAAATACTGTAGCCTTCATTAAATTAAGAGACCATATTGGAGTTACATGAGGTAATAAAGTTGGGTCAAATTTTCATCTATGGAGAAGCAAGACATTTTAAATCATTATGGAATAATATACAGAAATCCTTCAATTCAAGTCATGGCTTTTCTTCCTCCAATAGGCTTTATTCCTGTCTGGCAAATGGCAGTGCAGATGAGTTCCAGCGGGGAGAGCAACTTTACAGAATGAAGGCTGTCAGAGATCCCCTACAAATTGGTAAGACCTGCATTAGTAATTATTCATAAAATATGCAATGTAGATTTCAGAGTAGAACTGTTTATAGCAGTGCTACTGTTTTAAAATGCTGGCGTATTTTAATTTTGCAAATGCTGCTCTGATCAGTTTGTAACTTTGCACATTCCATGTACATTGCTTGCTATCAAATGGGAATTGGATTAGACTTTATTTTAAACATATTTGTAATATTGGTCAATAGTTAATTACGCATGATTTAAAAATGTGTTACTGAGAATGTCAGTCATAAAAGAAATATACATTTTTCCAGTAAGCTGTTATAGTTATCAACATATCCAAATTAAGACATTGTCTTAAATGTTGCTTTGTTTTTCTCAAACTTCTAAAATAATCTAGTGCAAAGTCAAGTCATTTACAATATAAAAGTCTGTAAAAAAATTGAGGGGAGATGTATGTTTATTTGTATTGGCTAATGTCAAGAATTGAGCATTTCTATAACTCATTGTTTTCTAAATACCATACCAAAATATTTTGGAATAGAAGTCTGATAATTTCTTGTGATCACTAGCAGATATTTTTTTTTGTTCCTCTGAAATGAAAATTTAGAGAAAGGAGTTTGTTTTATTTCTAAACCCACTTTTATTATTATTCATTTTTGAAATTGATGTGCATATATATTTTGAGGTAATTATTCAAAATAATTATATTAGTTCATAGAGAAGATTTTTGGACATTTTAAAAAAACCTATTGTAAACATAACATCTGTATAGGTTTAATTTCAGTTAATAGTTTTTTTGTTTTTTTTTACCTGTGTTTGACTTTAATCAACAAATTGTTAAAATGAAAACAAGGTCAAAACTAAATGCTAAAATTGGTAGAGAGTGTACTACTGAACTATGTAGGCAGTATTTTGTTAAAACAACAGGGTAGCATGTGGAGTTTAATATATATACAGTCAAGATAGCAGGGTACATACAGTCACTTTAAATCTATCAGTCTGTTTGGCTGTCATATAGTGACTTTGCTGCCATACTCATTACACATTTTCCAGCATCAAATAAATTAATTATACAAGGTGAGCCAAAATGAAGTACTACTCAAGGTCATTGCGTGAGGTAGAGGCAGCCAAGTGGGTTGGGTTGGGGGACCTTTGATAGGCGATCCCATGTAGTTTTCAGTTGGCAACACGCCTTGGTCCAGTGCGCACCATGCTTTTGCTCTCAAAGCGTTCTTCAAAAACAATGAATTTGTCTTCACTGCGCAGCGCGCCTTCTTAACGTACTTCAGCATTCCTATTAAGGGTGATATCCCAAATTGGAAAACAATTCTTCAGTGAGTGGCTAAATTTAGTACAACATTGAACAGAAAATCATCAGGCCGTCCTCGGACTTTACGAATGCCTGAAAACATCCAAGCTGTAAGGGCAGCTTGCAGTCTCCTAGACGTTCAGTGCACAAACATGCTTCTACCTTAGTTAGGGTTACCAGACGCCCGGCAAAAGGAGGACATGTCACTTCAGAACATTACATTGAAATGCTAGAGAACTTTTTGTGGCCCCAACTGGAAGAAATGGATGTGGTGGATGCCTGGTTTCAACAGGATGGCGCAATAGCTCATAGGGTGTGGAGATCCATGCAAGTTTTGCGGGAGATGTTTCTGAGGAAGCTGATCTCCCTGCGCAGCGATGTTGGGTGGCCTTCATGTTCGCCTGATCTTGCTCCGTGCGATTTCTACTTGTGGGGCTATCTCCAGTCAAAGGTATACACACACTGACTTCAAAACCTTGAAGTCCTCAAGTACGCTGTTTGCCACAAAATCGCCACTATTCCCCTTGAAATAGCCGAATGAGTTGTGCAAGCGTTCAGAAATCATCTTGAAGAATGTTTCACTAATGATGGCCACCACCTTGAAGACATCATTTTTATAACACAGTGAAAAAAAAATCTATTTTGTATACCCTTTCTTGTGTCATAATGAAATTTATTTTATCTTTTAGCGTTTTGGTAGAATAAAAATTTGAAATGTGGTACTTCTTTTTGGCTCACCCTGTACTTTAATTGTAGGGGACTGTGGTTACCCATAGTATCAGAGTACCAGCAAAAACTGAGCTCACAAATGTTATTAATGCATTTAAGTATAGAAAGGCATAGTGAGGTATACATTAAGTGAAAGGAAGCAGAATAATACTTGTAGCAATTATAAAGAGAGAATATTGTTTTCCAAAGTGCAGTGGATATTATGTCACAAGATCTGTTTTGTTTTTGGACTCGCATGTAATGCTATACAGTATAAATAAAATATTATTAAAGCACAGTTTTGTAGCTGGCTTACTACATTCACAGAGAACTAATCAACACTGTTAATACGTTTTGGTATGACAGGACGGAGGCAGTTATGTTCCTACAGTTTTTTGTATTGAATGTGAGCCATTTTTTTTCTTTTAATACAGTTGTTAATGTATGAATTCTTTGCAAAAAGTTACACTGTAATACACTACAAAAGCTGCAATTGTGAGTTTAGCAGTCTTGAAGGGGAAAAACAATACCACTAATTGCAAAACTGCAAGTACCTGCTCAAGTTGGAACATATTTAGATATTCTTCATATTTTGTAAATAGCAGATATTTTCTGAGCAAGAGACTATTTTTGCCTAAATGTTTGAAACACCTTATTGCTATTTTGTCAAATTGAGTATCCTTTTTAAAGGAAAAGTTTGGTAAGTTGGTATTTTTAAAGTCAAAGTTATTTCTTTACAGTCATGCCTTTTTCCTGTTTAAGCACCGGATGTATGCCTATAATGTCTCATCCATTCTTGTTACTACATTGCCTGTTACGCTATACCTCACCCACCAACCCCCATTCAAAAACATCATAACCCCATTACTACTGGGCAAGGAGAACAAGGGTACTGCGGAGTAAGATGAGTAGGAAGCTGGCAAAGACGTAAGGTGCGCAGCCGGTCTCCTTTTAAAAAGGCTAAATATAGCAACAATAGTTTGCTTTTTTCATTCTTTAAATGACTTGGATATGGTGTTTTGCAATATGTGTGTTATCTCAAGAGGCAAGTCAATACTCGGTAACATTATTGGTTTGAAAAATGGACATCTTTGGTAAATGTTGAGACTTTTCTATCACACATGGACCCAGGGTTCCATAGAACTCTATAGTAAGCTGCAAGAACAAAGTTTTTTTTTTTTTTTTTTTTTTTTTAATAAAAAACTAGGGGGCTTTTGCCCCCTGCCTGGGTGTGCTGTGCTCCAGCCACTTCGCGTCTCTGCGGCTCACGTTGTCAAGTGAGGGTGGGCTGAATGCACGCTGAGGAAATGCGGTCTAACCGAGCTGCATGATCTACTTGTCGTGCTACGCGTCAATCATTTAAAAGCCTATACAGCAGCTGTCCTTTTATCTCACTGCCTTATCTCGCGTGACGTTAACTTATGATCACTTGTCATAGAATTAGTAGTGTTTCCTACACGTACCGTGTTTCCCCGAAAAAGACCTACTCCGAAAATAAGCCCTAGCATGATTTTCCGGCTGCTCTGTAATATAAGCCCTAGTTAAGATCGTCAGCTGAAAAGTAAGGTGCCTAAGGCCAGGTTTATACTTCACGTGATGCGACGTGTATGCCCGAAACATTCATTAAATTCCGAGGACACCTTCCCACAATATCTCTGAAACGGATGTTTAATGACTACATCTATCAGTTCAGGGATGCGCCCATTCCAGCAACATAGGTGCAAGACAGAAACAAAATCTCTGGACAGGACATCAGGTGAACACAAGAACACACATACACTGGCGTCATTGTAGCTTCACCAAATCCCCAAACCTTCATGTCTTTGGATGGAAAACTGAACCCACTGTGGAAACCCACCAGGAAAACATGCAAACTCCAGGCAGGAATCACAAGGGATGTGACTCCCTGCGAGACAGCAGCGCTACCGCAGTGCCACCGTGCCACCCCATATGTGTAACTATTAGTAGTATTCATTATTTAAACAAAGTTAATGATTTATCTGTAAAATGTAACATACATATTTTAGTGCATTTCATCATGAAAGTGATATCAAGTATAAATCTAAGAATTCTAAATGTGCAGAGAGCTGGAATATTATAAATTTAATGTGTTCTGTGTGGCAATATTGCTTGCTGCTGCTGTCGGGTCAGGAGGAATCCCCAGAAGTGCATAGAGATTTAACTGGGTCGGTTTTAAGATGATGTTTACGACGGTCTACTTTAATGACAAAGTAAACTACGGGATTAAAGAGGACATTTCGAGTTTAAGCTGAAATTTCTACTTCAAACACAAAATAAACATTTTCATTATGTCCTTATTTTCCTTTTCTCTGTGGCTCAAATACACTGCCGTGCATTCTGATGGTATTGTAAAGGTGCAAAAAAAAAAAAAAAAAGACGGCACAGAAGATGGTATGTGAGGCTTTTAAAATGTATCATGTCATTACTTTGGGGAATATGCGACGCTTGAATATCAAAGCACCATGAATGCATTTGTATGTCGGCATTTTGCTTCACCACATCAAACCATTCATCAAACATCGAAGCACGCACATCGATTCTGGAAGATCCTAAAAGCGTAGCAAGAAATTCAAGCTGCAATTCAGGGTTTGAATGTGGAGAGTTATGGCGATATTCCAGAAGAAGATGACATGACTGTATTTGGATAAATGTATATTGTTGTTCATGAATAAATATAATATATCCCCTGAAAATAAGCCCTGGTGCATCTTTTGGAGCAAAAATTAATGGAAGACCCTGTCTTATTTTTGGGGAAACACAGTAGTAAATTTCTTTCATTGTAAAGTCTTCCTGAAATATAGGACATGTTAGTGTTCCATTGTTTGTCCTGTTATCATCAATTCCTTAAAAAGTTTGTAGTGAGTAGCGTTGAAATCCGCTGCAGCAAAATCCACAGGGCTTCTTCATTAAACACCTGACCCAGATTCCTGCAGTCAGTACACTTATTCCTGCTGAAGTTTCAGGGAGAGAGTAAAAGAAACTGAACAAAAGACTTGCAACTAAGGTAAAATTAGAAGCTAAAATTAGTTAACTGAAGCATAGTGATACAATTTGTACATTGTAATGAGCACTACATCTACATGTAGACCTGTTTGAGAAGTTCTTCTGTCTGCTATGCCATTATTCTGTCATCTTGACTATTGCATCACCATATGGCATAACAACAGCAAGCTGAATTTAAATAAGCATTGTGGTGTATGGATATACATCATGCTAAAATGCTGTGGCTGTATTTTGGCATGCTGTGTTTGCATTTCCAATTAGGTAGTGATATTCATTTAGATGTGTTGTCAGAAGTTGGATTGTGTGCAGCCTTGAACTTCTATGGGTGTCGTTAGGCATATTTGTTGATTTGGGTGTTTTGAGTATGGAAATCTGCATCTCCTGTGGCTCTTGTTTTCAGCTGTATTAACAGCAGTCGTTTTGATGGGGCGTGATGCATCGTTTACTTCGTATTCATATTTTGATGAACATAGCTGACAATTCTTTCAACCTTACATCAGCTCCTTCACTATTGGCATAACTATGAACAACAGCAAGCACACATATCCCCTGAGACAAAATATTGTTTACTTTTACAACTAGTCCATTGATTTCTTTGAAGGCCAATATATAATATGATGTTACAAAGAGGTTTTTTTGCTTGAGGCAAATAATGTTTGTTTTTAATGCATGCAGTGTGCTCTGTGCACATGTGACATAATCATATATTTAAAAGAGGTCTGTTTAGGAGACTTTTCGGCTGTGCACAATTTTTCATAATCATAAACTTGCTTACCTTCAGACCAGGTTAACTAGAGCAATGCTGCTCTTTGCAGTTCAAAATCAATACACTTGGATTGGATTGCATTGGATTGGTTTAGAAATGTGATAGTCAGTGAGCTGTCTAATTGTTCCCACCCAGTTATAAGCAAAATTCACTCGTGGTTGTCTGCAGGAGTATATATTATGTGGTGGGCCCAGTACGACTAGCTTATTTATGCTCCTATGTTTTATTCTTGGGACAATCAAATGTTTTAAAGAATGTGATAATTTCTGAGTTTTCTTACAGAGGTTTGGTAAGTTAATCTTAACTGAAAATATGTAAGCTTATGGACATTCACCGGTTTGTTGTCTGTCTTAGTTTAGCTATACGTGGAATTGCCTTTTAATTTTTTTTTTTTGATAAGAATATCACAGGTAGCAATGAATACATTAGATAAACTCTTTCTAACTCTCAGTTGTTGTGTCATTCCTTAGGTTTCCATCTCAGCGCAACTGTTCTTTCTCCTCAAGTGGTCCAGACAAAGGGGGCATATAATGTTGCTGTAATGTTTGACCGCTGCCGCATCACTTCCTGTAGCTGCACCTGTGGAGCTGGGGCCAAGTGGTGTGCCCATGTTGTGGCACTTTGTCTGTTCAGAATACACAATGTAAGTCTGCAACACAGTATTTTGCTGGAGAAAGGCTTATGAATCTGAAAAAGTGTCACCGTCAGGTGCTTTAAAAATTTTATTTCAGCTAGGAAAGTTAGAGTACACAATGTCCAAGCACAGGTGAATTTTGAGTTTAATAGTAGTACAGTTTATAGTTTTTACATTTTTAAGTAAACCATTTCTCAGCATGTCTTTTGTTTTGGGCATTAATTACACTTCATAAACTTCTCTGTGTATGGTTAAGTTTCATGTTGAAGCATAATTTTTTTTCTTCTTTGCCACAGGCATCTGCTGTGTGTCTGCGTGCTCCGGTTTCAGAGTCCCTATCTAGATTGCAGAGAGATCAATTGCAAAAGTTTGCCCAGTACCTCATCAGTGAATTGCCACAGCAAGTAAGAGGATGCTGAAGTGCAGTTGGCATTATTTTTCATTTATTTTTACATATTTGGGCTTAGTGTTAAAAAAGTATATGCAAAAAATAATATGTTTCAGGATTTAATTTAGATATTGTCTATTTTATGTCAGATCCTTCCCACAGCGCAGCGCCTCCTTGATGAGTTGCTGTCTTCTCAGTCCACAGCAATTAATACAGTGTGCGGAGCACCAGGTAAGAACCTGACAGGACTGTACAGTCACAGATAGTTGATCAGGCACAGATCTTGCTATTTAAGAAACCTATCTTGCACAACTGAAAACCACATTTTATTTTTGATGTAGCTGAAAACATTTTTCATAAATTACATTTGGTTATAATGTAGTGGTTAATTATAGTCCTTAATATTCCAAATATTTTTAAGATCTTTGTTTTAATGGTACAGATTTGGAAACTAAGCAGCAACTTGAAAAAGAATGACACTTCTCAGGGTGTGCATATATGTGGTCCAATTCTATAGCCATCGAGCTTTTAACACTGGGGTCTGAGTTGACAAATATGTGGTGTTTTTTTTTTCCTTCCCTCTCTCAGCTGTCCTCCTGCCTTGTCATAGGGGCTGTTTGTCTCAAAATTAAGTGATGCTTGATATATAACACCCTGTTTTGTGGATAGGATAATCTATCCAGTGAGGTTGATCCATCGTTTTGCAATTTAGGCCTTGAGAGTATCTTTGAACTACAGTGGGCCTTTTTACTTCAGTTCAGCCAAAAGATCTTGGGCCTCATGTATAACGCCGTGCGTAGAACTCCCACTATAACATGGTGTAAGCACAAAAGCGGGAATGTGCGTACGCACAGAAAAATCCAGAAGCAGGATTCTGTATGTACGCAAACTTTCACGTTCTTCCACTACATAAATCCCGATCAGCGTGAAAAGTAACGTACATGCACGTGCCTTCTGTCCCGCCCCAACTCCTCCCAGAATTACGCCTCTTTGAATATGCAAATCAATATAAATAGCCTTCTGTGAAAAGACAATGGGAAAAGCACGGGGGGAAATATAAGAATTTCAGCGAATACCAAGTGGAGGCAAAGGAAAAACGTACTATTCGTTGGTTTAAACAGTGGTATAATCAACAAAAGGAAGTTGATCGAGTGACAGAGTATCGGAGAAACTCGAAGGCTCAAGTTCACAAAGTCGTACAGTGCCCAAAATAAAAAAGAAATCACATATCAAAGTCACCGTGAAAAGGCGAGTCGTTGTCCACCGTCTGAGTGTCATATGAAAGCTTATTAGGGTACAGACAAAAAAAATAGGCACACAGTGGGGAAAAAAGCACGAAATGTCAACTTTAATCTAAAAATTTCCACTTTAATCACGTAGTTTATTTTACCATTAAAGTAGAACATCATAAACTTCATCTTAAAATCGTTTAATTTACTAGTTTCTCAAATCCCATTGTAACTAAAGTGGCACATTAAATGCTTTTTTCTGTATTTGATCTTCTATGTGCTCTATGTGTGTGAATCACTACCTGCTTCTTAAACGGGCTTTCTCTTTCTCCGACAGGACACACAATCCATTACATTCGTGATATTACAGCTCTCTGAATAATTAAAATACTGAGATGTATACGTGATATCTTTTTCATGATGATAGGAATAAAAGCATGTTATTAAACATGGGGACATGGTGGCGCAGTGCTTGTTCATGTCTCACGCAAGAGGCTTGCGGCGCCATGCGCGACCTTCGATGAAATAATTTACTACAGAAGTACTGTCTCTTTCAAACGTACTAACCTCCAATTCCTGTCCTTACTTTTCTTTCTCCAAAAACCCAATCACCACACAATCAGCTATATAGACGTGAAGCCATCTGTAAGCTTAAAACGCCGATTCTGCAAAACTTTTAAGAAACATTGAAATATCTTCGTAGTACAGTAATCCCTTGCTACTTCGCGGTTCACTTTTCGCGGATTCACGACTTCGCGGGTTTTTAAATACAAGTAATTGCCCGCGTATTGCGGAAGTTATGTTCCAGACCCATCAGCAACAGGAGAAAATCCGCGATATAGAAAGACCATATAAATAAACATTTTTATAGTTTAAGCCTTAAAATACCCATCCCACATGCTTTAAACACATGTAAACTTATAAAACACACTTTGTTAACACATATGATATGTGGATGTCGGGCTAAGGATATGAGTAACATCTCACTATTATAAAACATTTTAACTTCACGCAAGACAAGACAGTGTGACAGGAAAATTGGTGATGTACAGGCTTTTAAATTATTGACACGCAGAGCGACAAGCAGCACAAAGCCAGCACAAAGTCCACTTCTCCTTAGTGTTCATTCAGCTCCCCACCCCCTTGACAATGCGAAGTGGCAGGAGCTACTGCGCCTCCGGGGAGGGGGGTTTGAGCGAACCTGCGTTCAGCCCTCACACCCCCACACACACACACTCCTCCTCTTCCTTCCGAACGCGCAGAGCGACAAGCAGGCATTTTGGCAGAAGCAGCACAAAGTCCATTTCTGCTCTGCTCAGAGTTCAGCTGCCCCCCTTCACAAAGCGAGTGCAGACACATTGACGTCTGATCGCTGCGTGCAGTGTGCAGTGTTGGTCTGCGGTGTTTAAGAATGCAGAAAGTGTTTAAGAGCAAAGGAAGTGTTTATAAGAGCGTGAGAAAGGTTAACAAGAGAGTGAGAAAGGTTTATAAGAGTGTGGGAAGGGTTTATAAAGCCTTAAAATATGTATAAATAATAAAATAAATATAGGTCGCTACTTCGCGGATTTTCACCTATCGCGGGGGGCTCTGGAACGTAATCCCCGCGATAGGTGAGGGATTACTGTACATGTTTAATTATTCTACCTGTCTAGCATTCCAGTGTCGCGTCAGCACCAGCAAGAATACAACGCAATGCAGGAACAATCCCTGAACTAGCTAGTGCTGTGGCACCGTGCCCTCACATGTTTAATTATTAACAATACAGATTATTTAAATTAAGTTAAAGTTTTATCTGTATAATATAATCAACATATTTTGCTGCATTTCATCTTAAAAATGAATACCGTCATCATATGTAAATATGCGCTTTATAAAGTGGCGCAGGTTCTGCAATATTATAACTGTAGTGCAAGTTTAAGTACAAGTAATTGTACTTATAAGTAAACAGTTCTACAAGGAGCACTTGATGGACTGATTGAGTGCGTTTATAGTTCTTGGGATGAAACCTTTTCTAAACCGCGAAGTCCATACTGGGAAGTCTCTAATGCGTTTTGCTGTGGCTCAGGCAGCGTCTGCTTCATGCTGTATACCGATATTTCTCTTTCCGATCAGCTGCTGCTGTGATTCCTCACTCAGATATACTGGTATAAATACTCCGAGTGGTACAGTGAGAGTAATATGGAAAAAGATGATCTGCTGTGGCAACCCTTAACGGGAGCAGCTGAAAGAAGAAGAAGATGCAGTGAGAGTTACAACGCTAAAGCAGTTATGGTATTTGGAATACTATGGTAATAAAATAGTACTAACAAAATTGAGACAAGAAGTGAATATTTATTTTTACATTCTCCAGTCAGTACCTGAATCACAAACGCCAGAATAACCAAGTAAGTCATTGAATCTCTGACACTATTAAAGATCTAGCAGTAATTATGAGCAATGGTATCCAGCAAAAGGGAGAAATGTCTGAATCTAAGTAATTAATTGAAATAGCAAAGGATTGGAGAGAAGGAAGGAACCACATTTACTGAAAAAAGTGGGGGTTGGGTAGAACAGATTTTGACCAGTTTATCTTGTAACTGGAAAGATGCTTGCAGAAATTAAATCCTTTTAGAATACGGGAAATATCACTTGGATCATTACTTCAAGAAAAGTAAAATGTCACCTGCACAAAGATTTTTTTTCTAGTTAAATACGTTGTGACTGGGGTCATTAACTAATGCAACACCTATGGAGTTTGAGTGAAAGATTAAAAAGAATTAAGAATAATAGGCATGTCAGCATTGCTAGTTACCATTCACAGTTTGGACAGGGAAGGAGGTATTTGAATTAATAAGAATAACAGTAAGTTATCTTGGGCAATGTATATCCTGTCTTGATCAGACAGACATTGTCTTTAGCTTGTTGTGTTCTAATAAAACCAGGCTGATTGGTTGTGGGGGATGTTTGTTTCAAGAGTAACAGACTGCATGTATCTTGCTGCTGTTTAGCCAGATATTCCACTTTCATATTCATCGGGGAAATTGGACCATAATTCAAACACTCATTGTAGTCTTCTTTATGTTTTAGAAGGAGAATAGTTAAGGACAGATTTTAAAGAGGGATTAAGTTTGTTAATGGGGTGAGTAGTGTTTGACATTGGCAGATATAGAGGCTCATGATGACCCCCCACAGACAAATAAAACCTCGGTCAGCAATCTCTGGGCCAGGAACCCTATTAGTTTGTAAATACTCCAGTGATTGTTTCAGGTAAGTCTTGGCATTTGAAGAGTTAATATTGTTAGACTCTGCTATTTTTAACCATGGAAAAGGGTAGATTATCAGAAAGAGAAGAAAGTTCTGTGTGGGGTGGCTGGAATTTTCAAGAAATAATTTTGACTAATTCTCCTAAAAGGTTTTGTTTATATAATATTTGGCCCAGGTACAGTGAATCTCAAACTTGGTCTTTTGCATGAGAAGGGAATTTAACTTTGATCAAAACTTAATGTTCAGGGCTCATCACTCAAGGGTTTATTTCTTTAAGAGGTGATATATGCACTCCTTGATGATGTGTCTTGGCTAAACCAGCAGAGCAACCAATAGTTAAATCCTTTATACCATTTTCAACACCGATCCAGACATAAATAGTCTCATCAACAGAATTAACCTCCTTGGCATTCATCCAAGGCATGACATGGGACAGAATTCTTTGCAAGTATGGTTAAACTTGAATCAGACTTAGTTTATTAAGCTTGAATAACTCTAGGGACAGTATTCTGCTGTTATGTAGTGGATGAAATAACATCATGCTGCAAAAAACAAAAATATTTCTATGCTTTCTGCCACTTTATGGTGATGCAAAGGTAACACATCAGTATTCATGAGTGGGGTGGGTTCTGTAATGAAAAACACAATGGCAAAAAAAAATTTTGTAAAGGCAGTTATAGAATGAATTGAAACCTAACCATTGATTGAATCGAGATATGGTAATGATGATGTGTGATTAGTCATCAGACATTGACAAGGAAAGTGAAACTGATACATGATACAGCATTGTACGACTGAACCAGCATGATATGAATGGTGGATTTTATTTGTGTGAAGCTTCATCGTGGTTCAACAATACCTGTGTGACATAAAGGCAAAATAATTGTGGTTAAGTACAAGGATGATTAGCCCCCTAAGCACTGTTCACAATGCAGTAACTGTCAAAGTTTGTGTCAGGGGAAATGTGGAAGTAACTAAGCCTTATGCTGTGATAGCCTGCAGTAAGCGATGCGTTGATTGTGCAGAATAGGCACTGACTTTCTACCATCTCATACGAAAGCAGCAGAAAAAGGTACACAAAGAAACAAGTTTCTACTGTCGTAAATGCAACGTCAGGCTATGCATTGGTTACTGTCTCAAAATATATCACACGAAGGCTGTGTACTAAATCTGCATCAGTACAGCAGAGGACATACCTTCTTTACTGTTTTTATATTGACATTTTGGTATTTGGATGTTTCTTTTACATGTAATAACATTTTTTTCTTGTTGAAAAAAATTAGACATTTAAACATAGAATCGTCGCTAGAATTGGCGTTCCTAAGTAATAGCATATTTTAAAGTGACAGAGAGAGGCAGCACAGCAGTGGTCAGATAAAGAAGATGTATCCTATCCGGAATCAGCCAGAGATGGTGCCAACAACTGAGAAACAAATACATAATCCGGCCTAGACTGAGTGTGATAGTGAGGGCACGCTGACAGGAGTCACGTGGTCTACCATGTAATAAGGTATAGATTTTATTGTTATCAGATACCAATAATAAATCCTGACCCAATCTTACAGTATATTTTTCAATTAAAAGATAAAATTCCTGAATGGTTAGTAATTGTCCTCCTGCCTGAGCAGTGCTTTGCTGTATAATTGTTAGAAACATCAGAGTCAAAGGCAATCTCATCATGAGCATCTTTCTCCATGCAGGCATGAGTTGTATTTGAAATAATAGCCTCAGGTAAAGGGCATGATTAACACAAAGGTGGTTCTTATTTAGTGGCAAAATGATGCAACTTTTTTTTTCTTGAGTGGTAAACTTGACAAAGATATTTATACATTTTGTGGCACATCTATACCATAAAAATAGATTTTTTTATCAAAGAAGGAAATCACATGGTTTTTGTTGTGGTCCTTCCTGAAGCTGCTCCAAGTTAACAGGTTGGTTTTCCTTGTCAGTAGTACAATAAGATGATAATGACACACTACTTAATGTGCTTAAAGCAGTTGTCAAAATGCTTATTGCATGACTGAGTAGTGGTGCTATTTTCTTTATATGATTTTATCACCTAACTTAACTTTCTTTAATATTATTTTAAGTATTTTTATTTTTATAACCCAATAGTCTGCCTTTATGTTTTTTACTGACTTTATGTACTACTAAATTTTTATGTAAACACTTTTCTCGTATAATTAAAATTAAGAAGTTTTTAAACATATTTTAAGGTGATTAATTGTTGTAGCAGTTAAGTGTCACATTGACAAGTGCAGAGTAATGTTGAGCAGGGCAGTGCAACAAAATGCAGAGAGGGGTGAAGGTAGAATAGGTGCTAGAGGGCAAGTAAGAGACTGAGTGAACTTTGTGGAAATTAAATTCCTCAGTTTCTTTTATTAATCTCTAGAATACTGTCCATGACTTGAATTTTTGAGAATAAAATGTTTCTTATAAACTTTATTATTATATACAGTACAAGGCTACTGTTACTGCTAATTTTATCCAGTTGTAGTGTGAGTTTGAAAATAAACATCAATGTAGTTAGTTAACTGTAAATTCTATTTCAGCTTTTAATATCTCATGATTACCTAGCAAAGCTGACACTAGGACAAATGAGAGAAGTAGAAATGATAATAAACGGATCATTGTCTAATAAAAAAATGAACATGCAGAGAATGCAAAAATTCTGTGTTTGTTATCTGAATGTAATGCATATATTCCCCAAAATTAAATTTGTTGTGTTTGTGTATCACTGAAGTGGTTTACGTTATGATATTGACTTAAAAAATAAGTACAAGGCATACAGGTAGAGCTCAATCTCCTAGAGATCTGAACTTACTAGTGCTGATAAAAACATAGTAGCACTACTAAATTGGTAGTGCTTATTGGGGTTTTGAAGACAATAGAGCATCTGTAAGTACTACACCTTAAGTTATGAAGCATTAGCAGCATATACAGTAATTTAGTTTTTTCATCTCTAGTTTCAAAAATAGTTCATCTTAGAAAAATTAGATTGAATAAACAGAAGTACTAGCATATAGGTGTATGATTTGTAAAGATTATATAGTTTGTTTAAATATAGTTTGTATATTTTGCAAGATGTTTCAACCACTAA
The DNA here is from genome assembly GCF_900747795.2 of Erpetoichthys calabaricus. Classification (NCBI taxonomy): domain Eukaryota; kingdom Metazoa; phylum Chordata; class Cladistia; order Polypteriformes; family Polypteridae; genus Erpetoichthys; species Erpetoichthys calabaricus. The sequence continues at coordinate 218,005,814 of NC_041395.2, forward strand.
TTAATGTGGAACTTCAGTGGAGAACGTATGAAGCGTGTTCAATAATTTATCTGCCGGTGTATCAAGTATTCGTGTTAAAGATTTCAACTAGTTAGTCACTGGAGATCAGGTCAAGTCTTGGCATGCTACACATGCGGTTTAAGGACATTTCATAGCAAGCATTCGTTGAGTCTATGAAGAAACTGACAGATTGGGAGCATTGTTTTGCCAGTTAATTCCTTACAAATGTAAAGCAGTTTAAATAGGGTTGGGAGTCGATTGATGATGACCCCCATATGAGGCCTTCTGTGGAGGCATCTTCACGTGAAATGTGCTAAAATGTGTAGGCCATGATTATGGAAGATGGTCATGTTAAGGTTAATGTTATAGCCCATGAACTGGGCATTTCAGCTGGCACAGTTTCCACAATCATCCATTCTTATTTGATGATGTCAAAGGTCATTTCCTGATGAGTTCCCTGAATGCTGACACTGTATCAAAAAGCCTGTTGCCAGGAATTCAGTAACGAGAACTTGGACCCTCTTAGAAAAAGAAAAACAGATTATTACTGGGGATGAAACATGACTTCACCACAATGCCCCTGAAACCAAACAAGAATTCATGCAATGGAAGCATAAGGCGTCCCCAAACCCCAAGAAAGTTTGTGTGCAGCAGTCAGCAGGAAAAGTCATGACGACAGTTTTCTGGGATACGAAAGGTGTTGTTCTGTTGAAATTCATACCACACAAGTCATCCATCTTTGAGGAAACCATTACATGAGGCCATCCAACAGAAATGTTATGGCAAATGGTTAGCAGCCGTGTTGCCGCTTATTGATAATGCACCATCTCACAAATCCCAAAAATTGAAGGCTGCTGTCAGGTCATGTTACTTTATATCGTTTATCCACCATACAGTACAGTTTAGAACTGACCCCGAGTGTTTATTTCCTCTTATGAAACCTGAAGAAATTCCTATGCACTGTGATTTCCCAGTGATAATAACCTCAAGGAGGTGTTAAAGATTTGACTAGAGGACCAAGGTGAATCCTTCTATTCTGAAAGACTTCACAGGAGGCAAAGTGAACCCAGTATTTTGAGGTCAGAAAAGTAATTATGTGAATTTGACCATCAGATTTTATTTTCATAGTCCAATATTTAAATTATTGAACACTCCTTGTATTGTTTAATGTGTGTGTGTGTATTTTTTTTTTTTTTTTTGAATGCTCAAAGAAAAAGGTAATTCATACTTTTCTGACAAATATGTATATATGATGAAACAGATCCAACAGCCGGACCTTCTGCTTCTGATCAGAGCACATGGTATTTAGATGAGTCCACGCTGAGTGACAACATTAAGAAAACCCTGCATAAATTTTGTGGACCCTCGCCTGTAGTATTCAGGTATGACAGAAGAATGTTTATTATACTTGGGGTGGGCATAGTGATTCAGTATCTGTTTGGGGAGGGAAAAAGTACTCAAGAATAGTAAGCATTTAACTACCTAAAAGCAGGATACATGTTAGACATTTGAGAAAAATTACAAATAATTAATTAATCTGTACACTCCTTCATTCCTGGGAATGTAGTCTGCTTCTAAAAACACATTTTAATTTTGGTATAGAGCTTATTTGTAAATGAAATAGAACACAGATAGCAGTATGCTTTGTCAGAAAAGTAAAACAGAAGTGGAAAAGAATAGTTCTGTAATTGAGTGTGCACATTTGAGGGTGCTACTTCTAAAGCATTTTCAACCAGCTTTAGTTTAGTAATGTGTGAGTTAAAATTGGTCCTAAACAAAATTCTACTGGACAATGGCCCCCTGTTAAAATAAATAAATACATTTAAAAAAAAAATTAAAATTAAACAGTTGCTTGCCACTGGCCAAGAAATAACCACCCACAAGTCCTCCAATAAGAAATGTGGGTGTTTCTTGTTAGGTTGCTTTTAAATTCTAGATATTGATATGTGAATACAAAATTAGTTGGAAGTACCCATCCCAAAGGTTTACTGCACAGTTTTGGAGGCTGATTTCATCTTCTTGTAATAATGTTTTAAAATTACGAATCACTCTTAACATGCTGACTTAATCCTGACAGTGATGTGAACTCCATGTATCTTTCATCCACTGAGCCACCTGCTGCTGCAGAATGGGCTTGCCTGCTCAGGCCATTAAGAGGTCGAGAACCTGAAGGAATCTGGAATCTCCTTTCAATTGTAAGAGAAATGTTCAAAAGGCGTGACAGCAATGCAGCCCCCCTACTGGAGATCCTTACTGAGCAATGTCTAACTTATGAACAGGTAGGCAGTGGGACATGTATTTGGCAGCATACATTTAATTGAGCAGACACTTATTGTTGAGCTCTTAAATTGGTGTGACAATTCTCTGGTTTTGCTTCCTTATAGATAATTGGCTGGTGGTACAGTGTTCGAACTTCAGCCTCTCACAGCAGTGCCAGTGGACATACAGGCCGTAGCAATGGGCAGTCTGAGGTGGCTGCACACGCATGTGCCAGTATGTGTGATGAGATGGTAGTGCTTTGGAGGTTGGCAGTGCTTGATCCTACCATGAGTCCTCACAGGTGTGATGAATACTGATCAATGCTTTTCTGTGTTAAATTCCAGGAACAATTTTAGATTAGCTACAGAATAGTGCACTTTTCATCACAGGGACAGTTGATATTTGAACTCTGATTTACTGAACACTGCACTTTCCCTCTTCTGTGTATCTTTAATCTGCTGAAAACCCTTTCTGGAGGAAATCTGACAAGTAGTGTTTGCAGATATAAAGAAACACCTTTAAATAGATTTAAAAAATTATCTTTTTTATTCCCTTACCTCCTTTAGCATTACTTATTTTTTAATTTTGAGACTCTGTAGTGCTGTCAACTAAATGGTGTTAATATCCTTGATAAGCAATCAGGTAGCACCTTTAAATTGTTTTGTTCAATGTATACTTGTTTGTTTATATAAAGATAGTAGTAAGAATGCAAGAATTCATCCCCATCTTTTTCTGTATTGTTTCATTACTTTCTACAGGCGTTGGGAACAGCTGGCTCAGCTGAAACAATGGCATTTAAAAGTGATAGAAATTGTGAAACGTGGTCAGCACAGAAAGTCGCTTGACAAACTTTTCCAGGGCTTCAAGCCAGCGGTGGAGTCCTGTTATTTCAACTGGGAAACCGCCTACCCATTACCGGGTATCACATACTGCAATGCTGATAAGAGGAGCATCTCTTATTGTTGGTCAAGAGCAATACAGCATCAAAGGACATGTCGAATAGGGACAGGTGAACCCCCAGGACCAGGTGGGGGAAGCAAGGCAATGATGAAAGATGACCACAAGAACAGAAATCCATATTCTGCACAACAAGAAGTGGCTGTTAGACCTAAGGAAAATAGTATTGGAAGAAGAAAGGGGACTGGGGGTGGTAGTGGGGTTTTAGTTCTTGGGGGACGTTTAAATGGAAGTGCTGGTGTTTCATTAGCTTTGGATGACAGTGTTAAAGGGTCATACAAAACTCAAACTGGCATGGCTTCATTCCTAGGAGGCAAAGTAAAGCTTCCTCAAACTGCAAAAACAAGTAACAGTCCTGCAAATGCTGGAGGCAAGCATAGTGGAGGCAAAAGGCGAACAAGTAGTGAAGATAGTTCTTTGGAACCAGACTTGGCAGAACTCAGCCTTGATGATGGGTCCAGTCTTGCCCTTGGTGCTGAAGCTAGTAACACATTTGACTTACTTCCTTCTCCTTCCAGTCCAGTATTAAGAGAGCCACGTCGATATAGTGTCAAAGACTCTGTGTGTCAGGGAAAGAGGAATTTAGCATCTGCAGGTCCACATGCTACTTCAGAGCATCATCCTTCAGGTTCAGCATCCTCTGCAGACAGGCTTGAAGATCAAGAAGTGGAGTTGGATGTGGAAATAGAAGAGACTGAACTTGTTAAAGACCCTTCTGTTTCTTCTACTTCCCACAATCCTTCTAGAGAACTTGGTGAGGAGCAAAAATTTAGAGGTGAAGTGGTGTTAGAGTCAGGAGAGCAAGCAGAGTCAGAAGGGCAGGATGATTATCAAATGTACTATCCCAGTGCTGCATCTGAGGAAGGAGCAGAACAAGGGGAAGGAGGTTGCCCTGATGGAAATCCAGAGGAGGAGCTGGATATCTTTGATGGGATTAAGCCCTTGGAGCAAGAGGGCCGCATGGAGGTAAGGTTTATCATGTTAACAGAAAATGTCCATGTCTCTCTTGCATGTGGGGAGCTCATCAGCACATTCGTATTTAAATAACATCTTCTAAAGTTTTTGTTTCGTTAGTTTGTATCAAACTATATGTAGTAAGGTCAAAGTTAGCTTTTTTTTTCTTTTCCCCCCTAACTCAGATATTGTTTGCCAGTGCAGAGGCTTTACATGCTCATGGTTATAGTAATGAAGCATGTCATCTGGCTGTGGAGCTAGCAAAAGATCTTCTTGCCAACCCTCCTGATCTCAAGGTTGAGCAAGCACAAAGTAAGGTGTGTTAGCTACCAGATATTTTTTGCCCTAATACCTTGACATTAAAAGGCATATTTTTGTATTTATTTTTAATAAGCTATGAATATTTTTCCTCAGCAGGGAAAGAAGAGTAAGGTATCTACAAGTAGACAGACACAAGTGGCCACAAGCACTTTGTCAAAGGCAGCTTTTCTACTTCCAGTGCTGAGTGAGTGGCCAGAGCATCACAATCTGGCTTTTAGTGTTGGCATGTTCTCTCTGGAGCTGCAAAGGCCTCCTGCTTCCACCAAAGCATTAGAGGTAAACGACTACATACTTTAAGATAGCCTAAACTAGTAACACCTATGCCTGCATATGTCTGAAACAGCATTGTATTCATTGGGCTTCTTTGTATTGCATTCTCATGTATTTTAAGTTTCTGGTTGTGCATTCTGAAGACAGAGGAATGAGATTTAGGAGTAGCCCGGTGGCAGTCATATCTAAATAAAACTATTTTGTTTACTCTCTTGCTTTAATGTGTATAATCTGTAATATGTATATCATTTATCTTCAGGTTAAACTTGCATACCAGGAATCTGAGATTGTGGCCTTGTTGAAAAAGATACCACTGGGTGCTGTAGAGATGAATGCTATCCGTGATCGGGCTGAGCAACTCCGAGATGGCAGCTTCTGTGACTACAGACCTGTGCTTCCTCTCATGCTGGCAAGCTTCATATTTGATGTACTTTGCACTCCAGGTCAGTGCAAAATTTGGTCCTGTTGGTACTGGATAAGGTTTTCTTTTCTTCTGACGTGGTAGTACCTGAATCCAAAAAACAAATCTTAATCTCTAATCAGACCATCAAAATCTATTTTATAGCATTCCTACACTGATCTGATATATTTATACTTCTCAGTTTGTGTGATGTGCTGTATGCTTTGTCTAATGTTTTTAAAACTTTTCTCTCACTTTTGACAGTTGTATCCCCAACGGGCTCAAGACCTCCTAGTCGAAACCGTAACAATGAAATGCCAGGAGATGAAGAGCTTGGTTTTGAAGCTGCAGTTGCAGCCTTAGGTATGATATTTGAATGTTTGTGTTTTTGTTGACTGGAGATTCCTGTGGAGAAGGTTGCAGTCATCTTGTAAATTCATTTAAATGCTTACCAAAAGTCTGCCTAGGAGAAACAAGATTCCTTCGTTAATTAATGTGTAAGTGCAGAAAAACAGAGCAGCTTAGTACAGTGGAACCTTGGTTCATGAACGTCTCGGAACACGTACATATCTGTTTACGACCAGAAAGTTCGCCAAACTTTTCCATCTGTTCACAACCACACACTCCGGGTACGAACAAGCCAGTTTCCCTTTCGGTTTGAATGTGTTCAGTCTCTCCCTGTGCATTTCCTGTGCAGCGAGCAAGAGAGAGAGCGAGAGAGCGCGACACACACACACACACACACACACACACACACACACACACACACACACACACACACACGAGAGAGGCATGCACGTGAGAGAGAGAGAGAGAGACACACACACACACACACGAGAGAGACACACACACACGGGCGCGAGAGAGAGAGAGACACACACACACGGGCGCGAGAGAGAGAGAGACACACACACACACACGGGCGCGAGAGAGAGACACACACACACACGGGCGCGAGAGAGAGAGAGACACACACACACAGGCGCGCGAGAGAGAGAGAGAGACACACACACACGGGTGCGAGAGAGAGACACACACACACGGGTGCGAGAGAGAGACACACACACACGGGTGCGAGAGAGAGACACACACACACGGGCGCGCTCGAGAGAGAGAGTGACACACACGGGAGAGAGAGAGAGACACACACACACGGGTGTAATAGAGAGAGAGAGAGAGACACACACACACGGGCGCGCTCGAGAGACAGACAGACAGACACACACACACACGGGTGCGCTCGAGAGAGACACATACACACACACGGGTGCGCTCGAGAGAGACACACACACACACACGGGCGCGCTCGAGAGAGAGACACACACACACACGGGCGCGCTCGAGAGAGCGACACACACACACACACACACACGGGAGAGAGAGAGAGAGACACACACACACACACGAGAGAGAGAGAGAGAGAGTGACACACACACACACACGAGAGAGAGAGAGAGTGACACACACACACACACACACGAGAGAGCGAGAGAGAGACACACACACACACACACGGGAGAGAGAGAGAGAGACATACACACACACACACAGGGGCGCGAGAGAGACACACACACACACGGGCATGAGAGAGAGAGAGACACAGACACACACGGTCGCGCTCGAGAGAGAGACATACACACACACGGGCGCGCTCGAGAGAGAGAGACATGCGCACACACACACGGGCACGCTCGAGAGAGAGAGACATACACACACACACACAGGCGTGCAAGAGAGACACACACGCACATACACACACACACACACGGGAGAGAGAGAGAGAGAGACACACACACGGGCATGAGAGAGAGACACACACACGGGCGTGAGAGAGAGAGAGAGAGAGAGAGAGAGACACACACACACATGGGCGCGAGAGACAGAGACACACACACACACGGGCGCGAGAGACAGACACACACACACACACGGGCACGAGAGACAGACACACACACACACACGGGCGTGAGAGACAGAGACAGAGACACACACACATGAGAGAGAGACACACACACACACACGAGAGAGAGAGGGATGGATGCATAAGGTAGAGAAGGCAGTTAAAGAATGCACTGGGCTTGTTTTTGTTTTCACTTCTGTTTACAGCGATCGGTTCGTAGCGTGCATTGTTGCAATGTTACTTTCCTTAGTGGTTTATTAAATTACGGATTTTTTCAAATGTTCGTTTTTTTCCCTGTGCTTAAAACTCATTAAAAAAAAAAAAAGGGTTTTTGGCCAGCGGTTGGTAGCGCTATAGCGCAAACTATTGCAGTGTTGTTCAAGGTTTTCTCAGTGTTATTCAATGTTTTTACATTTAGTTTACTATTACGCTGTGCATTCTATGGTTTAATTAACGATATTTGTGCTTAAAAACTAAAAAAAAATATATATATATTTACATACAGTTCGTATGGTCTGGAACGGATTAATTGTATTTACACACAATCATATGGGTGAAATTACTTCGGTTCATGACCAAATCTGGTTACGACCAGAGTTTTGGAACGAATTATGGTCGTGAACCAAGGTTCCATTGTACCGTGGAATTTATTTACAGACGTGAAGTGTGATAGTGGCTGTTGCTTTTTGCATCATCTAGTGCTATTTGCTCATAATGAGACATGCTTTTCTCTTCTTTGTACAGTTAGTTTTGTTTCCTTATTTAGACCTGAAGTTGCATGTTTCATTGAATTCAAAGTTTTGTTTACATCTATCTGTCTTTCACTACAATCACTCTAAAAAAGTGAAATGCTTTCATAAACTGGTACAGATATATATATTTTTTATCAGAATCAGAATTCACGTTATTAGTCAGATACACTAATGTGTACTAGGAATTTGTCTTGGTAGTAATGGTGCAACATCCATATTACTAACCGAGAATGGTAAACCGGATATGGACGCAGGGACCTGCCCGTGGACGCAGGAGACATAGTGCGCAGGTGCCACACAAAGCCCCCCTCCCCAGAGTGAAACGGGAGAGACTACGAATGTGCGCAGGCACCACACAAAGTCCCCCCCGCCCCGCCCTAGAGCGAAACGGGATAGACTACGAACTGTCTCACATGCCGCAGACCAGGCAGTCACGGCTCCAAAAAGAAACCGCTCGACTGACCGAGCTACAGAGTGAAACGGGAAACACCACGGATTCTGCAGTGGTCCACAATGCACCGCATGATAGTACGGAAGAAGCTCCGTATTAACAATGGGGGGCCCCAGAGTGACACGGGCGGACGCTCCGTATTAAACGTATGTCTTCCTCACACGTCCAAACTGTACAGCATAGGTGGATCACATTACAGTCATACATTATTGACAGTACAGTAAAGATCACAGTATCGCAAACAAATGGAAATTAGTACTAGAAAAAGGGAGAATATAATCACCACGGACCAGGTGTCATTGAAACAAAAGCAGGATAAAGCGAGGTCAGAAATAAAAGACAGAGTAGAAAACAAAGTAAAACGTCATAAAGAGGTTAAAGAACGGGGCCAAACACATGGAGAGCAGGTTACAGATGATGAAAACTGGAATGCAACAGCTTCAAAAAAACCTAGGCACGAAACACATGCACAGCGAGATACAGAATATAAAAGCAGAAAACACGACAGTTAAACGTCCACACCACACAGCGGAGGCAGACCCGGAAGGTGCAGGCACCTACATCGCGCGTTGGAAGGCGCGGGACAGTACGAAAGGCAAAGGCGCCTACACAGCATGGTAAAACCCGACATAATACGGAAGGCGCAGGCGTCGCCTGCATATTGTGAGTGGCACTACTGCGTAGTGAAGGCGCAGGCGTCACCGCCATATTATGCGTGGCACTACTGCGGAGTGAAGTTAGGAATAATGTGCTGCTTGGGATTGTACAAAATGCCGAACGTGTCCCACCGTCTGAAACTGTGGAGGCAAAGCAGGCACGGGTTCAAACCGAACGAGCTCGACTAACGGATATACGCCTACAACACGCGTCTCAAACCGCAGAAGCAGGGCAAGCACGGGTTCAAAACAACGCAAGCTCCTACCACACGCGTCTGAAACTACAGCTGCCCAGCGGGCACGGGTTCAAAACGCCGGGGGTAGGCGAGCGAAGCGAGCAGGGGGCGGAGCCCCATTGTACAAGGATAACACAGGATTTTCTTCTACAAAACATAAATGTAGAAAGACTAGGGAGCACCGCCTCCTCTATCTTGTGGCTGAGCCGCTTAACACTAGAATTACCAGAGTCTACGAAATAACTTGTAGATTCGGCCCACCTTAAAACCGTTCTCAGCTCTCTTTTGTCTTCTAAATGTACCGATTAACACGAGCAGCAAGCAGCCGGCTATTCCATCCCCCACCGCCGCAGAACGTTCACTAAGTTTTCCCAGCTCATGCCTTGTTTGATTATCTGGTAGTGACTGAATTGCTGGAGTTTTAGAGTGGAAATAATAGATTGCTATTTGGAACACATGCAGTTATTGTGTGTTCCGTTTCTACAGTAATCTGTGTAAACACATTTTTAAAACAGAAACGTTTTTCATATTTTAGTAGTAAATGACAAAATGTAGGCATAAACTATATAATGTATGAAGCCTGAAGTCCAAAGATCAAGTAAACACTTTCACAAAAGGTTCAAGGATGATACAAAAGCTTCCGTGGCATTACGGTAAGATTTGCTGACTTGTATTTGCCGTTTTCAGTAGTGAGCTGCTCCTTTTGTTAATATTATACAGTACACAAATACATTTGGTTTGCGTCTGTAACACATTGTGTGCATTTATAGGACTTGTAAAAGTTACCGTTTTTTTTACTTTTATTCTCTCTAAATCACGACACATACCACCGCCCCCCCCAAACCCAGGGATCAGACGCTGTTATTTTTTATTTGAAAAGGAATAACTGGAGATGTGAGTGGTGTTCTGAGACAATGGAACTGGACATTCTCTCATCTGGAGGGATAAAAGCTGACACACAAATGCTGGCAAATCTGCCTTCTTCGTATCTCACCGTCACGTGATTTTTTTTTTTTATTCAGTTTTATTGAGTGTTCCTGCTCATGCTGAATTAGTGTGCACCTTATGGTGTATGATGTCAAAAAAAACACAGACGTAGGTATATATGATATTTGGAATTATTCGTTTTATGACCTGTATAGTACATTTCGGAAAACTTTGTGGCACGGATGCAACATTATTCATATTATTAATATTCATTCGCATAACATCTTGCGGTTTGTAATCAGTGACTGCGTATTTTTTTTCCCCCGGTCTTGCCAGTCCCCACATGTTGCTGTATGCTGTTTCTTTTGTACTCCAGGACATGCAGAGGATAGAATAGTACAGAGCAGTAAGTTCAGCACTATATGCAATCATCAGATTCAAATGTTAACTGTTCACACACACGCAAGGATAGTCTTTCCTACATTTACAATGTGTGTACCTGTTACAATGTACACGCCGCTTCTCTCTATGCTGTGGTTCCTATTACACACCTGAAAGAAAGAGACAATATATGTGAAAACATCATCGCACTAATGCAATATTATTTGAAAACGAACAGCGTCAGATCGGGTGTGGATTTATGTTGGCACTATTACTGAAAGAAAAAAAAGATGAACATGTGCGTTGATCCTGCAGCACTGAATAAGCTCACGCTCTCCAACATATCTGATCTGATTCTAGGAAACAGCGTAAGTACAGATGCAAACCAAGTGTGATCAAGAGTCACCGGTTCGATCCCCACTCACTCCTGTATTTGCCGTTTTCAGTAGTAAGCTGCTCTTTACACTAGTTATTGAGTAGAAGCTCAGACTTGAATAGTAAGAGTAAATGCACATGGAAAAAAAACTGTTTAGGTGACGGGTTGTTTTAGCTGTTTGCCAGAGGGAAGTCTTTGGAACAGGTAATGCCCTGGGTCAGGGGTAGGCAACGTCGGTCCTGGCGAGCCGCAGTATGTGCAGGTTTTTGTTCCAACCCAGTTCCTTAACGAGAACTCAATTATTGCTGATGAAGCACATATTGCTTAAGTGACATTTTGATGCTTCATTTTAGTGGTCTCGCTTGTTAAGGTTCTCCAGCCTTAATTGCTTATTTCAATCTTAAACTGCTGCATTCAGTGTTTTAATTGCTCCTTATTAGCAATAAGATGTAAAAGACAAAGCAGCCAGCAGTTCTCCAGCTAGCTTTTTTCCAATTACATCTGTGTGTGTTCATCATGCACTGTTTGATTTAATAAAACACGTAATAGAAAAATGTGACAGACTGAAAATGATCTGTTTTAGGCTTCATATCATTTGGATGATATCTTTGGAAAGGAAAAAAATCTACGATATAAGAGCCTTACATTGCACAGACTAACAAGCCATAAAATTAAATAAGGTCTGAGATTGGCAATGATTGGTTTCTAATTAAGCAATTGGGTTGGAACGAAAACCTGTAGCCACTGCGGCTCACCAGGACCGACGTTGCCTACCCCTGCCCTGGGTGAATCGGATCAGCAATCATCTTTGCGGCTCTTTTCCTTACCCTGAACTCATATAGGACTTGTGTGGTAAACTACAGCCTATGATCCTTTCAAGGGCTTTGATTGCAGATTGTTGCAGATTATTCTTAGCCTGAACAGAGGCAGCACCAAATCAGACACTTGTAGATGAGGTCAGAATGGTCTTGATGATGGCTGTGTAGAAGTGGACCAATATTGTGCCTTTGCCTCTGAATTTTGTGCCTCTGCATCTGTCAGCACACACAGTCAGATGGTTGCCCAGGGGTTTCTGAGGCAGAGATGTGTGTGCAGCCAGAACCTGAAGATGTGCTGGGCACAGCAGCACCATCATTTCGTCCTCGTCATGGGGGTCAGCTTTTATAATATTGTCTGAAACAGAATGAACAGACCGTGACTGTGACTTGCCTTTTCACGGCGACTTTGATATCTGACCACTTCTTTTTTTTTTTTTTTATTTTGGATACTGTGCGACTTTCTGAACTTGAACTTTCGAGTGTTCCCACCACACTGTATCACTCCATACCTTCCTTTTGTTGCTTATAACACTGCTCAAGTCAACAAATGGTATGTTTTTCCTTGTCTCCACTTTCACCCTTTTCTCCACTTTCACTGAAATTTTTCTTTTTTCTACGTGCTTTTGCTATTGTCTTTTAACATAACACTGAACGGAAGGGGCTATTTATATTGATTTTCATATTCATATATGCAAAATATGGGGAAGAGTCAGGGTGTGGCTTTAGGCACATGCACTTGTGTTAAATTTCACATTGATCGGATTTATTAAGGGGAAGTGAGTGGAACTTGGCACAAGCACAGATTTATGCTTCTGGATATTTTTGTGCATATGTACATTTCCAGTTTTGTCTGTATGCCATGTGCTAGCGTGAATTCTACGCACACTGTTATAAATGAGGCCCACTGTCATAGCCCATAGCTTTTAACTATGGGAAGACAATGGCCATTAAGAATTGTTATAAAATGAGGATGCTGTTTTCAGAGTTGGCTTTTTTTCCTCTTTTTGATGCTAAATGTTTGTCTTGTACACAGGTATGAAAACAACTGTAAGTGAGGCTGAGCATCCATTACTCTGTGAAGGGACTCGCCGAGAAAAGGGTGATCTGGCACTTGCTTTGATGATCACCTACAAGGATGACCAGGGAAGACTCAAAAAGGTATACAGATTATATCCAGCAAGAGCTATACGCTTGCTAATAGTGTTTTTGTTTATTTATTTAATTAAATTAATCTGTTGTAACCAAACCCTACCCTCTTAATGAAAGTAGAAATACAGAGTAAAAAACTAGAAGTAAGATGATTTTTGTTCCTGTGGCATGAGCAGCAGGAATGCCTTGTCCATCTTCTGAGCTTTGATTGTCCAAGGTGTTCTGTTTTATATTTTTAGTATAGCTTAATATCTCCCAGTGAATTAAGAACACATTTTTCAGAAAATTATGTAGTAATCTGATTCAAAATGCATTTACTTTCTTTTTGTTGATAAAGAGGAAATTAATGACCAGCATTTAGTCATGGAACAATACATACTCACAGTGAGGACATGGTGGGGCATTGGGGGGATTTCGGTTTGCTATAAACACCTTGTATGGGGGGTGAATGAGGAAACAGAGTGAGTCCTAAAATAGTTGGGGTGCCAACCAGATTGATGGCAATGGCCTTTAGTGGCGTTCTGTTATTTTAAGGTATAGTGTCGTCCCTGACAGTCAGGCTGTCAGGTCCAAATGAGATGTCACCTTCCAGTTTGGTCAATGTAAAAGGCTTTCCTGCCCTGAAGGGGTAGCTTCGTGGTGCTATGAGGGAGAAAAAGGAGACAATTTTAGCTACAGTACCTCCCTCTCATCCCAAGGTGGTACTAAATACCTTAGGTGAGCCAGGAACCTCTAGAATGCATACGTGACACACATGCTTTTTTTTTTTTTTTTTCTGAAAATTCCCAGATTCCATTTTCTCTCCTGTTTAACTTCACCATGCCTTCATCATATAGCATCTAACTTTGTTTAACATGCTTTAGTTTACACAGATACAGTTTAAACAGATACAGTGCATCCGGAAAGTATTCACAGCGCATCACTTTTTCCACATTTTGTTATGTTACAGCCTTATTCCAAAATGGATTAAATTAATTTTTTCCTCAGAATTCTACACACAACACCCCATAATGACAATGTGAAGAAAGTTTACTTGAGGTTTTTGCAAATTTATTAAAAATAAAAAAATTGAGAAAGCACATGTACATAAGTATTCACAACCTTTGCCATGAAGCTCAAAATTGAGCTCAGGTGCATCCTGTTTCCCCTGATCATCCTTGAGATGTTTCTGCAGCTTAATTGGGAGTCCACCTGTGGTAAATTCAGTTGATTGGACATGATTTGGAAAGGCACACACCTGTCTATATAAGGTCCCACAGTTGAGAGTTCATGTCAGAGCACAAATCAAGCATGAAGTCAAAGGAATTGTCTTTAGACCTCCGAGACAGGAATGTCTTGAGGCACATATCTGGGGAAGGTTACAGAAAAATTTCTGCTGCTTTGAAGGTCCCAATGAGCACAGTGGCCTCCATCATCCGTAAGTGGAAGAAGTTCAAAACCACCAGGACTCTTCCTAGAACTGGCCGGCCATCTAAACTGAGCGATCGGGGGAGAAGGGCCTTAGTCAGGGAGGTGACCAAGAACCCAATGGTCACTCTGTCAGAGGTCCTCTGTGGAGAGAGGAGAACCTTCCAGAAGGACATCCATCTCTGCAGCAATCCACCAATCAGGCCTGTATGGTAGAGTGGTCAGACGGAAGCCACTCCTTAGTAAAAGGCACATGGCAGCCTGCCTGGAGTTTGCCAAAAGACACCTGAAGGACTCTCAAGACCATGAGAAAGAAAATTCTCTGGTCTGATGAGACAAAGATTGGCGTGAATGCCAGGCGTCACGTTTGGAGGAAACCTGGCATCATTCCTACAGTGAAGCATGGTGGTGGCAGCATCATGCTGTGGGGATGTTTTTTAGCGGCAGGGACTGGGAGACTAGTCAGGATAAAGGAAAAGATGACTGCAGCAATGTACAGAGACATCCTGGATGAAAACCTGCTCCAGAGCTCTCGTGACCTCAGACTGGGGCGAAGGTTCATCTTTCAGCAGGACAACGACCCTAAGCACACAGCCAAGATATCAAAGGAGTGGCTTCAGGACAACTCTGTGAATGTCCTTGAGTGGCCCAGCCAGAGCCCAGACTTGAATTCGATTGAACATCTCTGGAGAGATCTTAAAATGGCTGTGCACTGACACTTCCCATCCATCCTGATGGAGCTTGAGAGGTGCTGCAAAGAGGAATGGGCGAAACTGGCCAAGGATAGGTGTGCCAAGCTTGTGGCATCATATTCAAAAAGAC